>NW_020837972.1:18955624-18963774 GCF_003676395.1 Aethalodelphis obliquidens | reverse complement strand
GTCCGGGAAGATCCCACATGCCGCGGAGCGGCTGGGCCCGTGAGCCATGGCCGCTGAGCCTGCGCGTCCGGAGCCTGTGCTCCGCAACGGGAGAGGCCACAGCAGTGAGAGGCCCGCATACCGCAAAAAAAAAAAAAAAAAAAAACAAAAAAAAAACAAAAAAAAAAGGCAGTGCGTTCCTTGCACCGGCCACATTTCAAATGATTCCCACCCACACGTGCCTAGTGACTGCCCTGTGGGACGTACAGTGAAAAAAGAGAACATTTTCATCATCGTAGAAAGTTCTGTTGGACACTGTTCCAGCAAGCAGCCCAGGGGACCTTTCAAAATCTCGGATTGCCACCCAGTCCTTTGCTTGAAATGTCTACTAGCCCCCCGTGCGTGTAGAGCAAAATCCCTACAGAGGCCCCAGTGCCGTCGGGATCTGGCCTCTGCCAGTCTCTCTAATGTCATTTCTTCCCGTACTTTCCCCACTGATGTTCTTCAGCCCCGCCCCTTCTCCCTGTTTCTAGGATATAGCTCGTTTGGTCCTGCCTCAGGGCCTTTGCATCAGCTGTTCCCCAGGCTGCTGTAGATCTGTGTGAATCATTCCCTTACCCGCTTCTGGTCTGTTCAAATGCCACCTCCTCCAGGAGGCCTGCTCTCTGATTTCCATCCTGAAGTTGCCCCCCTGCCCCGCCTCCCAGCTGCTCCTGTCGTTTCACCCTTGATTGTCCCCGAAATCACTGAGTGTGTCTTTTATTTCACTTATTGTCTGTCTCCTGTATTGGTTTGTAAATACTCCACGCAGGACTCTGTCCTTAGCTTCTAGAATTGGGCCCAGTATGTAGTGGGTGCTCACACAGTATGGGAACGTATGGATGTGTGGGTGTACCTTGCACTGAGGGAATTGAGGCTCGAGGCTAGGGTGTGACACCCTAGCTGGTAGGACAAGAAGCCACGCCTTATCTTCCGAGGTCTCGCCTTCTGCGGCCTGTTTGGTTGGAACCACATTTCCAGCTGGAGATGGGAATTTGGGAGGGGTAGTTTGCTGCAGGGTTGGGAGGAAGGACTGCCATCAGGTTGGATGGTTTCCCCAAGTTCAGGCAGTGAGGTGCTCCGTGGGTGAAGGGTTTGGAGCTGGGGCCTGGAAGTGCCCACCTCTGTCGTGGCCTCTTCTGGCCCACCTGCCCTTGTTCCCTGTTCGCTTCATTCTTTCTTCAGTGGTGTTTACAGGAACTTCTGCTTGTAGGTGGGCTGACAGTGCAGACACCTGGTGGGCTGTGTGCTACACGATTGCCGTGGTAAGTGGCAGGTGCTACACCAGCCTGATTAGGCCTAAAAGGGTACTTCTTGGTTCACCTTTGCATAAGGCATAGCTCTAGAGCTCAGCTGTTGTCCGAAGCTGCCTTTCGCCATGTACTAGCTCAGTTTTCCTCCAGACCGCTTTGTTGCGAGGCAGGCTCTCCCCTCCCAGGCTCACCTCCTCCCAGCTCTGGGTCCTGCAGAAAGGGGACAACTGGCTCCTCTTCACTCCAGCAAAAGTTCTAGAGTTTGCTCTGATTGGGCTGGCTTGCATCACACGACCAGCTGTGAACCAGTAAGTGGCCAAGGGTGGCCTATGCTGATGGGCCAGGCTGTGTCACATGCTCAGCCCCTGGCTCCAGTGGGTGGGGCCAGCACCCACATGACAGGCGGCTGAAAATAGGGGAGGGGCTTTCTCGGTGTATAGGTTCCAGGAGAAAGAGTGGGTGCTGGACAGGCAGAAACTACATAGCCACCCACTGCCAAGGGCTAGGGATGAACATCGCACGGCCTCATCTTAGCACACGTGCCTAAAGAACTTCAGAAGTGCAAGGGAATTATGTATGTATTATGCAAATAAAAAGTTTTCTTTTACGTTGAAATAGACGTATATACAGGGAGAGGCCCAACTGACACGTGCACTTTGAGATTCCACCAAGTGATGGGGAAAGAGGACAGGAGTGACCTCCCCCCCGCCGTCACTGGCCTGACTGCTGGCAGCACAGCTTTGCTTGCCTTTGGTGTTTATGTGAGCGGAATCCTACAGCATATATTCCTTCTTCTCTACTTATGTCCTCTTTCGCCCACTTTTGCATTGGTGAGGTCCGTCCCCGTGGTCGTGGGTGCCCTCTTCCTTGCTATATAGTATTCCACGGTGGGACCACACCTCCATTTCCTTACCTCTTTTGCTCTTCATGGGCATCCGACGGGGTTCTGCTTGTGGACAGTTACCCCAGCGCTGCTAAGAACTTTCTCTCATACGTGTCTTTGGGTGCACCTGTGTCTGTATTTCTGTGGCATTTCCCTTGCTGGGCCTTGAGTAGTTCTCGGACCCAGAGAACTCTTCCTCCTCCAACCTCTGTGCTGTGTAGGGTCCTGAGGCTTGCTCAGTGGAGGCCCTTAATCTGTGGTGATCCCGGGCCATTAGGTCTGCTTAGATGCGCCATAAAGCTATAAATGAATTACCATTTATTACTTGGGTGTTGTCTCTCAGTCTGTTTGGAAATAAAATAGAAAGAAACACGTACATGCATGCATGCTATTAAAACACCAAGCAAGTTGGGCTCCCCTGGTGTCGCAGTGGTTGAGAATCTGCCTGCCGATGCAGGGGACACGGGTTCGAGCCCTGGTCTGGGAAGACCCCACATGCCGCGGAGCAACTAGGCCCGTGAGCCACAACTACTGAGCCTGCGCGTCTGGAGCCTGTGCTCCGCAACAAGAGAGGCCGCGACAGTGAGGGGCCCGCGCTCGCCGCAACTAGAGAAAGCCCTCGCACAGAAACGAAGACCCAACACAGCCAAAAAAAATAATAAATTAATTAATAAAAAAAACAACCAAGCAAGCTGAAGCAAGGGAAGGTGACGGCAAGTTGGTCCAGCCCGTGTCAGTCTCCCCCCAACCCTGCCACCCTGGCCTTGGAGGCAGGATGGACCTTGTTTGAGATGCGCCGCCTTCAAGGGCCTGGCTCGGTGACTGCTTCCCTTACCGAGGGAGGGGGGCGGTCCTTGTGTTTGCTCTGTTGATCTCCTTTCACAGTGAGATGGGAGAATGGGAAACAGCGTTTTCCAAATTGTGAAACATTGTCCCTGGTGGTGCCCAAGACTTCAAAGATCCAAAGACGTAGCTTTATATAACATTGACTTACGTGGTGAGAGAGGTCTTCTGCTTTCCATTCTCTCTCTGTCCTTCTGATCACTTCCAGAAGAAAGTACCTGTCTAACACTCGTCTGTCTTTCTTTTTGACAGAGAAAGAGAAAGTCTCAGGGTCCAAGTCTCACGTAGGTAACAGTCTCTCGTTAGAATCTGCAACATTCATTCATCCGCATTGTATTTACTCCTATATTTATTTTCTAATTCTGGCAAGTGTTTGCCAGGTATGCCGCAGATAGCAAGCTCGTCCTTGAAAATATAGCTGTTTATGTAGAGCAATAGCAGTTGCTTCAGAGAAGCACATTGTGTAACAGGGCAGGGGGTAGCTGAATATGGCAACACATCAAAGAGGTACTAGGATGAATAAATTAATGTTGAGAAGCATTAAGGCAATGAATGTAAAAGGACTCTGGGAAAACTGAAGTCAGACAGCAGTTAAATCTCAGCTTTTATTCCAAACCAGTGCTTGGCTTTGCTAAGAAAAGCAGAAAGAATCTAGACATTTGAGGTTGCCAGACACACAGAAACAGGAATGCGGGTCACCTGGCTGGCAGCAGATGGGCTGCTGGTTTTAGGGAAGAAGACCTTGTGAGTTTTGTTTTTTCTTTTTTTTTTTCGTATCGAGGTGAAGTTCACTAATCCGCAATTAGCCTTTTTTTTTTTTTTTTTGTGGCGCGCCGGCCTCTCACTGCTGTGGCCTCTCCCGCTGCGGAGCACAGGCTCCGGACGCGCAGGCTCAGCGGCCATGGCTCACGGGCCCAGCCGCTCCGCGGCACGCGGGATCCTCCCGGACCGGGGCACGAACCCGTGTGCCCTGCATCGGCAGGCGGACTCTCAACCACTGCGCCACCAGGGCAGCCCCGCAATTAGCCATTTTAAAGTGCACAATTCAGTGACATTTAATACATTCAAAACGTTGTGCAGCCACCACCACAATCTAGTTCCAGAACATTCTCATCAACCCAAAAGGAGACCCCGTACCCATTTACACTCACTCCCCATCTCTCTGCCCCGGCCCCTGTCACCGCCAGTCTGCGTTCTGTCTCTGATGTGCCGGTTCTTGATCCTCGTCAGTTTTGAGAGAGGCTTATTCTTTTCCCCGTTGACTTGCTGTCCATCAGGCCTGTTGTGTGTTGTCCTGAGCACACGAGCATGCATTGGCGTTTGCCTCGCTTGGTCAGTTGATGGAGACCTTCAGCCTCGGGTGTCTGGGTGTGAATTTCCCACTCAGAGGGACCCAGGTCAGTCCCTGTTCTCACACGTTGGCGTCCCTCCCACAGACCAGCTGCTGGGAGAGAAGGAGCAAAACAGGCGTGTCTTCTCCCCTCCCGTGGACGTTAGGGAGACCTGGCTGCAGGTGTGCACACCAGAGCATCTCTGATCATTGCCGTGTCGCCTGCAGAAGACAGTCCGGGCTGCTTGGCTTGGCGGTCCAGATGCCCCTCCTCTCACCCAAGTCCGAGTCTTTCTGTCCTCAGCTGCCGTCATTCCCCTCCGGGCGCCGTCTGCTGCCGTCATTCCCCTCCGGGCGCCGTCTGCTCCACATGCACCGCGCATTTCCCACCTCCCTGCCTTGGCTTCTGCCATCCCTTCCTCCTGGAACGCCATTCCCTCACCTTCTCTGTCTGGCATCTTTGAGCCGGCTTCTTCTCCTTCCTTTGATGTCTCCTGGCAGAAGCAGCAGCTCCTATGTTACCCTTCCTGTGGCACCGAGCTTGTCCCCTGCTGGGTGGGTTCCAGTCCCTGGTGCCTCTTGGGCGCTTGGTAAATATTTGCAGACTGAACGAATGCTCTCTGTCTAGTTATTGTTGTTTGTATCTTGTCATCATCATGAGGGGGGTGCACTGCAGGCAGTGGCTGTGTTTCATCACCTACGCATCCCCTTGCCCAGCTCAGGGTGTGACAGGGGCAGGTCTCTGGATGTGCCAACATGCTGCCTTTGTCTGACATCCCCTCTCTGCCCCTCTGCCTTCTAGACGCACCCTTATTTCTCTCCCATCCTCACTTCTACAACGCTGACCCAGTCCTGGCAGAGGCAGTGTCTGGCCTCCACCCTAACCCAGAAGAGCATTCCTTGTTCCTGGACGTCCACCCGGTGAGCCCCTGCCTGTCAGCCTGTGGGTGGGCGCGGGGATTTCTGTTTGGTGCACACCTGGCTTTCTCCTCTCCCCACTAGGCACCAAAATGTTCCAGTGTGGGGGTGATGGGAAGCCTGGATTTCTTTGGCAGTGATAGCTTCTAGGCTATCAAGCCTTCAAATTTTGCCCCGACTTCATAGTGCAAGGACTTTATCTCTTTATAAGGAAATTGTCTCTATAAAAGGATTATAAGAAAGTAAATTAATTAGGAATTATCAGCCTGCAAATTAGCCAGAGGCAGCCCTCTGGCTGCGCCAGCATACCATAAAGATCTTTAGGTGCGGACGAGAGCCTGGAACATCTTGTGGATAAACTGGGTTCTGGGGAATTTGTCCTGTGTGTTGTTTTGTCTGCGAACAGGGACCAGGAGGGTATCAGACCTGTACGTGTGGCCCTCCCGTGGGCATGTTTTTACCCAGTTGCTTCTTTTCTTAGTGCCTCCGTTCCCTGGAAATTTGCCCATTTGGACTCGGTGGCTTTTTATCATTGATTAAATAAATTCTGTGGGTTTCTGTTTCCTGAGTGGACATTTGTGGTCTCCCCCACAGGCCTTTTTGGAAGCTCTTCTACCCGGTGCTGTTTCCTGCCGTTTTCCTTGGTACTCCTCAGATTTTCTAAGCTGCTGACTCAATCCCCAGCCCCCAGCACTCCACCTTCTAGCTCTCTCTCTCTCTCTCTCTTTTTTTTTTTACACTAAAAATCCAGGCTGAGCCTTTCCTGGCGGTCCAGTGGTTAGGACTCCGTGCTTTCACTGCCGAGGGCACGGGTTCAATCCCTGGTCGGGGAACTAAAATCCCGCAAGCTGTGCGGCTCGGCCAAATTAAAAAAATAAACAAAATAAAATAAAATAAAATAAATAAAAATCCAGCTAGTGAAGTCAGCTATGACTGCACACACTTCACATTCACCAAATATTTATAGAATGCTCATTATGCTACAGGCATAATTCTAGATGCTTCCACCCACACCAACTCATTTAATTTTCACAATAATCTGAGAGGTGGGCATTGCTATTCCCATTTTACAGACGGGGAAGCTGTAGCCCAAATAGGTTAAGTGCTACAGCTAGTAAATGGGATTCTTGGCTCCATAAGGGAAAGGTCTGTTCTGTCTTGTTAATCGCTTGGATTCTAGTAGTTACCACAGAAGTACTAGTATCTCAGTAAATATGGGTTTGATTTACTGAGATATTAGTGCTTGAGAGTGAGTAAGGGATGAGGCCGAATTCAAACATAGGTCTTCTTTGTTTTTTTTTTTTTTGCGGTACGCGGGCCTCTCATCGTTGTGGCCTCTCCCGTTGTGGAGCACAGGCTCTGGACGCGCAGGCTCAGCGGCCATGGCTCGCGGGCCCAGCCGCTCCGCGGCATGTGGGATCTTCCCAGACCAGGGCACGAACCTGCGTCCCCTGCCTCGGCAGGTGGACTCTCAACCACTGCGCCACCAGGGAAGCCCCATATGTCTGTTTTTTAAAAAAATTAATATACTTTCATTTTTGTTTGTTTGGCCGTACCATGCGGCATATGGGATCTTAGTTCCCCGACCAGGGATCGAACCGGCACCCCCTGCAGTGGAAGTGCTGATTCTTAACCACTGGACCTCTAGGGAAGTCCTTACTTTGGTTTTTAGAATAGTTTTAGGCCTACAGAAAAACTGAGCAGAAAATACAGAGAGTTCCCAGACATCGTTTTCCCCTGGCACGAAATTTGTCGCAGTCGATGAATGAACATTATTATTAACTATAGTCCATAGCTTACATTAGGCTTCATTAACTATAGTCCATAGCTTACATTAGGCTTCCTTCTGTGTCCATCAGGTTTATGGGTTTTGACAAATGCATCGTGACCTGTATCCACCATTACAGTCTCCTGCAGAATGGTTTCGCTGCCTTAAAAATCCCGTGTGTTCCACCCACTTATCCCCCTCCTACCTTCACTCCCATCCAACCTTTGGCAGTGACTGACCTTTTACCGTCTCTGTAGTTTTGCCTTTTCCAGAACGTCATATAGTTGGAACCGCAGAGTATGTAGCCTTTTTTTAAAAATTGAAGTATAGTTGACGTACAATATTATACAAGTGACAGGTGTGTAATGTAGTGATTCACAATTTTTAAAGGGTATACTCCATTGACAGTTATTTAAAATATTGGCTGTACGAACAGTTGTTTTAATGCCCACTACGTTCTGTCCTGTATTAATATGTAGCTAATTAAGTGGGTATTAATGAATTAAGTTGATAGTAATTTATTAATAGGAATCTATTGCGTGCTCTATGTTAAATTCATCCTTTATTGTTACTTGTGTTAAGGCTTTTCCATACTGTCTTAAACTTTTAACCAGTTTTTAAAAGGCTTTTATTATAAAGCTAACAAATGGTTTTCCACTTTCTCTTTTAGTTCATCCACTTCACTGCTTCTCTCTCTCTCTCTCTCTCTTTCTCTCTCTCTGCTGGCTTCTGGGTATTCCAGCAAGAGCAAGGTCTTTTCTCTGTTGTCACTGGTGACTTGCATTGTGCTGCATGGATTTTCTTTTTTTTTCCCCACATTGAGAGAGAAACAGTTAAGTTTGGGAGGCTGGAGAAATGCAAACAGCTGTTTTGCAGCAGCACATCAGCTGATGCAGAAGTAGACTTCTACTTCTCATTTCAGGTCAGGGGCAGACGGGGAGAGGAAGTGGCCTTGGATTTTGTTGTCGATTTGGGGAAGATGGTCATGGGGTCGATTTGCTGGTTTCTGATCTCATTAGCCCGGAAAACAGAATGCCTGCTGGAAGCGGCTTCTCTGGTGCCTTCTTTCCTGCTCCTGAAACCGGGGTGTGTGTGTGTGTGTGTGTGTGTGTGTGTGTGTGTGTGTGTGTGTGTGTG
>NW_020837972.1:18773015-18955614 GCF_003676395.1 Aethalodelphis obliquidens | reverse complement strand
GTGTGTGTGTGTGTGTGTGTGTGTGTGTGTGTGTGTGTGTGTGTGTGGTGACAGACGTGGGCTCACGGGTCCAAGTTTCTGTTCTGAGATTGCGGGGTGGTGGGGGACAGGCGGGGCTTTGCCCAAGAAGAGGAGGCTGGACAGTCAAGGAAGGAAGGAGACACATTTCCTGGAGAAGGAAGTGGCCTGAGTGGAGACCCCAGAATGTAGAGTCTAGAAAGCAGGATGTGTCGGGTCTCCAAGATCACCCCCAAGTTGGAGGATTTGCTAGGAGGACTCCCAGGACCCAGCATATGGTGGTACCCAGAGCGGTGATGAATTGCAGTGAAGGACACAAGGCACAGTCAGCAAAGGGAAAGGCGCACGGGGCGAAGTCTGGGGGAACCAGGCACAGGCTCCCAGAGCCCTCTCCCAGGGCAGGGGTCACACAGGACACCCTTCATTCCCCGAGTGAGGTGTCCTCTACCAGGGACGCCCAGTAGAGACTCAGTGCCCAGGATTCTTACTGGGGCTGGTCATATAGGTGCTGTCTACCTGGCACAGACCGAAATTCCGGACTCCCAGAAGGAAATCAGGTGTCAGCATAAACCACAGTGTTTGTACAAACTGTCCTGGTACAGTGAGCCCCTCTTATCTGTCAGGGAGAGGTGGGAGCCCTCCTGAAATCCAGGATCGCTGACACCAGCCAGGGACAGCCTTGCTAGCAGGGCAGCCTCACCCCTGCTGGCTCTTTTGCACACGGGTGATCTCACTCCCATCCCACCGGGTTCTCAAGTTCAAGATCTCACTCCCATCCCACCGGGTTCTCTCTGTCCTGGGAGCACGGCCTTTGGCCAGTTGCTCTGTACCCCTGGGGTCCCAAAGGACCTCAGGATGCCAGGCTATATTGGAAGATAATGCCCTCTCCCACTGGTGTATGTGGTAACAACACAGCATTTATAGCTCTGAGTGTGGCTGTCTTGCATCCCTTATTTTGCCCTTGCAGAAACCCTGTGAGGTGGGCAGAGTTGTCTCCACTTTCCAGATGAGAAGAGTCTCAGCTAAGAAGCAGCAGTCTGTCCTCAAACCTAGGTTCCTTTCCACTCTCATTTCCTGACATCACTCTGGAAGCACCTTCCTGGTTTTGGTCTTATACGTGTGTCACTTTTTGTGTTATTGACTTACTACTTAAAAAAAAAAAATCTCATAAAAAAAAAAATCCTGCACAAAGGAAGCTTTCTATCACGACCTCAAATCGGAAATTAAAAGTGTCTCTGAATAGGGAATTCTCTGGCGGTCCAGCGGTTAGGACTGTGCGCTTCCACAGCAGGGGGCGCGGGTTCGATCCCTGGTTGGGGAACTAAGATCCCACAAGCTGTGCAGTGCAGCCAAAGAAAAGAAAACTGTCCAAGTAAAGAAGCAAAATAGCTCTAGGCTCTCTGTAAAATAGCGCCGCCTGCCCTTGGCGCGAGCCTGAGGCCAGCTCTGCTGAAAAGGAGATCGGGTGGGGGTGTATTGCGGAGGCACCAGGGGCCGAGCCAGCTCCCTGCAGACTTTCTCTTTGAGACGCTGGTGGGGAGGGAATGGGGGGTGAATGGAGAAGACAGTGACTTTATTAACATGTAAATCTATTTTATTTTATTTGGAGGCTGGAGGGAGGGGCGATGACTGGGAAACGTCCTTCTGCACTGGGGGATGCATTATGCAAGAGAACAGATGGAAAGGGTTAGTTCTTTTTCCATCCAGAGCGAGGCTGGCTCACCAGAGGGGATCCCTCGAGGTCGTGGACGTAAGAGCCATTTGGGGAACATGTGTTTACCCATCAGGGCTTTGAATGGGTAGCGGAAGCCCCATCGGATGGGCAGTTCATTTGGGATACGTACCCTCTTGAGCGTGACCAGGGAGAGGGCCATTTGAAGGGGTCCCCAGGGCTCCAGGGAAGCCGGGCCCCTCACTGCTCTTGTCACTGCAGGTCACCGGAATCCCCATGAACTGCTCTGTGAAACTGCAGCTGAGCCTCTACATTAAGTCTGTGAAAGGCATCGGGTGAGTGGGGTCTGGGAGCCCCGGGCTGCCTTGCTGTTGAGAGATCAGGGACTCGGGACTCTGGCCATGTCCTTCGGAACCTGGCATCTGGGGACAGAGATGGTCCTTCGGGATATGGAATCTGGTCCCTGCCCCTTGAACCCCTGAGGGGGGTCTTAGCTCTCAGCCGAGCCCAGACTGCATCCTGACATCCCTGCCCTGTACTCTCTTGACATTTGTCCCCCAAATTAGCCAGACTCTTCCATCCAAGCTGTCTCCCATTCGACAGAGTAGCAAAAATTAAATCCTGCCAAAACCAAGTGTCTGTAAGTGGAAACTTAGCAAACAGTCTTCTGAAGTGAGACCGTTCACTTGATGGGAGGAATTCTTTAAGCACTGGGTTTCTTTTTCTTTTTTTGGAGTTGGTTTTCAGTAACCGCTTTATCAAGATTTAATTCACACAGTATAAAACTCACCCTTTAAAAGTGCACAGTTCGGTGATTTGTAGGACATTCACGGAGCTGGGCAGCATCACCCCAATCAATTTTGAAACATTTCCATCCACCCCCTCCAAAGAAACCCCACACCCTTTAGCAGTCACTGCCCATTTCCCCAGCCCCAGGCAACCCTTAATTTACTTTCTGTTCCTGTGGACTTACCTATTCTGGCCATATCATGGGAATAGAATTATATAATATGTGTCTGGCTTTTTTCACTTAACATGATGTTTTCAAGGTTCATCCATGTTGTGGCCTGTGTCACGGCTTCATTCCATTTTATGGCTCAATAACATTCCATTGCATGGAAAGACCATGTTTTTATTCATCAGTTGATGGACATTTGGGTTGTTTCTACTTTTTGGCCATTATGAATAGTGCCGCTTTGAATATTTAAAGCTTCTGTGTGGATGTATGTTTTCTCTTGGGTAGATACCTTGCAGCAGAATTGCTGGGTCATATGGTGACTCTATGTTTAAGAGTTTCAGGAGCTGCCAGACTGGTTTCCAGGGTGGCTGCGACATTTTACACTCCCACCAGCAGCGTGGGAGGTGCCAGTGTCTCTACATCCTTGCCAGCTCTTGTTATAACATCGAGTTAGGATAGAGCTGGGTGAGGGAGCACACTGGTCGTTACGTCAGGGTCTGTACTTCTTTATTTTTAAAAATTTTTTTGGTCGCGCTGTGTGGCATGCGGGATCGTAGTTCCCCAACCAGGGATCGAACCCGTGTCCCCTGCCTTGGAAGCACAGAGTCTTAACCTCTGGACCACCAGGGAAGTCCCCTGTACTTCTTAGCATATTTGAAATAGTTTCATTAAAAAAAAAATTCCCCCAGAAAGATTGCTGGGCTGCAGGAATGTGAGCATCTGTTTGGCTTTGTGAGACACCTCTCAGCTGGAAAGAATAACGCTTTGTCTGAGCTGGTGAGCCTGTCAGTGCAGCTCATCCTTACTCCCCCACTAGCTTTTCATTTTTACATTTTGAGGCTGCTCAGAGAGCTTGTTCCTGAAGCGTTTGTGGCGGGTGAAACAGCCCCACGCGTGCATTAGGTGTCTGCTGCCCAGACGTGAGCTCCACAGGGCTCCCGTCCCTCAGCGCCTGGGCTGCTAACTTGGATGTGCAGGGCCGGCAGGTGACTAAGTGGAACCCGTGGGGATGGGACCAAGGGCCAGCCTCTGTCCAGCGCCAGGGCCCACGCACTCAGTGTGGCCACATCCTATGCATTTGCAAATGCATTTTTCAAAATCTGGATGTTAACACACATTTCACCTGTTGGGAGTTCAGTCAGATTTTTGACGAATGCTGCTCAAGCCAGCAGTCTGTCTGGGTGGCTGGATTCTGCCTGCTGGTGGCCCTGAGCCACCACCCTGATGTCTCCGGGCCTCTGTGTTCCCATCTGTTCGGAACCAAGGCCGCACAGCTGCCTGGCTGCCCCTGTGGGCTGGGATGGTGGTCCCAGGGGCGGTGGTCCAACAGCAGTGCTTGTCAGCATCTCCCAGGGCTGTCGAGGAACCTGTGTGGGAAATGTCTGGAGACACCGCCGCCCGCCCGGAAGCAGAGCTGTCTGGCTGTGACTTGTCTGAGGAACTTTTGTGCTGTTTGCTCACAAGATAAAGGCAGCAGGGTTGCACACTCTGTGCATTCAATTGACATCGGTTCTTACAAACTCAGATTAAAGAGGCTGAAGTGAAGGGGATGCGCCATTGTATTTCCAGAGCGTCCTCCGTGTCTGTCTCCTCTGTAGGTGATACGGTGTAAATTCATTTCACTGCACAGTACTCTATTGAACAAGCGCTTTTTGAGAACTGTGATTGAGGATTTTGACCTTCTGTGCTGGCTCTGGTGCCTGTCCCCTGAGAGAGTACCAGCTCCCCTCCAGCTGTGCCTTCTTTAAGCAGACCCAGGAATGGTGAAGTTACAGAATATTTGTTTGTCCAGTTGTTTGCAGGCATTTGACAACAAGACAACAATAATAAACATCGAGCACTATATGTCTTTTTTTTTTTTTTTTTTTTGGCTGTGCCACACGGCTTGTGGGATTTCATTTCCCTGACCAGGGATTGAACCCAGGCCACAGCAGTGAAAGCCCAGAATCCTAACCACTAGGCCACCAGGGAACTCCCCTAGAGCACTTTTTATATGCTGGGTTTTTTTCATGGTGTCACGTTCCGTCCTCACTAGAGCCCTGTGAGGAGTCCATTATAATCCCCATTTTACAGAGGAGGAACAGAGAGGGTAAGTAGCATGGCCAAGGTCACACAGCTATCTAGTAGCTGACTGTGTCGGGGGTCCCCAAGACCACTCTCGGGTTTGATGATTCACTGGGAAGACTCAGGGGACCCAGCATGTAGTTAATAGTCACGGCTGTGATTTACTACAGAGAAAGGATTCAAAACATAATTGGCAAAGGGAAAAGGCTCACGGGGTGAAGTCTGGGGAAACCAGGCACAGGCTTCTAGAGCCCTCTCCCAGGAGGGTCACACCGGGACACGCTTCATTTCCCCAGTGACAAGTTGTGACAACATGTGTGAAATGTCCCCTACCAGAGATGCCCAGTAGAAACTCAGCACCCAGGGTGTTTACTGGGGGCTGGTCACGTAGGCACCTTCTGCTTGGCACGGACCCAGATTCCAGACTCCCCAAAGGAAAGCAAGTGATCAGCATAAACCGTGTTGTTTGTTTTCTGGGCGTATTGCCATCCGGAATAAGATCGGGATTCTGTTTCTAAAAAAAGAACACATGGGTATCAGCTAGGTCCCTGGCAGCCCCTCCACGTAAGAATTTTTCATTTAAAGAGATATTGTTGGGTCGTCAGTTTGTGCCCTGTCAGGAGATGCCCATCGCTCAAGCCCATGCCGACCAAGTTGCTGCAACGTCAAATCCCTCCTGACCCTGGGGCTTCCGATCGCAGGTCCAGAGCTGCCTGATCTAAGACACCCTGACATAACTTCTCACTTGCTTGGTCTCGCTTATTTCCAGACAAACTGGGAAGATCGAGCCGGTGATCCTGCCACTGATGTGGTTTGGAGAGGTAAGGCTGCTTCCCTCTCCCCGGGTACTGGGCACCCGAGGGCGTGGTGTCTGATGCCTCAGTGAGGAGTTGATGTGGGCATTTGGGGCAGGAGGCTGTGTGTGGTGGGGAGGCTAGGCTGGGGGAGCTGGACTGAGTAATGCAGAACCATCTGTTAGAAACTTCGCCCTCTCTAAGCACTTTATGTCAGTTATCCCACTGGGTTGAAAGGATCACACGAGATGAGGAACACAGGAGCTGCATGAAACTGTAAAGTCCCTGGTCAGGGTGTAAAATAATTTTGTTAATGCACATGGCCCCTTCTCCTGAGATGAAGGGAAGTTGGTTTTCAGGGTGTCAACTTTTTATTGAAATTTCTTCTCTCCCAGCTTTTCAGGGTTCCTTCTGGCTTAGCTCGTTTTAAATCAGGGTGAGCTAACCGCTGGATCAGACAGGCTTCAGATGTCAAGCTCACTTCCCACTCACATCACAGTCTGATGGGGGGCAGGCGGAGCTCTGCTCCACGCAGACATTCAGGGACATCCAGGCTCCTTCCATCTTCTGGTCCTGCCCTCTCGGAGATCTTCAGAATCCGTCTCCATTCAGTAAATTGGGAAAGAGATGGAGAGAATCATATGGGAGCCAGGCGTGGAAGTTGCAGCATCACTGTGCCCCCATCCCATTGGCCAGAACAAGTCATATGGGCCTGCCTAGCTGCAAGGAGTCTGGGAAATGTAGTCCTGTTGTGTGGCCCCAGAGGAAATAAGAGGCATGGCTGGCTCCATCCATCGCATGCTCTGGCCAGTGGGCTTGAGATGGGAAAGGGGTTGGGGGACAGAGGGGTGTGGTGTGGGGTGGCGTCTGCACCCTCAGCCCACAGTACGTGGCACCAGTCCACTTGTTTGTCTTTCTCCTTCGCCAGAGCGGGGCAATGGAGGGTGAGACCCTTCAGACGTTCTACACCCAGCTGGTGTTGATGCCCAAGGTGCTGCGTTATGCCCAGTACGTGCTCCTTGCCCTGGGCTGCGTCCTGCTGCTCATCCCCATCGTCTACCAAATCCGGAGCCAAGTAGGTGGTGGCCAGAGCCTGGCCGGGGCCGAGTGGCCCCTTGCTTGCCTGCTTGGGGGAAGGAGGGGCTCAGATCAGATCCCCCAGCAGCCCCTTACTGCTGTGCCCACGGACACCTTCAGCCTGCAGCCCGCCTCGGGCGGCAGTCCTAGGTCTCCGCCTGGGCTGGGGAGCTGTTGCCGCATCCTTGCTTCTCTTGCATGTTCTGTTGCCACTTCTCTGCCTGTTCTGGGAGGCCTGGAGACCCTCCCTTGGAGGGGCTGCAGGTGGTTTTGGATCAGGAGACCTGGTACTTGAATGGTTTGTTCTTCAAGTCAGCAGCTGCTGGCTTTCAGGCTCTGGCAGGTACAGGGACACGACAGTGAACAAGGCAGTTGCTACTCCCGGGGGAAGGGGGGTGCGGGGACTGGCATTCTAGTTGGAAAGACAGGTGGAAACCAAGTAAATAAACAGAAGAGATGATTTCACCGATGATAATAGAAAATGTGATGGGCTTAGGGCAGTGCTGTCTGATACGAATACAACATGAGCCACGTGTGTGATTTTAAATTTTCTAATAGCCACCTTAAGTAAAAGGGAATTAATTTTAATCATATCTTTTATTTAACCCGAATATATCCAAAATATCAATATGACCATGTCCACGTGTAATCAATATAAAAAATATAAATTTTTTACATTTTCTTTCTGGTTAAGTCTTTGGAATCCGCTGTGTATTTACATCAGGTCTTGACTGGGACTCGCCCCTTTTCAAAGTCTCAACGGCCATATGTGGCTACCAAGTTGGACACCGCAGCACCCAAGGGCGTTGGCGACAACTATAGAGACAATGTCAGAAAAGGTTTCTCGGAAGAGGTTGAATTTAAGCTTAGAAGTGAATGCTCAGCACAGAGTCAGGGAAAGAGTGCTCCGGGTGGAGGAATGGCCAGTGCAAAGGCCCTGAGGCAGGGGTGGGTGAGGTGTGTTGGAGGCTCCCGCAGGGCCAGGGTGGCTGGAGGGGAGTGGGCATGGGGGCAGCGGGGGAGGAGGTGGTGTCTGAGAGGCCGACGTAGGTCATGCCTGGTCCTGTAATGCAGGGTGAGCAGCTTGGAACTGATTCTGGGGGTGACGGGAAGCTGTTGGAAGCTGTAAAGGAGAGGAGTGAATAGGTCAGTTAACGTGTGGCCGCTTGGTCTTCAGATGGGAGAGCGGAAGCAGGGGGACCAGTGAAGAGGCCCAGGTGAGCGAGGACGGTGGCTTGGACCAGGATAGGAGCAGGTATTTGGGGAAGGGAGCACGGATGGAGAAGAGCCCTGAAGAGCCAGCCCTGGGGCATCTACCATTCAGAGGCAGGAAAAAGAGGGGGCGACAACAAATGCCCCCCTTTTTTGGCCGCGTTGTGAGGCATGCAGGATCTTAGTTCCCCAAATAGGAATCGAACCCATGCCCCCTGCAGTGGAAGTGCATAGTCTTAACCACTGGACCACCAGGGAAGTTCCAACAAATACACCTTCTTGATTTGCATCATTCATTCATTCATGGCATTCACTGACACCTTCACAGCTTATGGGGGGGTCACTGTGCACAGTTCTGGGGATACAGACATGAGTAGGATGTGAGGTCCGGAGACCAGGGGGCTTTAAGCAAGTTACTGCCGTCACATGGTGACAAGGCCCGTGGATGCAAGGCCCCCGGGGCAGCGGGGATGGGTGGGCAGCTACCTGGTGGACAGGGGACCCTGCTCAGTGGCAGGGAGTCTTGAAAGGCCATTTTGAATCCATGAACCAGAACCTGCCCCCCCGGTGCCCCCTGCCCCCCGAGTTGTCCTGGAGCCACAGGCCTCAGCCTCGGTCGGGGGCTGCCCAGCTCCCCTGCTGCCCCTCGGGCCACCTGCAACGCCTGCTTTCTTGCTTCAGCTCCAGCCAACAGCGTTTTCTCTTCTTCCTCTTCCTCGGAGGCAGCTCGCACGCTCGCTCGCTTAACTTGCTTGTTTGCTGGGGCGAGGATAAACCTTTCCAGGCTCTTAACCTGGGCTTTCAGACCCTTAACCTGATTTCCCTTCCAAATTCCCAGTCCTCTGGGGGAAAAGGTTTGCACTGGTGTGAGGGTACCAGGGCCTCTGGTGTTTTGAGCCCCCAGTGAACGTTGGGGGCTCGGTCCTCTGTCACTGCCCCAGCCAGAGCAGAAGGGAACTCCCTAGGGTTTTTGGAATGAATTATGCTGGGAGGACAGAGGGGCCAGAAGCCCTAGCCCCCAACCCATGGATGCCTCCCTGGGGCCAGCATGGGTTTCCAGGAGTGAGGCCCAGGGGAGCAGCGGTGAGGGGCTGGACCAGACAGCCTCTGCCCTCTGTCTCTCCTAATGGTCCGTCAGAAGGGGGAGGGGGAAGACGGTGAGGATGAACAATGTGAAAGCTTCCCTGCTTCACACCCCCCATCCGTGTCCCCATATCCGATAAGAATATCATCGTCTCCACTGACCATGGTTGAGGCCCCTCCCCGCAGGTTCTGCTGGAGGCCCAGTCGTTGAAATTTATCCCATTATGTATTTTTTGGTTTAGCAGGGGTTAGGCCTTACGTGTTTTTATGTATCTGTCCTGATAGGGGAGGAAAAAAAAAAAGAATGGCATGTCGTTAAACTCAATGTATTTTAATTTCTCTTCAAAGACGTTTTTCTTGTCAAGTCATTCTTGAAAGAAAAAAATTTTTTTTTTAGACAGAAATGTCGCTGTTTCTGGTCGATTTAAAATGCCACCCACTAGCTCAGTCAGTGGAGCACGAGACTTAAAATGCCACTTGCTCAGCTCTCTGAGTCTCGGCCAATCCACCCTGCCCAGCACGGCCCATCTCCCCTCCGTGATTCGGCTCAAATTTTCAGGCTGACAAACCCTTTTCAGCTCGGCTTGCCCGTCTGACCAAGTGTGTTTCCTGAAGATGCTCGTCTTTCTGTCTTTGGTGAAAGACACCATCACTCCCCAGGTCTCAGCCAACTCCAGTCATTAATGGTGGTTGGACTCTAGAACTCTGTACCCCACCCTCTGCTTTTTGAAAATCGGAGAACCGTGTAAAAACCGTGTGTGTTCGGCTGCAACGTCAACTATAAATTAGCTTGGTTATCTTCTAGGAGAAGTGCTATTTATTTTGGAGTAGTAGTAAAAAGGGCTCAAAGGATAAGGAGGCCATTCAGGCCTATTCTGAATCCCTGATGACATCAGCTCCCAAGGGGACTGTACTGCAAGAAGCAAGACTGTAGGTGGGTACCAGGTAACGCCTCTCGCCCCCCATCCCCTCCCATAGTGAGTAGAACTCTGGCGGCTTGAAACGCTTGGGATCTCACACATCTCTTCAGCCTGAACTTCACCTGGAGTGTCTACAGATTGAAAATACGTATTTGTATATTTTGTTGTCTTCTTACGTTCCGAGTGATCCCAGGCGTGGTAGGCGATGGAGGGTGACTAGTGGGCTGGTGTCTTGTTTGCAAGGTTGTCTTAGAAAGGCAGGATCGAGGTTTAGGTCTCAGCTGCTTCTCAAACCTCTGGTGCGATATAGACTCTTCTGGGAAAGTCTGCGAAAAAATGCAGAACCACAGACATCCTTCTAGACCTCTTGGAATAGCATCATGGGTGGGGCCCAGGAATCTGTATTTTAGTGGCCCCCTAACAGGATCCTGATGTAGATAAGTTTAAATAAATCCGGATGACTGGCCAAGACAAAAGAATTTAGGCATCACCTGGGCACCAAGTGTAGATCTAGGACTCGGTCTGAGGGTATGGTTGCCAGACTGAGCAAAAACAAGCAGCCCCAGAAACAACAACAACAAATGGACGCTCAGTTAAATGTGAATTTCAGGGAAACAGTGAATGATTTTTAGCCTAAGTGTGTCCCATGGAATTATCAGGACACGCTTCTACTGAAAAACTGTTTGCTGTTTACCTGAAATTCACATTTAACTGGCTGCCCTCCTTCATCGGGCAGCCTACCTGCGGGAGACGGAGGCTAGTGCCTTTGGGGGTTCACCTCCTGGGCTGTGTTCCTTTAGGTCTGAGGTCTTAGGAGAGCCAAGTCCCGCCAGGGGATGTGACAGGCAGAGCTCTGGGCCCTACGGTTGGGGTTTGGGCGGGGGTGAGTCGCCCTATGCTTATGCCTCGGATTATAGCTTTTGGTTTCTGAAAAATGTACCACCTCTCCAGCTTCTGGGGCTGGGCCTGCTCGGGTTTAAATAGCTTTCCTGAGAGCCACAGGCTGGGGATGAGGTGACAGCCCTACTCTTTGGGACCAGTTGGCGGCTTCCAGTTTGCTTGGATTGCCAGGGCCGGAGGAGGAGATAAAATAGAACATGGGCGCTGGGCGTGGGTGGGTGTGTTGGCAGGTACTGCCAGCCCTGCAAGGAGCGGGAGGGAGGGACCGCTGTGCCCCCAGCCAGGCTCTGGGGGGCTCCTACTGCCGATCTGGGGATAAGAGAGCCCGACCACGTCAGGGCTGGGTGTTAAGGGGGTTGTCTTCCTGAGCTTAGGGGGCAGGGTGTCCTAGCTGGAGACGAGCCCCCCGTTGCCTTCCTCTCTCCCAGAATTCCTCTTGGGACGCCCTTCTTGTGTACAATTTGGCCCCATTGGCACCCCTGCCCCCTTGCAGCCACGATTCCCTTCTGCAGAAACTTGCCTGGCGTTCTCGCGGTGCAGGGGTGGGGTCTTCAGGCACAGAGATGGGGGTTATTTGCTTTTAGCATAGATAGAGCTGGTGTTCGTGAGGTCTCAGCCCCATGGCTGCACCTCCCTGGACACAGCCAGGATGTCCTGCTCCCTGCCCCCCCCCAAAATAAAAATAAAACAAAACCAAAGCTGGAGTCTCTTCGTGATTTACCAGCAGAATCCAAATGTCAAGTTATTAGGGAAGTTTTTGATTAAAGAGATGCTACTGCTCTGTCTTCTGGAAGACAGGTCAGCCTTCGGCCCGGATGAGACCCCTACCCCCCGGTCACGTGTACTTGGGGAAGGCAGTGTCCTGTCGGGTCTGCTTTAGGGGACCAGACACCTGGGAAGCGGCCAGTGGTCCTGGAGACCTGGAATCCCTGCAGCTCGGCCTCTAGCCTGTGCTGAGTCCCTGGGGACGGTCCTATACCTTGCCCCGCGTCTGGGCACGGGGGGTGGCCTTGAGGGGCTGCTTTGCTCCAGGAAAGGGAGGACATGGGGCCTCCACTAGCCCAGAAGGGTGTTTTTGTGTGAGTAAGAAAGGACAGCTCCTCTGTGCAGACATGGCCTGCTTTAGGGCTGAGGGCTTGGCAAACAGAGTACACCCCGTTTATACCCACTTGGCTGGGTGCCCTTGTGCAGTGAATAGCCTGGACAATGGTACTGGGCAGCCCTTCAGGGACATGTTCCAGGATCACCTCTTGCAGTCTCATGATTTCTCTCGTTAATTCCAAGTCCTCATTCCTCAGTTAAACGGAAGTGTATTCCCTGAAGGTTTGTACATGTGTCTTTCTTGGGAAGACAGTTTCCCCTTTGCAATTTTTTTTTTTTTTTTTTTTTTTGTGGTACGCGGGCCTCTCACTGTTGTGGCCTCTCCCGTTGCGGAGCACAGGCCCCGGACGCGCAGGCTCAGCGGCCATGGCTCACGGGCCCAGACGCTCCGCGGCATGCGGGATCCTCCCGGACCGGGGCACGAACCCTGTCCCGTGCATCGGCAGGCGGACTTTCAACCACTGCGCCACCAGGGAAGCCCTCCCCTTTGCACTTTTGAGCGAGGCTTTCTCCAGTCGTGGCTCTCTGGGCCCACATCGCTAAGAATCCCCCGCCCCCCGACCCCCGCTGTCCCATGCTGCCTGTGTGTCGGGGGGTGTGTCGGCAGAGGCGCACGCCCACCCCTCCTTGCCCCTGGCTGGAATGTGGCTCGGTGCGCGGAAGCCTGAGCTCTGTCCCCGAGGAAAGGAGTCAGGAGTCCCCCAACGCTCCCCACCCAGAGTGGGGTTTGATTTACCCCACCCCGCGGTGAAGCAGGCCCCTGGGGGTTGTGAGCAAAGGCCCAGGTGGGTAGGGGCGTCCGGGGTTTTCCGACCACAGCTGCTGGGCAAGGAAGCGTCTCCGTTCTTCGAGGGGAAGGAAGCCAGGGCCTGGGGGGATGAAAAGTTGCCCCCAATTCTTATCATCATGGCTACCTTTAAAATTTTCCTTAAATTGAGAAACTTAAAAATGTAAAACTAGATGAACTGCACGCTCTGAGTTCCCTCTCACCCAGACCCAACAACCCGGCTAACATTTTGTCGTATTTCACCTTTTCCCTGTGTGTCCTTTGCCCCCCTCGCCAAGTCCCACTGCCCCTCCCCCTCTCCCCAGAGACATCCATCGCTAGGAATTTGGTGTTTGCATGTTTCTTCCCCTCTAAGTCTGTATATATGTATCCACGAACGACAGATAATTTTTAAAAAGCTTACCTCCGTGGTGTCAAACTATATGAATCACTCCGCAGCTGGATTTCCCCTCTTCAGTTTTCTGTGTGACAGCTGTGTAGGTTGACTACGATCTTGTAACTCTGTCTTTTAAATGCATTCTGATATCAGTGGACATTTAGGTGGTTTCCAGCTTTTCTGTGTTAACGGTATTGCTTATATAAGCCCTGGACTCCTTGCTCTGCCCTTCTCACTGTGTTAGGCAAGTCTCTTAGGGTCTCAGTTTCCCCATCTCTAAGATGGGTGAGAGCATGGCAAGATGGTGTTTCATGAGATTAGGAGACCCTTTGTAGTGGAGTCCCAGGAGTCTGTAGGTCACTCCAGTCTTCTCTCATCTCGAGCTTGATGGGGGGGGTGCAGATGGGGGCTCCAAGGGGGGTTTCCATGCTGGTGGAGGATGTACGGGGCGGAGCCAGGGTCCGGGCGGGGCTTGGTGGGCGGGGCTTAGTGATGCAGCACCTCCCCTTTTCTCCACAGGGTCCCGAAGATGCCGCCAGCCAGCCCAGCTTGGCTACTCAGCCAGACCAGCTCTCCAGCCCCTACACCCCGCTTCTTCAGGACTCTCTCAGCGGACAGCCCACTAATCCCAAAGTCTGAGCCACCCCCTGCTGCCACATGCCTGTCGCACACTGCACACACCCCCAGCACGTGTCCACGTGTGTGCACAGGTGTGTGCAGACACTCAGGGATGGAGCCGCTGCTGAGGGGACTTGGGGAGAGGCTCGTCAACAAGCACTGTTCCGGAACCTTCTCTCCAAGTGATCCACAGGCCCGACCACAGGTGTTGTGGGCACAGGGTCCCCTCCCTTGGGTGAGCGAGCCTGAGCTCTTGAGGACTCAGGTCACCTCTCCCCAGCGGTCCTCTCCATCAGTCTCGAAACACTGCAGCCCCCGCCTGGTGGCTCGCCCAGGCAGGACAGGGCCTTTACTCCGAGGGGCTGTGGCCGCTGTCCCGAGACCTAGCCCAGGAGTGCAGACTGCTTGTGCACCAGCCAGGTGGGCCGCGGGCCGTGGCTCAGCGCCCAGCCCGGACCTGGAGCTGTGGCCACTGGACACCCATCTGGGCCTCAAAACGGAGATGCCTCCGACCACATCCTTAACCCCCTGCAGGATCGTGATCTCCCTGAAGTCTACACAGGCGCCGGATTTGGGTGTCTGCGCCCCTTCCCTCCAGCCTAAACTGACATCATCATGTATACTGAGCCGGCCACTCCCTGGCTGGGGTGGCAGGAGGCTGTGCCCCGAGCCGCCCCCCACCAGGGTCCTCAGCTCTTCGGTGCCGGGGAGGAGGTGGAGAAGCCCCGGGCCCATCAGCCTGGGTGTCTGGTCGGGTGACCCGTCTGCCCGGGGCTCCTGGTCTCCAGGGCAAGCCTCTGTCTCTTTTCTACTGGAAGAGAAATGAATTTTATCATCTTTTAAAAATAATTCACAGTTGAAATAATAAACCTTTTAAAAAAGTGACTGAGTCTGTGACAGCCTGTTTGAGGGGGGATGGGAGGGCCCCCTGGGAAGTTCTGGGCTCTTCTTTTCTTAGCCAGTAGCTCCTTTCTGGTTACTGCCATGAATGTCTCTCAGGGACTGGGCTGCAGACTTGCCTTTCCCTTGTTTTAAAATTTACTTATTTATTTATTTTTGGCTGCGTTGGGTCTTCGTTGCTATGCGCGCGGGCTTTCTCTAGATGTGGTGAGCGAGGGCTACTCTTCGTTGCGGTGCGTGGGCTTCTCATTGCGGTGGCTTCTCTTGTTGCAGAGCACGGGCTATAGGTGCGTGGGCTTCAGGAGTTGTGGCTCGCGGGCTCTAGAGCGCAGACTCAGTAGTTGTGGCGCACGGGCTTAGTTGCTCCGTGGCATGTGGGATCTTCCTGGACCAGGGATTGAACCCGTGTCCCCTGCATCGGCAGGCGGATTCTTAACCACTGCGCCACCAGGGAAGTCCCTAAAATTTAAACTTGTGTATATTTAACATTTTATATAAATTCTGTGTGAATTCAGTTCTTGTTTAGAAAGCATAGCATCCACGTGGACCACTCCCCCGACCCCGCTTTTGATCGTTGAGTAGAATTCCATCGTAGGCACGTACCACAGGTTTCCAAGCATTCATGAGTTGAAGGACATTTCAGATGTTTACAGTTTTTGACGATTATGAATATAAAGCTACTAAAAACACGAATGTACAGGTTTTTGTGTGAACATATATTTTCTTTTCTTTTTCTTTTGTTTTGCTTGCGGGATCTTAGTTCCCTGACCAGGGATCGAACGGGGGCCGACAGCAGCAAAAGCGCCGAGTCTTAACCACCGGACCGCCAGGGAATTCCCGATTTTCATTTCTCTTAAGTAAAATACCTAGGAGTGAGAGTGCTAGGTCATATGGTAACACGTGATATAGGTCTGTGTTTAACAATATTCACGGTAACTGCACCATTCTGCATTCCCACCATCAAGGTATGATTGTTTCACCTGCTCTGCATACAGGCTGATACCTTGGCACTTCCAGCTTTTAAAAAACTGTCGTCATTTGTAGTGGTATCACACTGTGTTTTTTATTTGCATGGAAATACATCTCCTAATGAGCTGGTGATTTCCTCTTCACCCCCAACGAATTTATGTATCTATGAATGACTGTTACTGCCAGGATGCGACCAATTTTGTCGTCGATTCTATTCTTATTTTGTATAAGTGCAGAGAAGCCTTGTTTACATAAGTACATAGCTGGCAGTGGAAGGAATATCTTAATAGAGTCACTCAATTCTTAATACTGCTGAGTAATGGGCAAAAATCAGGTGACAATCTGTCATCAAAAAGTATGTTTACTGATTTATCAGCTGACGCGTCCATCTGACCTTTCTTCACATTTGTAGAAGGTAGCAAAGTGGAAACCACGGACTTGCAAAAGAACTGCAAAAAGATTACTCAATCTTTAGATCAGTTCTCGAAGCCAGTGTTTGGGAGTGTCCCTCAGGTCGGGGCTGGAGGGCTGGGGAGAGCTGCGCCTGCCTGCTGCGGGGTCGGGGGCCTGGGGAAGGGCGCCTGCCGCCTGGCCCTGATCCCTGGGAGACCTGAAGGTGAAAAGCGTTCCCCAGCTTGAGTCTGATGACCACTGAGAGGATTGTTGACTTCCCTGTGTCCAAGCCGCATCACAGACACCTGCAACTTTTGCATTCAGCCCTCCCTGCCTGCTCATAAAGAGAAAAAAGAGACAATCTCCACAAAGCATTCTGGTGTGTGTGTGTGTGTATGTGTGTGTGTGTGTGTGTGTGTGTCCTCCAAGGGAACATGGGACGGAAGAGGTGAATTTACCCTCCACATGTCTCATTGTGTGAACATCTTGCTTGTGAACACCTTGGTAAGGTTCAAGCTGATTTGTGTGGTTTTTTTTTTTTTTTTTTTGGTACAACTGTGGTCCCTAACCCAGCCAATGACTTCATCCAGGGCTCAGAGGGAAACTGCCCTCTTGTCCCACACGGGAAGGACGGGCTGTGAGGCCACCTTAAGGGACATGGCATCAGACCTCCTCGTGGCCTCAGGAATTCTCAGGGGTGTCTTTGACCCTGAGGCTTGATTATCACCCTCTCACTTTACACCACAACCCCACCCACTATGTGACTCTGCTAACAATATATTGTTTTTCAATTTGAGCCACTTTTTTACTTAAATTTTCTTTTAAAAGAAAATTTTTCTGTAAAAAGTTTGTTTCTTTTGAAAAAGCAGTTTTATCTGAACTTGTGGGTCCAACAGGCAAGTTATATTTTTCTAGTATCCATGAAAATAAATACTTAACTATGTGGAATCTAAAAAATGGAACAAATTAGTGGGACTTCCCTGGTGGTCCAATGGTTAAGGCTCCCCACTCCCAATGCAGGGGGCCTGGGTTCGATCCCTGGTCAGGGAACTACATCCCGCATGCCACAACTAAGAGCCCGCATGCTGCAACTAAGACCCGGTGCAGCCAAATAAGTAAATAAATATTAAAAAAAAAAACCCACTAGTGAATATAACAGAAAAGAAACAGACTCACAGATGTAGAGAACAAACTAGTGGTTATCAGTGGAGAGGGGGAGGGGGGAGGGGCACGATAGGGGTAGGGAACTAAGAGGTACAAATTACTATGTATAAAAAAATTAGCTATAAGGATATACTATACAGCACAGGGAATACAGCCAATATTTTACAACAACTATAAATGGAGTATATAACCTTTAAAAATTGTGAACCACTATGTCGCACACCTGAAACTTACATAATATTGTACATCCTTTATCTCAATTAAAAAAGAAAAAATAGGGCTTCCCTGGTGGCGCAGTGGTTGAGAGTCCGCCTGCCAATGCAGGGGACACGGGTTCGTGCCCCGGTCCGGGAAGATCCCACATGCCGCGGAGCGGCTGAGCCCGTGAGCCATGGCCACTGAGCCTGCGCGTCCGGAGCCTGTGCTCCGCAAAGGGAGAGGCCACAACAGTGAGAGGCCCGCGTACCGCAAAAAAAACCCACAAAACATATTAAAAAAAATACTTAACTGTTAAAGCTTAAAGATGTTCCTCCAGGTGCTACCAGACCTGCCCTATTTGAGAACACTTCACTGTGCCTATCGTGTCCTGCACTCCCTCATCTTTCCACTCTGCCTGTGGAATAAGTGTGTGGAAGGTTCCTCTCCTCTGTCTGGCTCAGTCCTGGCCATCATCAAAGACTCAATTCCAACCATTGCCCCTCCTCCAGGAAGCCTCCCTGGTCACTTCTGCTCACTCAGCTCTCCCCCCTCTTGGAATTCCTGGGTTGCTGCGTCTGTACCCTAGATGATACTAGAATGTTCTAGAATACTGCAAGTCCTAGCTCCAGTTGCTGGAGCCCCTAAACCCCAAAGGCCTGTAATGTAATCCCTGGTACCTGCAATTGCACGGGCAACTGGAAAATTGCTTAACCAAGATGTTTACTCTCTATTCCTTCGCTAACTCAGATGGTCACTTTTTCCACCGGTATTTATCGAGTGCTCGCTATGCACTGTGACTACAGTTACCAGGGTGGCTTTTCTCGTCTGCAAAAAAAAGGGGGAGGGATAATCTAATAAAGGGGGAGGGATAATCTAATAAAGGGGGAGGGATAATCTAATAAAGGGGGAGGGATAATCTAATAAAGGGGGAGGGATAATCTAATACCTGCCTGGCAGGGTCAGTGTGGCATTCAAAAGAGTTGGCGGCCCTGCGTGATGGGTTCAGCACTGGGGACCCTGCATTCGAGCCAACTGTTCCAGAGCTGTCCTGACTGACGCCCCTGGGGTCTCTGCCAGCCTGGCCCACTTGGCTCCCACAAGTGTCCTGTGCGGTCAGTTCTCCAAGCAGCGGCCTGAGAGGTCTTCCTGAAATGTAAACTATCAGTAGGTTCATCCCTTGTTTAAATCCTTGGGCGGCTTTCCCACACCTGGAGGATCAAGTTCCTTTCTCGAGGGCTGCTGGGAAAATCCTTCCCGGTTTCTGGCTGCGATTCTGCGCTTCTGGGCAATTCCCGGAAATTCCGGGCTCGGCCACTGGGGGGCGAGCTGCGCACACAGGTTGTTCAGAGGTCCGCGTTCTCAGAGGTGCTGAGATCACCTCTTACATGCCTTAAATTGTGAGGTGTTACCTGGGGGTCACAGTCTGGCTTCAGGAAATTGCAACCTCCAGAGATTTCATTTTATGCCTATGTCTGAGCATTTTTTTTTCCTGGGAAGCGTTTTCTTAATATTCTTCAGATTTTCAAAGGGACCTTGACGCTCTCCAAGGGTCCCATGGGCAAGAGTGACACTCCTAAAATAAAACCAGGATCATGGGATATTCGCGCTTCCTTAGCATGTAAAGGAAAGGGCTCTGGCCTTGGAGGCAGGCTGCCTGCATGTGCCAGCGGCTGCGCAGCCTTGCAGCAATCTGTAACCTCTCTGAGCCTCAGGTTTCCCACCCATGAGAGTGAAGATCGCTGCTCTGTGAATCCCCAAGAAGCCTTGTGAGGGTGGAATAGAAATGGCGGTGTGAGCATGCTCTACGGGGTCCAGGACCATTGTGAAAGATCTCAGATGCTGCGCCTCCGGCAAGCATGTATTAGATACCTACTGGGTGCTGAGCACTGGCTGGGCACTGAGAGGGAGTCAAACTGGAAGACCAGCAGGTACTAGGTTTTGAATGCGAAAGTATCCGGAAACCAGAGGGACTCAGAAACAGTCAAAAGGTGTCTATTTGGATTTGTTAGAGCACCAGTGTTATCTGCCGCAGAAGTACAGTGGTGGAAAAAAGCAGGAGAGGTCCCTGCCCTCGTGGGTTTATCTTCGGGTGGGGGAGACAGTGAACAAGTAAATGAATAAGTGAGATAACTCCAGAGAGTGATGGGTGCAAGCAATGAAAGAAAACAGGTGCTGTGAGGAGAGGAGGTGTTTGGGGGAGGGAGGTGCTACTTAGATGAGAGACGTGTCCTCTGAGAAGGGCCATTTATGCTGATTCCCGAAGGATTTTGAAGGGATCAGGAAAAGAGCCCGTTAGGAACTGAGAACTGCACGTGCAAAGTCCCTGGGGTAGCGACACACAGACCAGAAATGAGTGGGGCGTGGCTGGAGCGTGGTAAGCTGAGAGGCTGACGAGGTTGGAGAGCTAAGCAGGGGCTAAACACAGCAGGGCCCTGTAGTTTGGATTTTAGTACAATGGGAGCCATTGGAGGGTTTAAGCTGGGCAGCAACGTGATCGCTGATTGGCTGTATGGGGAATTGCGGTGGGGGGCAGGCGGGATGCAGACGCATTCGGCAGGAGGCACTCTACAGTTTACAAAGTCTCTCTTGCCCCCTGCTCTTGCCACGGGACCCTCGGAGGTCCCGTGAGATGGTGGGGCAAGAGCATCAGGCCAGTTTTACAAATGGGAGACTGAGGCACCTTCCTGGCTTCTCCGTCCTTTTTGCTGCCTAAGTGATCCCTTTAGGGGAGGCTGCATCCCTTTGCTTTTCACTCTCAAGGCCCCTGCCCTTTGGGCTTTGATCTTTATTTGTGTGTAAGCAGTTGGTTACGCTCTGCCCCCGCCCCCAGACTGTAAGCTCCTGAGGGTCGGTGCTGGGTCTGTGAGGTTCCCGGCTGCATCCCCGAGAGCCTGGCTGGAAGGTGTGTGTGCAAAGTCTCTGTGGAATAAAAGAACGACTCGTTGGGGAGTGGTGGCGTTGGGGGGTGTGGCTGCCGGAGGAGAGAGTGCAGAGCCCGCCCACGTGCAGCTGCCCCGCTCCGCACCCCTCCCTCCTTTCCCCCCCTCACCCGCCTCCTGTATTCAGGCCTCAGAACCCGCCCAGGGCGCCGCCAGATGCTGGAAGTGTAGGCTTTGGTCACCAGGGGCCGCTGTGGGCTCGCCCTCCGAACGGCAGCTCTTGGTCCAGCGTACAAAGACCTGGGCTCACCTTGGGCCTGTCTGGCCTGCCTGGGGGCCTGAGCCACGTCTGAGCCACGTCTATATTTTGAGGATCTGGGTATATTAAAAGTAAAAAAAAAAAAAGAAGAAAGAAAAAGAAAAATTGACAGACCAGGGCTGCATAACCTGTGCTCCTTGTATGTTTCCATGGAACATGTTAAGAGTCTCTACACATAAAAATATGTGTAGCATTCCTGTGTGAAAATAGGGTCTATAAAGTTATTAATTAGCAATGTCCACAGAGGGCAGGATTAGCTGATGGGAAATGACTACGATTCTTTCAGTCTGGGTGGCCGGGCTCAAGGACAGTACGTTCACCCTGGTCTGGAGAATGGCTCCTGGTGAATGCAGGGCCCAGGCCGCGGGGCTGAGGGCTTCCTACGTGCCATGAACTGTTTTAAATCCTTGATCTGAGCGCATCTCATTTTCCTCACAACCCAGGTAAACGCTATTATCGTCACTGTCCTCCTTTTGCAGAGGAAACAGGTGCAGAGAGGCAACGTAAACGCCCAAGTTTTTGTTTGTTTGTTTTTAAAATTATTTATTTATTTGGCTGCATTGGGTCTTAGTTGCGGCCTGCGGGATCTTTAGTTGTGGCATGTGAACTCTTAGTTGCGGCATGTGGGATCTAGTTCCCTGACCAGGAATCAAACCCGGGCCCCCTGCATTGGGAGTCTTAGCCACTGGACCCCCAGGGAAGTCCCCGTCCAAGGTCTTATGGTTGGAAAGTGTCGGGGTCCAGATTTGAAGCTCAGCGGGCAGGTCCAAGGCACGTGGGCTCAGCTGCTGCTGTCTTCATCTCCTCGTGGTCCAGTTAACCAGGACTCGTGACTGTTGCTGGGGCGTCTCCACCAGAGACTCCTACTCTCTTGTATCCCCTTCTGGAATCACGCTGGGGAAACCAGCTTCGAGGAACGTCATTTCCAAGCAAACTGTACAGACGGGTCCTGATTCTGGAGCATCTGAGATTGAAAAACTCATTTACTCCAAACTCAATCCCAGCTCCATCCAGCGTGTGCCCAGCGACTGACTCCTCCGGAAAAGCCTCCAGCAGGGAACATGCAGGCTCATTCCAGAGAGGTCGAGAATGGGAGGGGAAGGAGAGGATTAAGAATAAACATTTCTAAAAATAGCGCTTGGCTCTCTCATACCCACAACAAAACTCCAAAGGGAGGGCAGGGGAGACTGGAGGAAGCCACCCAGGACTTTTGCCAGAGGGACGGCTACGGTCCACCGCTTCGGTGGGAGCCATTTCTCTGACTTGTCTCAGGTGCCAGCTTCTGAGGGTTCCAGGTCTGGCGTGTCTTCCCAGAGGGTGAAGGCCAAATGGCTGTGTCTTGGAGTCTGGAGTCATGAATGTTTCCAGATTTTATGCACACATTTGCCGTGAAGCCTGAGCTGCTGCAAACTTGGCAAGATCCGGAGTCTTCGGCTAAGCACGAAGGGGGGCCTTCGAGACGGAGGTGTTTGTTTTTGACTTTAAGCGACAGATGTGGGAACAACATTAGCCACGATGCACATTTCTGCAGACTGGATCTCGCTTACCTCCTCCACTTCCATTACAAAATGGGACTTCCACTGCCCTGGGAAAGCATCCCAGCAGATGGGTTGGAACGCTGCGGTGTGGAAGGCATTCACGTGGTGGCCCAGCCTGTGGCAGGCTTTCAGAGCTGTGGAACATTCTTCTGGTCTCTGGGACCTTCTGTCTGTGTGTGTCTTCCATCTACTATTCCCTGGGCTGCTGGAATTTCTTGCATTTTAGGGGACAGGAACTCCCAGATGAGACACTAAGATCTCTGGTCCTGTTCATGGTATACTCAGCCCTATGGTCTCCAGCTGTGGCAGCAGCAGCCGTTTGGGGGAAGGATGTGGTTTCTCCCATGAGATCAGCCCCAGAGATTAGGCAGGTGGTGGGGTTTGGAAGCCAGAGCTGTTTGCAAAAGAGGCCTGGACATGCTGTGTCCTGCAGGCAAGTCACTTTGGCCCCCTCGGCACCCCTGCCCCCTCTTCTTTCCAACAGGCACTCTAACTCCTGCTGCGTTGATTTCACGGGTCCTCATGGGGGTCACACAGAAGGACATTTTATGCACTTCAAGATGAAAGTAGTTTGAAAATACTTTATTTTATTTAAGAAATTTTTTTGGCCACGTATGCAGGAATCTTAGTTCCCTGACCAGGGATTGAACCCGTGTCCCCTGCAGTGGAAGCACAGAGTCTTAACCACTGGACCACCACGGAAGTCCTGAAAAGACTTTCAAATGTGTCACAAAGTACTCTTGAAACAAACAGGAAGGTTCAGGACACAGTTTATCTAAATATTTACAAGGTCTAGTAGAGCTGAGCTGTGAAACTGTACATCACCAGGAGATGTCACTGTCACACACGGCATGGGCAGTCTCACACTTGAATCATCCGGTGGCTATCCTATTGTGAAAAACTAGCTTCTTTAAATGGTGTGTTAGATCAGTGGAGGCGAGTTCAGCCCACAGAGCAAAGCAGCAGTGTCAATACGCCCAGAAGCCCAGATGTTTGGTCTCTGAGCGGTAGGGTAGCTAGTGGGGGAAGGTTTTACCTGCCCAGAGCTTAGCTAGACAGCTGGTGGGTACGCGTGGGGACGGCCAATGCTTTCCCTCCCCAAAGTGGCACATTTTCAACATTTTTAAAGGTACACAGTTGACACCATTATTGCTAAGACTTCAATGGAATTATGTTAAAGTGTGAAAGTGAGGCTGTTACATCTGTAGTTAAAGAGAGCAGGATTTTGTGTCTTGGGTTCTGGGCTAATTGACACCCCTCCTTGCAGACTCCAGTCCAGGCTGCCTTTCTGTCATCTGAGAACCTAGCTTTGTCTTCGGTCATGCTGACAACTGCCTTATGGGAATGCAGGCTGTTGCTGCCAGGTCTTTCCATTTTTTTTTTTTTTTTAATTTCAAGAGAAAATGGTTTTTGAAAACCTGAAATCTCCTGATTTTTAATTATTGGCAACATATTCCAATTAAATAAAATACTCTGTGGGCCGAAGCAAACATGCCTTGGACAGGACTTCGTCTATTTGTTTTTGAGCAGTATTTGCCTTTGCTTGTTAGTTGTGTAATTTAAGTATAAGTGACCGTGGTGATACGCCCCTTCTGGAGGTGTGTAGGTAGGTGTCTTGCATCAGCCCAATTCACTGAAATGAATTTTAATCTTTTTTGGGGGCAGCGTTGCATAGCTTGTGGGATCTCAGTTCCTTGACCAGGGACTGAACCCGGGCCACGGCAGTGAAAGCCCGGAATCCTAACCACTAGGCCACCAGCGAACTCCCAGAATGTGTTTATCTTATGTACAAACAGGGTAGAACAGCTCATACTTTGGGGTTTATAAATGATAATGGCTGAGTTACTAGTTTCTAGAGTCAGACAGAGCAGGGTATTGGATCCCAGATCTGCTATTTACTAGCTGTGTGATCTTAGGCAAGTCACTTAACCTCTCTGAGCTTCAATATCCTCATCTATAAAAATGAGGATAATAAAAATACCAACGTGGTAGCCATTGGTAGTCTGTACACCAAATCTTTTTACTTTCACCTTCTGGGCACCTGGGAGGAAGGTACTTCCTGGCCTCTGCATGGTTGGATAGGATCATGTGATTCATTCCGGCCAATGAGATGAGAGTGGAGTATCACTTCTTGGGCTGCAGCATTTAACTGTGGGGTTGAGAACCTTCAGAACTCCTTTTCTCTCTGCCCTTGTGACAGGCAATGTCTGAGATTTTGGGTACTCCACCAGCCCAGGTCCTGGAATGAGGACTCCACAAAGTATGGCCCCATGTTGACTTCTCTAATGTGAGCAAGAACTAAACCTTTGTTATTTTAAACTACTGAGATATGGGGGATTGTTTGTTACTGCACCATAACCTAGACCATCCTGACTGATACAACCCACCTCCCGGGAATGTAGTAAGGATTCAATGAAACAGGCCCTGGGGGATAGAGTAGTGAACAAAAGAGACCCAAATCCCTGACCCACAGAGTTTCCTTTCTAGCCACCTGGTGGCTGTCTCCTCCAGGTGGATTGAAGGAAAGTCCACACATGCAGGGAAGCAGGGATTGGGGAACCCCTCCCCTTGGAGGAGGAAGCAGGCAGGTTGTGGTCAGGTTACCCCAGGCTGCCCACCGTGATGTCATTAACAGCCAGGCCTTGGGCAGAGGCCGGTACTGACACTGCCTGGGGAGAAGGAGACACAGAGCTGGTACAAGACACATCTGCGTGAACTTGGGGAGGAAGGCACCGCACATCTCAGAAAACGTAAAGGTGTAAAGCTTTTAGTTCAAGCTCTTCGATACCTAAACCAGGAAGCAGGTGAAAAGAGGACGTGGGGAATTTCTGGGAGGACGCTAACGTTTCAAGTGCCTTTTCATGTGCTTAGTGCTCCTTAATCTTAGGCCTTTCAGTCCCTACAAATTCCTCCTACAAGGAGAAATTCATCCCAGATTACAGGTGAGGAAACCAAGGCTCAGAGAGGTTGAGTGAGCTGGCCAAAGCTGCACAGCAGGGTCGTAGGGCAGCTGGGCTTCAAACCCAGGTCTTCTACCCTCAGGTCCTATGCTAACCTCTCATGATATTCTTGGGAACAAGAGGAAAACACAGACAAGACAGTCTTGGGGCCCCTTCTCTTCTCCCAGAGAATCCAGCCAAGGCCATCTTTTATTGTTCCTTTTGGTTTTGATGATTTTTGCCCTGGTGACTGAGAGCTGCTGTGTTCCGGGCCCTGCTGGACACCCTCATTCCATGATCACAGCGCCTCACAGAGGCCCATTATACAGATGAGGGCACCGAGGCTCAGGGAGGTGACCTGACTTAGCCAGGTGGCCAGCTGGCTTGGGGCGTCTTTGTGGAGATGATTTGGCTCAGAGCTCTGGGGGCAGGTAAAGGGTCAGCGAGCTTCAGGTGCATGTTCGCTGGGGCCCATTGGCAGGGAGCCACCATGGCTGTGTCTCCGGCCGTGACCCGGGGCAGGTGAGCTCTAGGGTAACTCCAGGCCGGTGTGAGGTCATCACCCAGGGGAGAGGAATGGCCGTGGACCAGAGCAGAGGGTGCAAATCAGTGGCCTATAGGATTGTTGTCTTTGGCTTCTGCAGTGTTTAAGGAGGGTGGGACCTGAATTAGTGGCCAATATTTAAAAATCAAGGGACTTCATGGAAAAATCTGCATTTCAGCTACTTTTGCAAAATCTAGTAAGGATCTGGCCACAATGGGCCCTCATGCCTCCCTGGCAGCTGTCCCCGTCCCCCTCCCCTGGGGTCGTGGCTGCTCTGAGCAGGGACACACATTCTCCGTGTCACTGCCCAGGCCAGCTGCGCTCGATAAATGCTGACGTGCCCTGTGGCATCTGAGCCCTCAACCTTGCACTGAACCTGAACTCTTGGGACAGACTTTTAGAAGCTGGCAGGGGGCTGTCCAGGATGCGGGAACACGTTCTGAGAAGCAGGGCAGCGCCTCATTTCCATCCTGCTGCCACCTTGAAAACGACCCCTCGACGCTCCAGGTTTTCTCTTGAGAAGCAGCATTGAACAGTGGGGAGCAAACCAGATTGAGGGGCGTGGGACGGAGCCAACGGTAATGATGATGATTGTGTGTCCCCTCCCTCACGGTGTCCATGTCCTAATTCCCAGAACCTGGCTTGGTCTCTCCCCCGCCTCCATGCATGATATTCCTTCCCCAGCCCCTTTCCCTGTTCCCCTGGCAACAGCTCCGCACTGGTGCCGGCCCCTGGCTGCCTCACCACCCCTGCCCAGCATTGCCCACGTCTCTATCCTTGGTTCCTTTGATTAAAATCTCCTAAACCACTGGAGCTGGCTCCTATTTCCTGCTTGGTGTATAAGGGCCATCTCAGCTCATTCCTGGGGCAACCCCGTGGGGCGGGTTTATGAGCCCATTTTACAGATGAGGAAACAAAGGCCCTGAGAGGTCAAGTTGCTCACCCAGTGTGACCAGCTGGCAAGCGATGTGGCCAGGATCTGAGCCCAGGCCACCCTCTCCCCGTGACCCCTGCGTCTCCCTGACTCCCGTAGTGACTGGGCATTCCTACCTGGGGAACCTCCGTTTCCTGGTCTGTAAAGTAAAGAGAAAACATAATAACAGTCTCAAAGGACAGATGAGAAAACTCAACTGAGACAGGGTTGGTTTTTGTACTTATACTCCAGGATAGGCTGCTTTCTTTCTTTCTTATTTTGGCCGTACCACGCAGGATCTTAGTTCCCCAGCCAGGGATCCAACCCGCGCTCCCTGCAGTAGAAACGCGGAGTCTAAACGACCGGACTGCCAGGGAAGTCCCAGCATGGGCTTTCATATGCTCCCCTTTCCCCGCCATCTAGAAACTATAGGTTGTATTCCCTCCTTTTAGAGGCCTCCCCGGATGTTTAAGCTATGTATTTGTACATTTTCTTCACAAAGTGGGTAGCTATTTCTAGATTCTTCTCAACCACCATCAAGGCTCTTTGTCTTCTCCAACAAACTCACCAACCCCTCCCCTCTCATCACCATCACTGTTGACCTTTGGACCGGACAGTTCTTTGTGGTGGGACCATCTTGGGCATCAGCATCCCTGGTCTCTACCCACTAGATGCCACTAGTGCCCAACCCTTGGTTGTAACAACCAAAGCCGTTTCCAGACGGTGCCGAATGCCCCCCCGCGGGAGGAGGGCAAAACCACCCCTGGTTGAGAACCGCTGGTTGAGAGTTTGAGTTTTCACTGGCTTGTGTTTGGAGCACTGAGACTTCCAAAGCGTGAATTCACTCGGCCCTTTTTGCTCCCAAAGTGTCAGGTTCCCATAAATGTTAATCTTATGAGTCTGACTTTTGGTTGACCCCTTTCCGCTGTCCACCAGTTCCAGAGGGGTGTCCAGGTTTCTTTCCTGCGTCATTCCAAAGCCGCTGCGTGCCCTGTCCCCAGGCACCCCCTCCCGGAACCCTGTTCCCTCTGAACTTCGGCAGATGTTTCTTCGGCTCTTAAGGACCCAGAGGAGTTGCAAAATGGGATTTCCTCCAGACTTTCTTCCCTCGACCTCTTTGCCCCTGAACGGAATTAATTTCCTGGGGAAAAAAAAAAAAGCACTACCTTTCTCCACTATGCTCATAGCAAACCGTTTTGCAGGACTGGAGTTGAAGCCTTATTAATTGTGATCAGGGTGAAGTGCACTCCGATTTGGGGATGGGGATGGATGGGACGGGGTTGGGGTGCAAGCCCAGCTGATGACCTGAAATCATCACTTCCCTGCCACCTCCCGCCACCCTGTGAGCTTTGTCATTGAAGAGGCAGGACACACACGGAGCCCCCAGAGATTCATTTGTCTCCCCTCATTTGCAAGCGCTGAATGAAATCGTTCAGCATTTCCTCGACAGGACAGAATGCAGCAACTCCAAACGAGCTATTTATGGGCCATTTTTTTCAGCATTACTTGCATATTATAATTAAGAGATAATGTCAGTGGAATAGAACATTGTCACTGGGTAATGGTTTCCCGCTGCTTCCGAAATGTCAAGGCAAAGTCACAGCATTTATCAAAAATAAATGTTGGCGGGAAGACGCGACGTTTGTTTTCACAGCAGGGACATTAATCCTGGGACAACGTTACGGCAACGTCTTTATTTCTTCTCTCTGGAGTGATGGATGCCAGTGGATGGTCGTGTTTGACGGACGCGGGGTCTTGCGGATACAGAGGGAGGCCAGCTGGGGCAGGGGCGCCGGGGGCAGGGCCAGGTGGCCACGTTTGGATGGGGTTGGCAGGAGGGTTCTGGCCCTGTCACTGCCCAGAATCAGCAAATTCACTGTCCACTGATGCGCTGGAGGTGGCCCGTGGGGGGTGTCCTGGTTCCCGATTGGGCAGGGCGGCTTCTGCAGCTGGTGGTGGCCTGCTGATTGGGTGGGGAGAGGGCGGACATGTGGCAGAAGGCCTCCTCTCTGCCTCCTCATTGGTGCCCGGGGACAACCTCAGTTTCTGCATCGCTACCCCAGAGGGAGCCAGCCCGGGAAAGGGCAGCCGAGACAGCGGGGACACTGGCGACTCCTGGTGACCCGGGCACCGTCCGCACTGCACTCTGGCACAGGGACCTCTGACTCTCCAGGCAGCTTTCACAGCTGGGCTTAAGTGCATGCTCAGCTAACACCCCTTCCGCACCGCTGCCCAGTCATCTTTCTCAAGTGCACATCCGATCATGCAGCATACGGTTGAAATCCACCCACCCCCCGGCCCCCAGGATAAAGTCCTAGCTCAGAAATGGCTCCAGCACAACTTTCTCAACGTCCTTGCCATTGTTCCAAGCAGCCAGGCTCTGTCCCCGCAACAGGCTAAGGCCTTTACCCTTGTTCCTTCTGCCTGGGACACCCTTCCCTGATTCTACCTACACACAAACGTCACCTGGCCGTCTCCCACTTCTTCAGTCCTTCGTTTCAACAACTGCTCTTCCAGGAAGCCTTCCCTGACCTCCCAAGCCTGAGATATGTGCCCTTCTCATGTGCTTCTCCCACAGCCCCTATACTTAAGACCTTCACTTAATCACATTGTCATAAGTACTTGGATCTTAGTCTGTCTCCCCCCTTTCAACGGTGGGCTCCAGGAGGGCCTTGCCAGCTGTTCTGTCCTGGATACAGAGTAAGTGCTTAAAACTTATGTGTTGGAGCAGCTGAATAAATGATTGAAGGGCTGGAGGCCTTTTATGTGAGTTTGTGTCAGTCATCTACTGGCAAAATAATGCTGTGTAACAAATCGCCCCAGATATTGATTACCTCAAACAATAAGCATTCATTTGGTTCATGAATCTGCAGGTCAACAGTTGGGGCTAGACTTGGCTGGGGGTTCTTCTGTCTCAGCTGGGCTCATGCACATGTCTGGGGGTGGCTGGCTGTTGGCTGATCTTGGGTGGCCTCTGCATGGATTGCTGGGAGAGCCCTGCTCTGTTCCATGTGTGTCTACCAGCAGGCTAGCCTGGATGTGATCCACGGTGATGGAGGTGCAGGAGGGCAAGCAGGAATTTGTTCATCTTGCAAAACTGGAACTCTGTCCCCATTAAACACTAACTCCCCATCCCCTTCCCTCAGGCCCTGGCAGTCACTCTTCTACCTTCTGTCTCTATGAATTTGACTCCTCCAGGGACCTCATATGAGCGGAATCATGCAGAATCTGTCTTTTGGGGACTGGCTTATTTCACTTAGGGTAATGCCCTCAAGGTTTATCTGTGTTGTAGTGTGTCAGGATTTCCTTCCCTTTTTCAAGGTTAAATAATATTCCATTGTATGGATAGACCACATTTTGCTTATCCATTCGTCCATTGATGGAAATCTGGGTTGCTTCCACCTTTTGGCTATTGTGAAAAAAGCTGCTATGGACACGGGTGTGCAAGTATATCTTCGAGCCTCTGCTTTCAATCCTTTTGTGTATAGAGTTGATCCTTGAACAATGTGGAGGTTAGGGGTGTGGACCCCCACTCCCAATTGAAAATCTGAGTATAACTTTGTAGTCAGCTGTCTGTATCCAAGGTTCTGCGTCCATGGATTCAACCAGCCCTGCATGGTGCAACCCTGTAGTGTACACGGTACATTTATTAAAAAAAAAAATCGGCATAAGAGTTCAAGCCCGTGCAGTTCAAACCCATGTTGTTCAGGGGTCAACTGTATACCCAGAAGTAGTTTTGCTTGCTCACAAGTCGTGTGGCTTTTAGCCTAGCGGGAAACCCTTTGGGACATAAAAACTGATCCACACATTTGACAGAGCAGCAGTTATTGGACAAGCTCTGTCCTGGGGCCCGACTGTTTGGTGTGGATCCCAGCTCTGCTGCTTCCTAATTGTGTTTTCTCAGCTGAGTCACCCACTCTGAGCCTCAGTTTCCTCCTCTGTGAAAGGGGGATAATACGGGCATCTATTCAGAGAGTATGAAGATTAAATGAGAAGGTGTTTAGAGCCAAGCCTGGCACAGAGTAAATGACACCCATGTGTTGTTTTATGCAAAGTTCTTGCCTTGTTTTATGCAAAGTTCCTGCCTTTGACCCCACCCTTGATGTACTGCTAAGGGTGACGCTTTGCTGCTCTTTCTGAACGTAGCCAGGGGTTATCTGTCCTGGGCAAACCCCAAGGACAGCTGGGTTAGTTCTTGGTGACAGGGACTGACACAGTGCCCCTCTGCTGATGTGTCCTGCTGGGTCCTGGGGAGGGGAGGGGCCCGGTGACAGTGCTGCCTTGGTTGGGGGGGGAGGGTTTCCTGCCACAGCTGTTCGGCTCCCTGATTCAGGCCTCCGTCGCCTTCTCTTCCCCTGGTGCAGATTGCAATTTGGGCCCGCCAGGAAGAGAGAAATGAGCTTGCATAATAGAGGAACATTTGGTTCTTTCGGGCTGGGCCTGGAGAAGGTTTTTGTGCTGAAGTGTGCAGTGCGGGGGCAGAATGGAAATGTTTCCTGTGTGCAGGGCTGGAGGGAGCCCAGTCCACCTGGAGGGATGGAGACACAGAGGGCCAGATGGACGTGAGGGGCGGGCAGCTCCCCCAGGAAGGGCAAACAGGGAGGGGCAGAGGGTCCGTGACTTTGCTGTTTCTAGCAGACAGGAGGGAGGGCTCGAGGGAAACCACACAAGGCGGCACTGTGGCCTCAGGGGCTCTGGGCCAAGCGAGCGGCCACAGCGGGCTGTCTCTCCTGGGGCCTTTCGGGGCACTTCCTTCTTACCCCAGAGAGATCTGTGTCCCTGGCGCGGAGTTGAACCTGAAATTCCCGATCCAAGGGAATGGGGTCTGAGCTGCACCGTGGGGCCTCTCCAGGACCACCAGGCCAGGCTGAGAGACACAGACTGACCAAGATGTGGATGTGACGCCGCCACCCACAACTGGACCCCTGGCTCTGGACCCCGTCCCGGAGATGGGACAGTCACCCCTGTCCCCTGCAGAGATTTAAGGTGGAGGTGGGGTCAGAATCGTGACTCTGGGAGGGCTTCTGTAACTCCCGGAGTGTTGCTTGCATGCCTGACCTGGTTTAGTCTTCATGACAGTGTAGGGAGGTTGGGGACAGCTTCTCGTCTTTTGACAAGTGTTTACTGAACACCACCGCTGTCCCAGGCCCTGTTCTAGGGGCCGGAGATACCACCACCGCCAGGAGCAGAGTAGGAGCCACACACAGGAGGAAGTTATACTCCGGTGGAGAAGCAGACACTGAGCAAAGAAACAGATAAACAAAGATGGTCACATCTGCGTAGAGGAATGCACACTAGGGCTCTGTTTTTCACCCCTCCCTGCATCTATGCTCTTTGCTGTGTGACTTGACACTTCTGCTCACCAAAGGGATAGAGCACATTTCTCTACCCTTTGACTGTGGGTGTGGCCACGTGACCTGCTTTAGCCAAAAAAAGAAGTGGAAGTGATTCTGGGCTAGCTCTGTCCCTTCAGGGGCTTTGTACTTTTCTGCGCCTTTGCCATGGTACGTGACAAACACACCCTGGATTAGCCAGCTGATCCAAGAGGGTGAGACACAGTGGAGCAGAGCTAACCAGCCAGGCCCCAGCCTGGCTCAGGTGACCCCTCAGATGCAACTGACAGATGTGTGAATGAGAATGCACGATCGTTGTTTTAAGCCACTGAATTTAGGGGTTATTTGTTACACAGCATATTGGTGGCAATAGCTAACCGATATAACCAGCTATTGGTACGTGCTATCATTAACTCCGTTTCCATAGGCAAGGAAGCTGAGATGAGGAGAGATTCTTGATGGTACAGAGTCGATTTGGCCGAGTCCAAACAAGAACCCAGCTGTCTTGACTCCAGCTTGCTTACTCATTCATTCAGCCCATTTTACTGAGCACCTGCTACATGCATGTAATTGTGCCAGCAGCTAGAGACAGCACAATGAAAAAGACATTCCTTCTGCAAGCAACCACTGTTAAAAGGGAACTTCTCGTACACTACCAAATGTAAAATAGATAGCTAGTGGGAAGCAACTGCATCACACAGGGAGATCAGCTCGGTGCTTTGTGACCACCTAGAGGGGTGGGATAAGGAGGTTGGGAGGGAGATGCAAGAGGGAGGGGATATGGGGATATATGTATACGTATAGCTGATTCACTTTTTTATACAGCAGCAACTAACACAACGTTGTAAAGCAATTATACTCCAATAGAGATGTTAAAAATTTTTTTAAATACATAAAATATTAGATCTATAGTCAAGAAAATAAATAAATATACTCCTCTTATTTAAAAAAAAAAAAAGACAACTTCTCTTTTCTTAGAATTTCAACAGAAATCTGAGAATCGAGTCCCATCATCCCAGGGTGTATCCCCACCCTGAACCAATCATGGCAGTGACAGGACGTGGGGCTGCGAGTGGCTGGGCTAGATCACGTGTCCACTCTCTGAAGCTGGGTGAAAGTCATGACCCCACCTGACCCATCCGGACTGAGAGATGATTTTCCCCAAAGAACAAGTGTTGCTGTTAAACCTTAAGAAGGGGAAATAGATGCTGGGAAGATTAGAAACCAATGATGCTCACCCCAGACCTCTGGGGTCCTGAGGAAGACCTCCCAGCAGCTCTGTGGTCCTCAGTGAAGTCCCCCAGTGTCCGTGGCTGCTCCAGGCCACCCTCCGGCCTCTGACGTCCCTCAAGGGAGCTCAGCCTGATCTCGGAAGATCAGATGTGATTTATTCCTGGCATCTGTGCTGCCACTGGCGGCGAGGTGCTTTGCAGCAGAACAATAAGTTACAGGGCCATTTATCTTGTTGGCGGCTCCTGATAAAATGAGCAGCCTGAAAAGACAGGGCCTTCAATGAACATGATCGGGGCTGTTCATTTAGAAACCAGAAGACCTTGAAATTGGCTTTAATTGAAGGGGTTAGCAGCACGGGGTTTGGCTGGATGTGTTGAGGGTGGAGACACCCCACCTCCGGAAAGGTTGCAGAGATGGGCAGGCCTGGCTTTGAGTCCTGGCTGTGCCCCATGTTTGACTTTGGTTAAGCTATGTGACCTCTTCCAGACTTTGTCTCTTCATCTGTGAAATGGAGGTGTACAGGTCAGCGTCAGCTCAGTTACGTTGCAGTAACAAACAACCCCGGGACTCCTGCGGCTTAAAACAACCAAAGTTCGTGTCTCATTTATGCTCCATGGGCTCTCATTCTGGGACACAGACGGATGGAACATGCCATGTGCAACATGGACCGTCACTGGGCATGGGGGAAATTGTTCACTGGTTCTTAAAGCTTCTTCTCAGGAGCAACTTACATCACTTCCACTCACGTCGCGTTGGTCCAGGCAAGTCACACGGCCATGCCTAACTTCTGGAGCGGTGGTGAGAGGAGAGAAGAAAAATCCTACCATGTGACCATTAGCAGGAAAGCCAGAAGGGTTAGTATTTATTAGAGATAGTTATTCTGCTGAGCCATCACAGAAGTCAGGGTTTTTCTTCTCCTTTCTGGAGATGCTAATTATCTGAGTCTAATCCATTATGCATTTCCTGGCCAGCTTCGTCACCCTCCCCCCACCTCTGCCACGTCACTCCATCTGCCGTGCACTTCCACGTCTGTTGCTGAACGTTAGAGCTGGTCAGCCTGGCATTTAAGAAGCCCCGTGCTGGGACCTCTCAAGGCCCCCAGATCCAGCTCACAGAGGGCTGTGACTAGGCATTTCTTACCCCCCAACCGTCTCCGCAGAATCTAGAACAGTGCCTGGCACACAGCAAGTGTTCAATAATTACTTGTTGCCATTGTGAAATGATGTACCCAGCATCACGTGTCCTGGGAAGCCTCAAAGGCAGGATCCTACATGCTCGGTGCCCCTGCCCCAAGGTTCATTGCCACTTACAGGGCACTCAGTGCAGGCCAGGCCTCACGAGCCAGCTGCCCTGTGTGCATGCGTTCCCCCCTTCATCCCTCAAACAACCCTCCACAGTAGGCATGGCTGTAGCAGGAGTCTTTTGTTTTTCAAGTTTAATTCCCCTCCCGCAGTTTCACTGAGATATAATAGACACAAAATATAGTATTCCTTTTAGGAGTTCCACATGATGACTTGACATATTTATACATTGTAAAATGTTCACCACAATAAATTTAGTTAACATCCACCCCCTCACATAGTGACAAGTTTTTCTTTCTTGTGATGAGAACTTTTAAGGTCTACTCTCTCAGCAAGTTTCAAATATATGATACGGTATTGTTAACTATTGGCAGGATTCTTCACGGAGCTGCTCACTCGTGTTTATTCACCCTGTAATTTTCTTTCCCCGGATTCCAAGGCAGACTTCAGCCCTTTGTATTTTCTTGATTTCTGATTTTTTCCAAGTAGAGGGTAGAAGTTTCTGGAAGATAGTCTATTTGCCTTGTATTAATCTGGGCTCGTTAGAGACACAGACCAATAGGATACTGTATACCTCTATCCCTAGCATCTCTATCCATCTATTTATAAGGAGATTTTTTTTTTTTTTTTTCTGGTTGCACTGTGTGGCATTCGGGATCTTAGTTCCCTGACCGGGGATCAAACCCATGCCCTCTGCATTGGGAGCGTGGAGTCTTAACCACTGGCCCGCCAGGGAAGTCCAAAGAGATTTATTATAAGGAATTAATAAATAAGGAATTGGCATACATGGTGATGGAGGCTGAGAAGTCCCACAGTCTGCCATCTGCTAGCTGGTAACCCGGGAGAGCTGATGGTGGGAGCTCCCGTTTGCGTCTGGGTCCCAAGGCAGGAGAAGACCACTGTCCCAGCTTGAAGACAGTCAGGCAGAGAGAGTGAATTCTCCCTTCATCACCTTTCTCTTCTACTCAAGCCTTCACATGGTTGAATGAGACCCACCCACATTAAGGAGGGCAATCTGCTTTACTTGGTCTCCTGATTCAAATGTCAGTCTCCTCCAGGAGCCTCCCCAGGAACATACCCAGAATAGTGTTTAACCAAATATCTGGGCAGCCCAGGGTCCAGTCAGGTTGACACATAAAATTAACCATCACAAACCTTTTGTGAAAACCCCACGTATTAGTCAGGGCATAAGCTCAGCTGCTGTAACAAAGGCCCACCACCCCACCAAAAACCAGAAAAACCACATTGATTAAAACAAGAGAGAAGTTTGTATCTCTCTGAAGTAAGAGGTCTGAGGGAGGGGAGTATGCCCAGGAGGGCCAGAGGTTCAGCTCTGCAGCCATTTGGGGACCCAGATCCTTCTGGCTTATTCCAGCACCTCTAGGATATGGTCTTTCACGGCATGGTTGAAGCAGAGTAAAAACCAGATCCGCATGCTCTCAGAAATGGGGAGAAAGAGAAAAAAAAAGTGGAGGCAGGCAACTTCCTGTTAAGCAAGTGGCGTGCAAGATGAACAAACCATTCCCGGTCGCAGCCCAGGGGAGCAGAAGCTGCTGGGTGAGGGCGTCTCTGGCTCAGCCGCCAGGTCCCAGCGGAAGTTCTCTTCCTGTAGGACAGGAGGCATCCCGGAACTGGCTGTGACGTTGCTTTTGGTTCTGGAGGGAGAGCAAGAGAGGGAGGGAGATTTGCACACGTTGGAGTTGGCAGGAGGGAAGCAGGCCTGATGACCTCATTTGGTAGCGGTGCTCCTGGGAGGGGACAGGATCTAGAAGCTACATCGTGCACCAGGAAGAGGGTGCCCTGACTGAAGAGGTCCCAGGGCAGGCAAGCTCCCTCCCCCCTGACCCCACCACACAGATGGTGAAGAATTTCCCACCAGAAGCGGCCGCATGGTCCTGGATCCCAAACATCTCCCGGGTCCTCAGTGGGAACCAGTGGCCAGAGGGACCTCTCAGATTTGGTCTCTGACCGGAGCCAGCATGGAGGACCCACAATCCTGAGACTGAGACTAAATTTTCTATCATCTTGGGAGGACGAGGGCTTGGAATTGACTCTGCGTCGATTGGAAAGAAATAAAAATTGGTTCTATCTTGTAGACCTGGATTTGGGGCCTGGGATGTATAGCTGCTGTATCGATGTCCCCATTTTAAGTGAGGAGATAGGCTCAGAGATGTCAAGTCACCGTCCCCCGGTCACACAGCAAGTCCGTGGTAAAAGTGGGATTTGGAACAAGGCCTGTGGTTAGTAGACCGCACGGGCATCACTGCTGCACCCTCATGCCCCTGCTTGGTGGGCAAGTGTCGTTCGGAGTTGAGACACAAGGCAGGAAAGAGGTGTTGGGGTGCTGGAGGATTCTGGTTGCCTGAGGAGACGGCTGCGATGTGTGATGTGGGTTGGCCTAACGTTCCAGAAAGTTCAGCAGGTCCCAGGTTGGGAAGACTCTTGGAGGCGCTTCCATATGTATGTTTCAGAAGCAATGGGCTGTTTTCTAAACAAACTGTCACCTGCTGTCAGCTCCGCACCCAGGCTGGGCTGGAAGCGGCTTCTGTGCAAGTCTCCTCCCCATGCCCTTGCTGCTTGCAGCGCGTCTGCCTGGGGAAGCCTGTCACTCACGCTTGCAGGGGAGTTTGCTGTAGGACGTGTGGCCGAGAGCTTATGTCTGGTCTGCCCCTCCTGGGCCGGGCCAGTTCATTCGCTTCTCTGAGCCTCAGCATTCTCGTCTCTTGAAATGGGCGAGAAAACAGGTAGATCTTTTAGCCCAGTGCCTGGCGTCAGTAGAAAGTCCTTCATATAACGGCTGGCATTTTCTAGTAAACTTTCCTGTTCCTTGTGACTCAGTCATTTTTCTCTTAGGCATGTGCCAAAGTGAAATTCTCTCTCTCTTTTTTTTTTTTTTTTGCGGTACGCGGGCCTCTCACTGCTGTGGCCTCTCCCGTTGCGGAGCACAGGCTCCGGACGCGCAGCCTCAGCGGCCATGGCTCACGGGCCCAGCCGCTCCGCGGCACGTGGGATCTTCCCGGACCGGGGCACGAACCCGCGTCCCCTGCATCGGCAGGCGGACTCTCAACCACTGTGCCACCAGGGAAGCCCTAAAGTGAAACTCTTGCATGTGGGTCCTGAGTGACGGGTACAAGAATGTGCACGGCAGCTCTGTTCACTGTGGCAAAACCTGGGACCAAACCAAATACTCACTGGCAGGAAATTGGACAACTACATCGTGGTATGTTCACACCATGGAGTATTACACAGCAGTGAGAATGAAAAAGCAGCAGCTCCAGGCCCACACAGGGTGAATCTTAGTGAGACAGTGTATGGCAGAATTCCTCAACTTTGACGCTATTGACATTTCTCTCATTATTATTATTATTTTCTTTTTGGCTGTGTGGCATGTGGGATCTTAGTTCCCCAACCAGGGATTGAACCTGCGCCCCCTGCAGTGGAGGTGCAGAGTCTTAACCATTGGACTGCCAGGGAAACCCCTCGTTATTGTTTTTAATAGCAATTTTATTGAGATGTAATTCACCTAGGACGCAACCCACTCACTTAAATTGTACAATTCGATGGATTTTAGTCTATTCACAGAGTTGTGCAACTACCACCACAATCCGTTTTAGAACATTTGCATCATATCTGAAAGGAAGCCCCCTCCCTCTCATCAGTCACTCCCCTTTCCCTTGTCCCCAGCTCCTGGAAACTGCCAATCTACTTTTTGTCTCCACGGATTTGTCCTTTCTGGGCATTTCACATAAATGGAATCATACAATATGGGACCTTTTGTGTCTGGCTTCTTTCGCTCAGCATCACGTTTTCAAGGTTCATCCACCCTGTGGCATGTGTCGGAACTCCATTACTCTATATGGCTGAATCACATTCGTTCGTATGGATGGACCGTATTCTATTTATTCATCTATCGATGGACATCTGGGCGGCTCCCGCTTTTCGACTCTTGTGAATGCTGCTGTGATGAACATTTGTGTACAGATTTTTGTGTGGACAACTGTTTTCATTCCTACTGAGGTTTTTGACGTTTGGGGCAGGATCTTTCTGTCGCAGGGAACTTCCTGGGTGTGGTAAGATGTTTTAGCGGCATACCTGGAGCCGACCCACTAGATGCCAGTAACACATCCTGCCCGACCAGTCATGATACGAAAAATGTCTCAAGACATTGAGCAACCACCCCTGGAGGCAAATCTGCCCCTGGTAGAAAAATCACAGGGGTTGAGTGACAAAACCTTCCACAGAAGACCACCTATAACATGACACCCTGGTTATGAAGTTTGCAAACAACTAAAACTCCATACTATATTATTTAGGGCCGTGGTTCTCAAAGTGTTGTCCTCAGAGAAGCAGAATCCGCGTCCCCCGGAAATGTGCTAGAAATGCAGATTCTTGGGCCCTGCTCCAGACCTGCAGAATCAGACACTCTGGGGGTGGGGCCCGGAATCTGTTTTCAGAGTCTTTTGGGTGATTCTGAACACACTCAAGCCTGAGGACCACTGGCGCGGGCACACATACCCACAGACGCAACCAATGACCTTGATCCAAAGAAGCAAGGGAATGGGGACTTCCCTGGCTGTCCAGTGGTTAAGATTCCATGCTTCCAGTGCAGGAGGTGTGGGTTCAGTCCCTGGTTGGGGAACTAAGATCCCACAAGCTGCGTGATGTGGAAAAAATAAAATAAAATCAAGGGAATGAAAAACACAAATTCAGGATTGTGTGCCTGGCCCGGAGTGAGGACAAAATAAATGCTTATTACGTCAAGGAATGGTGCTCACTCCTGGGGAGAGGTGAGGGAACACATGGGTGCCTGTAGGAGTCATAGCCTTGTTCTTGCATTGGGGAGTGATTCACATGAGTGTCCACTATATTATGGAATAATAAATTAAATGGTACAGAAAGTACTAAAGAAATAGACAAGCCTATAAAATAAAAACAGGCCAGGTACCCACCAACAATGGGAGTGAGTCAGGAGACTATGATTCACCCAGTTTTGTGTACCTGAGGTCATTCAGAACTAATGCTGGCTATTACTGCTACATCCAAGTTTATTCATCAAAAGGGGAGGAGGGGGTCTTGATGAGACCGACAAATAAGCCCTGGCTTCTGCTGCCTCTTGGTTATTCCTCCTCCCTTTTTTCAGACATCCCTTGGCCCTAGAAATTAGGAGTATTGGCTGTGATTTATTGAGCAGTCACTGTGTGCCAAGTCTATATTGGCTTAAGTCCTCCCAGTCACGCTGGTGGGCATGGTGTCCCATTTTACAGACGAGGAAACTGAGTCTCAGAGATTAAGATTTGCCTGAGGGGTTCAGTGGCTTGGGAATGGAGCCAGGCAGTGCAGGTCTGGCTGGACCTTCAGGGGCTGGGGCAGGGTCACTCTGAACACCCAGGCCAAGACCTTGCTGGGATTTCCTCCAGCAAAAGCCAAGTTCAAGATGTCTTCAAGATGTCTTGAACTTGTCTCATAAATGGCCCTAATCCTGTCTGTTAAAGGCTTGGCTGACTTGGACTGTTTTTCTTGAAGTCCCCAAAAGATGACAAGGCCCAGAGAGGTGAAGATATTGCCTAAGATCCCCAGCAGAGACAGGATTCAAACCTGGCTCACCTCCTCCAGGAAGCCCTCCACGCCTGCTGCATTCCCTCAACTCCTACAGAACTTGGGGGCCTGGGGATGCATCCCCAGAGCCTGTTTGTCTTCAAACCCAACTCAGTTGGTTAGAGCAGAGCCCAAACCTTGCAGTTCTTTTCATGTCCCTTCTCTTACCTCCCTGCTTTTCTCCCGTCAGCCTAAGATGGGCACACACCAGACACACAGTAGGTCCTCTGGATGTGAGTGCTCAGAGTAAGAAGGCAACCCCGGGGCTCACACAGAGGACCCTCTCTGAGCATTTGCCCTTTACTCCCCCACCTCAGAGTGGTCTGAGGCAAAGACATTCAAGTCTGCAAACTGAAACAGGGAAGCACCAGCTCCCTAAACAGCAAATCCAACGATCACCAGCTGTTACCAAACACTGCATGCCCAGCACCCTGCCTGGATGAACACATTCAAGACAACCTACGGGGGGCTGGGTAGGGGAGGGATAAACTGGGAGACTGGGATTGACATGTACACACTACTATATATAAAATAGGTAACTAATAAGGACCTAACTGTATAGCACAGGGAACTCTACTCAGTACTCTGTAACGACCTGTATGGGAATAGAATCTAAAAAAGAGTGAATATATGTGTATGGATAACTGACTCATTTTGCTGTACAGCAGAAACTAACACAATGTTGTAAATCAACAATACTCCAATAAAATTTTTTAAAAAAGAAAGAGGATTTCCTGTAGACAGACAAAAAAAAAAAAAAAAAAAAGACAACCTACAGCCTTTCCTAGGATTATCATCATCCCCATTTTACAAATGAGGAAACTGTGGCACAGAGAAGTTAGGTGACTGGCTCAAGGTCACACAGCTACAAAGAGAAGGAGCCAGGACGTGAACCCCTCCTTTGTCCAATTAGGACAATATTTTAGGCTCCCCGTAGGTAAGGATACGAACAAAACCCGGGAGGCCTGCTAGGCTGCTTTTAGGTTTTTGTCACGTTTCTCCCGGGGTAGCCAGCCTGGGCGGCAGCTCTAATCCGTGCTCAGCCCCAGCCAAAGAATGTCACCGCGCGGCTGTCGCTCAGGGGGCGGGGGTGGGGGACAGAGGAGGGAGTGGCATCTTGGCAGCTGTGACAAATAGAAAACAGATTGTGTTTCCCTTCGCTTCCACCCCCAGCCGGGGGAGGGGATGCGCCGGAACCCAATTACCCACTTACAATGGACGCTCTATTGTGGGATGAAGCAAGGTCAGGGGCAGTGGGGCGGGGCGCCGTGTCCCTGGCACAGCCGGTTGGCTGGGCTCTGGCTGACCTGGCTTCCTCCTGCCAGCTCCACCCACCCCCTCCTGGCTCACAAAGACCCCGTGTCCCTTTCCAAAACTGGGGTTTGCTCTCCAAGGAACCTCGGCACTCTTACTGTCTAGGACGAGATCTATGGACCTTGCTCTGAGTGCTTCAGACTCTAGAAAAGGCTTCTGTTCTTCATTCATTCATTCATCCCTCCCCCCTCCTCCCTCTCCCTATCTCCATCTATCTTGTTAATGATCTAGAAAGGTTTGAACAACCAGGCAGCTTGACTCCCACTGAGATTCATTCATTTATTCACCAACGATTTGTGCAACACCTAGTAGGTGCTAAATGCTAAGGTCACGTGCATTGATTCGCCACGTGTCTTGGGAGCACCTCCTGTGTACAGGTGGCGGGAATGCTGCGGTGAACGAGATGGACATGTGCTCTACCCTCAGGCATCTTATGGTCCAGTGGGGGGCAGTCACTCAATGACGATTCAATGTGATGTGCGTTTACTGCACACTGACTGTGTACAGCGTTCTTAGGCTCTTTGAGGGCAGGATTGGCGATGCATGACGGTCAGTGTTAGCAGCAGGAGTACGAGTCAGACTCAGATGATTAGAACCCTGCCTCCCTCATGAACTAAGTTTGTCACCTTGAGAGACTGACTTTTTACCTCCAGGATCTCAGTTTACTCAACTATAAAATGGGTGGTAGTGAAACTCAGCAAAGGTGCCTGGGAAGTGTGAGTTGGGGAATTTCCCTGGCGGTCCAGTGGTTAAGACTCGGTGCTTCCACTGCAGGGCTCCTGGGTTTGATCCCTGGTCGGGGAGCTAAGATCCCACAAGCCACGCGGCGTGGCCAAAAACAAAGAAAAGAAAGATAACAGAAATATCAGTTGGCTTCTGTAGGGAACAGAAGTTGCTTTTGACGGCTCAGCACCTGTTCCTCCTTCTGATAACGGCCCCCTGAACTTGTATGGGGAAACGATTCCCTTCTCTCCTCTCCGCGGCTGTGGTTCAGGTGGGGCGGATCCCTCCCACCACACTCCTGGAGGAGCACATGAGCAAACCTGGCCAATCAGCTCATTCCATCCCCTGACCACAGTCATTGGTTGGGAGGGGTCACATGATCCAGACAGCGTTCAATGAGATTCAGTTTGGGAACATTAAGGAGAGAACCTCTTTAGACTGGGCTTGGCAAGTGGAAGGGATGCGGTGGTACCATCTTGCCTCACGAGGGGAGAGCCTCCCTGAGAATGAAACTAACCCGGAAAAAAAGGAGAGGATGAATACTGATGGTGTCCCTAGATCCAGCTATGCCTGAAGCTTGTGCAACTCCTGGACTTGTGCAACTCCTGGACTTTTCAATAACATGGTCCAATAAATTCTCTTTGTTGCTTCAGTCCTTTTGAATTGGGATTTTATCACTTGGAACCAAGAACCCTGACTCATAACTAGGTCTTTTCTCTTCCTTCATTTCATAAAACAGAAATGCGACCTCACCATGCGCGGAACAGGTAAAATTAGTTCCCTTGCTTTCCAAAAAGCTGATGAGAAATGGATAACGAGAGAGGCCGCACGACCACTCCTTTCTCTTTGGTGTGTGAGGACATCCATTCTCCCGCGGCCCCTGGCCTCGCCTCACTGAGCTCGAGCAGAAATCACTTAACCTTCTGGGCCTTGGCTTTGAAAGGTTTATGATGGACCATGCTTGGCCTCGTGGGCAGAAATGGAAAATTCTCTGCTGTCTGGTCTGTCCCTTCGTTCTACATTTCCCAGCTCGTCCAGGCTGGGAAAGTTGTTCGGGAGCTTAAACTGGTGGGATTCAGAGGCGGCAGACTTTTTCTGAAAAGGGCCAAATAGTAAATGTTTTAGGCTTTGTGTGCCGTAAGGTCTGTTGCGTGTTCTTCTTTGTTTTTTTGTTTGGTTGATTTTTTTTTTTACGACCCTTTAAAAATGTAAAAAAAAAACAACAAAAAACATTCTTAGTTCTCAGGCTGCACAGAAACAGGCTGGGTTTGCTCCCAGCTATAGTTTGCTGACTCCTGGATTAGATTATAGTTATGGGGACCGAACATCTCTTCTTTCTCCTTTTTCCTTATTTTTTTCTTTCCCCTCCCTCCCTCTTCCTCCCTCTCTCCTTCCCTCCTTCCTTCCTTTTTTCCTTTCTTTCTTTTTTGGGACAAAAATCCTCATTCCCCCAAGCCCAGGAAATATCCTGGAAGTTCTAATATTTTGGTGTCAAAACTCATATTTACAAGTAACCGCTGTCTCCTTTGCCTGCCGTTTCTTTCTGTGGAACGTATCACGATTTGTAACTATAGATTTCTTTCTTTGATTGTTTGGGGGTGTCTGCCTCCTCATTCTAAAGTCCTAGGAGGCCCAGGGTCTGGGGTTCCTGGCAATTTGGGACTGATTTCAGTGGCTGTGGGGCTGGGGGAGGATGAACGGTGAACTTGACAAAGTACAGAGATGCACTTGCAGCTGTGTGAGCAGAGCTGGGCAAGCGGGTGGCTGCTGGAGTCCTCTCTGCAGAGGCGAACTCAATTCATGGTCCCGGATCAGGAACTCAGAAAGGAGTGAGCTCCCCGTCTCTGGGGGTGTGTAAGTAGAAGTCGGCTGCCTGCTGGGGCCAGCTTGCAATTGTAATTCCTGTCCCCAAAGATAGGTCGCTCCTCTGCCAGAGGAAGCCCACACATGCTGGCTCACTTGAGAACCCCTGGCTATAATTTGTCAAGATCCAGATCTGGCTTCTTTAGACTAGGAAGCTGCCAGGATTCATCCTATGATCTTACACTTGTTAAGCAGAATCAGAGAGATACGTGGGTTCAGAGGCTTTCTCTGAGCCCAGCTCTCTGGGGGACTCCTGGCTTGGTGAATTTCAGCAGCCTGGACTTCTAAAGTCCCGAACCATCCGTGGGACCTCTAGCCACTTGCCTGAACCAGGGGAGCAGCCCTGCCTGGCGGGTATCAGGACCGGGCAGGCCTCAGAGTCTCCCCTGGGTGTGGGGAGGACAACCTGGGTGGAGAGTGGAGGGTGCGCCCCCCCGCCGGTTTTTCCCAGGCTTGGCTACTGCCCCTGGAATCTGCAGAGGGCCTCAGTGACTCACTCATCCTGGGCACCGTTCCTTCTCCTCTAAGATCCCCCTGGCTTGTCACAGTGCAGGTGTGGGCTGGTTGGAGCACGCACCTGGCAGAGCTGCATCCCCTGGCAGGTGCCCGGGGGGCCCAGTTACCTGGATCCATGCCAGTCCACTGTCCTGGGTGAAGTTTATGGCTGGTTTCGTTCTGATGGTGGGTGCCCAGGCCGGCAAGCCTGTTAATATTTATAACATCACCCCTTTGGGCCTCTATGGGGCAATGTGACCTCAATCACAAACTTAAAGATGTATTTTGAGACCACCTCCCCATCTCTTGTTTGAATCACTTTTGAGAGCCCCCTAAGTCCTGTAAGAGGAGGGACTCAGGTCCACCCTTGTCAAGGTGGGTGCTCTGATCATCCCCCTTTCACAAAAGAGAAACTGAGGCACAAAAAGGTTAAGTGCCCAAGGTCACGTGGCTTGACTGCATCCTCAGTTATTTATGTATTTACACATCCATTCAATGATGGTGCTGGGGGTTCAGAGGTGAATGAGGCAGTTCCCGTCCTCATGGAGCACAGGGTCTGTTGGGGGCTGGTGGCGGACACAGCAGAGGACTTGAGTAAAATGCAGGGGTCCAGGGAGTCTGCCCCGAGGCTCACAAGTCCCCAGCGTGGTACAGCTCAGGGGTTAAACAACCAGCCCTGTGGACAGCTTTGCCTGTCCGCCACTCACCAGTTGTGCCAGTTTTCTCGCCTCTTAGACTTTTGGTGAGGATTAAGTGAGTTATGCGTATCTATAATAGAAGGAGCAGAGTCTGGTACATCCTAAGTGCCATGTATATATGCCATTAATTCTTCGTGTCAATCTCAGTTGATTAAATAAACAAAAGTGACACATCTACTTATTCTTTGAGCATCAGTGGGAGACAGTAGCCAGTCAAAGGTATAGCCAGTGTGGGGAAGGGTGTTCCAGGTAGAAGGAACAGCATGTGCAAAGACTTGCATTGTCGCTACACCTAAATGCACTTTGAGCTGAGTGCAAGGCTTAGTGCAGATGTGGCAAAGGCTGAGCGCTGCCCTTCGGAGTTCGCAGAGGAGACATGAGACCCTCTAGTGTGGGGTGGGAAAGGGACAGGCAGGTGTGTTTGGGTGGGGTGGGGTGCAGGAAAGAGAGAAGGCACACTCCCTCAGACCTCATTTCTCAGACAGGCGTGGGAACAAAAATTGCAGGGACTTTGTTGATTAAAATGATAGCTCAGTTCTGAGGACAGAGACAGGTTTTCCAGGGAGATTTTTCTTCTCTCATTTCCTCTCCTTGCTCCATGGAAACCCTCCTCACCAGGCCTTGGCCGGCTGGCCCTGCAGCCGCGGAACATGAGGAGTCTGTCTTTTCCGGGTGCACAAAGGGACCTGCTGTGATTCTCATTTAAGAGCGAGGCGCTTCCTGACCAGAAATGACTCAGATAGATTTGTCGGTGGAGGGCTGCAGCTGCCATTCCTGGATTAATTTGGAAGTGCTGGCTCAGGATGGCAGGGCTGCTGGCTGCCCACGAAGGTCAGGTCTTCTCTGAGCCTTCTGTCTGGGTCACTCTCAGGGCCTCTCTCTGAGTAAGCTGCCACCCCCAGAGAGGAAATCACTGGCCTGCAGTTCACCCCTGGAAAATTCTGCTGAGGGTTCTCTCTGCCCTCTTGTCCTAGTGATGGCCCTGAGGGAGGGCACATGGGAGGGTGTTTATACAAATTGTTATTCAATCAGCAAACACTTGTTCAGTACCTCCTATATGCCAGGACTGTGCGTGGTCCGAAGATGCAAAGTTAAATAAGGTATTGTCCCTGCTCTCAGAGAACTTCCGCCTCATGTGAGAGAGACTCTCAAGCCGGTAATTACTCATTGTGACATTCTTATGGGTTCAGGATTGTATTAGTCAGGCTCTGTTTGCAAGTGATAAAACAAAGCAAAAACCTCAAACTTGGTTAGGCAAAAAACGGATGCGATAGTCATCATGTAACTGAAAGGTTCAGGTACAGCTTGACTCAGGGGCTCAAAACATTTACTAGGGTTTACTTTCTCTCCAGCTCAGAACTCATGGTTTTGATTTCTGTGGTAGGCTGAATAATGGACCCCCTCCAAAGATGTCCATATGTCCTCATCCCAGGGAACCTGTGACTATGTTACCTTACGTGGTAAAAGGGACTTTGCAGATGTGATTCAGTTCAGGATCTTGAGATGGGCAGATTATCCTGGATTGTCATATGGGTGACATGATCACAAGGGTCCTTATCAGTGAAAGAGAGGAAGGAGAATCAGTCAGAGAGAGGAGGTGTGACTCTGCGGAAGTAGACATCAGAGCGATGCCCTTGCTGGAAGGGGTCACGAGGCACGGAATGTGGGCAGCCTCTAGAAAGGGCTGGGAAAGGCAAGCCGTGGCTTCTCTCCTAGGATGGCCAGAGAGAACACAGCCCTACTGACATCTTGATTTCAGCCCAGTGAGGCTCATTGCAGACTTCTGAGCTCCAGAACCATAAGATAATAAATCTGTGTGGTTTTTTAGGTTTTTGCTACTTTATTTTTTAATTTAATTTTTATTTTATATTGGACTATAGTTGATTTATAATGTTGTGTTAGTTTCAGGTGTACAGCAAAGTGATTCAGTTGTACATCTCCATATATCCATTCTTTTTCAGATTCTTTTTTTTTTTTTTAATTTAATTTTATTTTTGGCTGCGTTGGGTCTTCGTTGCTGCACGCGGGCTTTCTCTAGTTGTGGCAAGCGGGAGCTACTCTTCGTTGCGGTGCGCGGGCTTCTCATTGCAATGGCTTCTCTTGTTGTGGCGCACGGGCTCTAGGCACGCGGGCTTCAGTAGTTGCGGCACACGGGCTCAGTAGTTGTGGCTTGCGAGCTCTAGAGCGTAGGCTCAGTAGTTGTGGCGCACGGGCTTAGTTGCTCCGAGGCATGTGGGATCTTCCCAGACCAGGGTTCGAACCCGTGTCCCCTGCATTGGCAGGTGGATTCTTAACCACTGCGCCACCAGGGAAGCCCTTTTTCAGATGCTTTGCCCACATAGATTATTACAGAATATTGAGTAGAGTTCCCTGTGCTCTACAGTAGTAAATCTGTGTTGTTTTAACTCACATCTGCCTTGGTTCAAGTCTAGTGGAAAAGATGGAACACTTTCTCCCCTGTAACTCCTAAACAAGTCCTAGTTATTACTCTCATTGGACCAGCTTAGGTCACATGCCCATCTCTGAGCCAATCACCTGGCTAACAATGCTCTGATTGGCCAGGTGTGGGTCAAGGCTCTGCCCCTTGAGGGGGTGGAGCCTCACAGGACCATCCTGTACTGAAGAGTCTTGGCGGGTGAAGGAACTCCTGGGTTCTGCTCATATTAGAAAGGGGAATGTAGCTAAAAATAGCAACCATTCTTAAAACAGAGGAGGGAGAATTCTCACCTGGTTCTAAGGTAAGAGGAAAGAGCATTGGGGGGGCATTAGGAGACTTGGGTTTTATTCCCAATTTTCTATCTCATGAGCTGTGTGACCTCGGGTAGGTGGTGCAACCTCTCTTGTCCCCTGTTTTCTCACCTGTAAAAGGAGGCTGATGGCCACAGCCTTATGACTTCCTCAGGCTGGGATCATTCTCGAGTAACAGGCCAGCTCTGACCCCTCTTCAGTTACTGCCAAACCAGCCCCGGGGTCCTGGGTGGCGTGCATGCTCAAGCTTCAGCGGTTTCAGTGGTTTTGCTTTATCGGGGCTTTAAAATAGAATCTTCATCTGGTGACTCAGACTTCAAAGGAGTCTGAACTTCTCGGCAAATCCTCCCTGGTCTGTTGGTGGCATGGGAGAAAGAAATGTGGCTCCTTCCGTTTGCGGTCTAGTGGCTCCTGACCCCATCTGCATGCTTCTCGTGCTGGCGTGGGCGCCAGCCATCTTTGTTTGTCAGGGGTTCCTGTCAGGAAGGCTGGGACTTCGGCCCATTTGTTGAGAAGGGACGGGCTCATTGAGGGCCAGCTCAGCCCCTGGTTTGACTCAGAGTGGGTGTCAAGGGTTGCACGATCTACTAATTAGGACTACTAGCTGATTAAAAAATCAGCCAAATCAAATGTGTTCAAATCCTAGTGCTGCGACTTACTAGCTGTGTGACCCTGGGCAAGTCACTTGACCTCTCTGAGTGTCAGTTTCTTAACCTGTAAAATGGAGGTAACCTTCTGTGGGCAGCTGGCTTTGTTTTGTATTTACAGACTGCGGCCACTAGGAATTCCCTGTGGACCCCCGCCCTGCTCAGTAAATGGATTCTCTATTACACGCAACCGAATCTAATTCAACCTCTTAACTTTACATTTCTCTGGCCCTTTGTCCTCTGGTTCCCTGGGTGGTGCCTCCTCTACCCCTCTTGAGGCTCTGTCTTTTTTTAAAATTTATTTTTAATTTATTTTCTTTTTGGCTGCATTGGGTCTTCATTGCTGTGCGTGGGCTTTCTCTAGTTGCGGCGAGCGGGGGCTACTCTTCGTTGCGGTGCGTGGGCTTCTTATTGCGGTGGCTTCTCTTGTTGCGGAGCACGGGCTCTAGGCGCCCAGGCTTCAGTAGTTGTGGCGCACGGGCTCAGTAGTTGTGGCTCGTGGGCTCTAGAGCGCAAGCTCAGTAGTTGTGGCGCACGGGCTTAGTTGCTCTGTGGCATGTGAGATCTTCCCGGACCAGGGCTCGAACCCGTGTCCCCTGCAACCACTGCGCCACCAGGGAAGCCCTGAGGCTCCGTCTTGAGTCTGGCTTTCTCCAGGCTTGTCCCTGCTTTCCTTCACTTCCCCTGGATTATTCAAGAGCGTCTGGGTCACGCAGGGTGAGGAGTGAGCAATTTGTTGCTCAAGGTTGGCCAGTGGAGGATTCCCAGTGAGACTGGGGACACCACCCTGGGGGCGGTGTCTCTGTGCCCTCCTGGGACTTGGGGTTTGGCATCTGTATCAGGCCAGGCCTCCACCAAAAGCTTTGTCCTCTATGGTAGGCAGAATCCTAAAATAGCCCCGAGACCTTCCCTCCTCTGGTGTGCATGCCTTGTGCAATCCCCACTGCTGGGGTGTGAGGATGATGGGATGGACGTTCCCTTGATTAGCTTATGTTAAAGGTTCAAAATAAATAAATAAATAAATGTATAGTCACTCCCATGGTTACTTTATACAATAGTTTGTATTAGCAAATGGGAGCGAGACCACCTCCCCTCCCCCCACCGCCCCGCCCCGCCCCGCTGGCTTTGAGGAATTAAGCTGTATGCTGGGCGCAGCTTAATTGGTGTCTGAGAGCCGAGAGCCAGCCCCAGCGGACCCCCAGCAAGAAAGTGGGGCTCTCAGTCCTAGTGAATTCTGCCAACAACTGAAGGGGATTTGCAAGAGAAACCGGAGCCTCAGATGGGATGGCAACCCTGCTGACACCTGGATTCCAGCCTGGTGAGACCCTGAGTGGAGGACCAAGCTAGCCTGGGCCTGCCTTCCCACCTCACAGAAACTGTGAGATAATAAATCTGTGTTGTCAGCTGATACATTTGTGGTGATTTGTTACCCAGCATTGGAAACTAATATACTCTTTGAATTCTGGGAGAATCCCAGTTTGGAAGGAGTGAGAAGGAATGGCCACTTGGCTTGGAGGGTCCTTTGGACTCTGACCCATGAATCTGTCTCATGTAATGGTCTTCCCTCCCTATCTAAAGTGTATAGCCCTCCAACATCCCTTCCTTCTCCTGGAGAAACCCACAGGGTGAGAGAGAGGAAAGAAGTTTAGACTTTGCTTAGTGTTTGAGTTAGGATTAGATTTGGCTGAGTAATAGAAAGTCCATTTAAAAGTTGATTAGGTAAAAGAGCTTTTTCTTTTACTATAGGAATTCTGGAGGCAGGTAGACAGTTGAGGGCTGCTGTCTTCAGGTTTCTCCTTCCATTTTACACTACCATTCTTATTGTGGCCTCTGTTTGTCTCATGGTGACAATATGGCTGCTGTAGCTCCAGTCATCACGTCCACATGTAGGTGGGAAGGAGGGGAGAGGGGCAAGGGCAGATTCAATAAGTGAATGGATAAATAAACTGTAATGTACCCATACAGTGAAATAAGAATGAGCCACTGATTCATTCAACAACATGGGTACATCTCAAATTCATCTTGCTAAATGAAAGAAGATGTGTGATTTCATTTACATGACATTCTGGAAAAGATGACGCTAGAAGAACAGTAGACAGGTCAGTGGTTGGTAGGGACTAGGGTGGGGGAAGGCTTGACTACAAAGGAACTAGAGAATGTGGGGGGTGATGATACAGGTTCTGTATTTTGATCGTGATGAATACAGAAACTCTGTGCATTTGCCAACATTCATTGAACTGTTCATAAAAAGGCTAAAATGTATATCAGTTGCATCTTTTAAGTCAGTTTTTTATTTTAGGTTGGGGGGAGTAGGAACAGGTAGCCGGAAGTCCTGATGTGTAGTGCTTGCCCATTTCCATGGTGTAAATACTCCCAGCACTGCCGATCTCAAGATGCCAACAGCTTAACCTCTGCACAAAATTCCTGAAAACTGCTGGAATGCTACTGAACACTGTGTAAAATTATGCCTCAATAAATCTGACCAAAAAAAAGAACGGTTTCCAAGAAGTCTGTCCTAACAACTGCTCGCCACTCATTGACCACCTATGTCTGCAAGAGAGGCTGGAAAAGGAAATCTTCAGCCAGGAACACACCACCCACGGCCCCCCAGCCCCTAGAGTCAAAGACAGCTTCTTAACTGCTCCAGCTGCCTCCAGGGTTTCCAGAAAGAGTAAATCTTCTCTAACAAAGCCCACAGAGTCCTCCTGGTCTGATTTGACTTAATATCCAGGCCCTCCAATCATATTCACACACAGCCTCGGCGGCACACACGCTGCCCCCCACACTCACAGATTTTCCTTTCTTTTCCTTGGTTACTCTCCCACTTCGGGGCTTTTGTGTTCAACGTACTTTCTACCTGGAACCAGCCTCCCCAAGGTCTTAGCACAGCTGGCTCCTTCTTACCTAGTTTTTGGCTCAGATGTCAACTGTGCAGGGAGGCCTGCTCTGACCTCTTAGGCAGAAGAATCTAAGGCCTCATCAGGCTCTCCTTGCATCCCAGCATGGAGAAGTGTTATCTAAAATGACCCTGTTTTTTTTTGTTTTCTTATTTATTGCATCTCTTTCCCCAGGACAATGTAAGCCTGCTAGCTGGGGGTAATCTTGTTCCTGCTATTTTCTTGGAAACTCAGAAACACCAGGCACCAAGTTGGTTGTTTGTCAATCCCGGCCGAATGAATGAAAAGAGCAGCACACACCTATCAGGTGCTGTCCATGCCCCCTGCAAACACAGACCCACTCACACACGCTTCACCCACTCCCCCTGAGAACACATAATCGCCGATGTGGACAGACGCTTGCACACAAACCCAGCTGGGCTCCCCTCACCTGGGAGGGGGTGGGATGGAGTTAGGGCCGACATTCGACGAGTCCCGTTGCAGGTTGACCTTCCTCTTCTGAGCTGCATTCTGGAATCGCTGAGATGTTTCCCACAGGGAAGTGAAAAAACAAAGAGCTTTTGCAAGACAGAAAGAGAGGGGACTGGCTGAGTGCCAGTGGCTGGCTGGGCTGCGGTCGGTGCCAAGGAGGATTTGAGCTACCACCAAGCCCAGCCCCCAGCTCCACTCCAGATGTTTCAGTGGTGCATGGAGAGGGGGGCCCTGGACCCTCACTCAGAAAGCCTCAGGGTGGGCTCATGTAACTCACCCCTTGCTTCCAGCTGTGCCTCCCACTGGGCCCTCTTGGGAGAATCAAGTCTTGGCGTATGAAATGAGGCCACCTGGACTGTCCCTCACTTTTTGCCATGTTGCCTTAGGTGAATTCTCTCAGGCCAGCAACCTGAACATTCCTAAGATGGCAGCCAATTCAGTTAAATAGTAATCTATGAGCCAGGCAGGCCCTGGTGCCACAGCAACTCTTCCCTGTTTTTCTTTTCCAACAGAGCCTGGATTTTATTTGGGGGATGAGCTGCCCTCTCCCAGGAGATTAATCTGATAGGTCCAAGGAAATCCTATTTCTTGTTGATCTGAGGTGGGCATGAGAATCAGGTCTAGCCAATGAGATGTTACGGGAACTCTGCTGGGGACAGACTTCCCCCCTTAAGAAGAGAGAAGCACATGAGAAGAAAGCTCTTCTTGTTACCACCCCCTTCTTTCCTGCTCGGTTCACTGTTGTGTGAGAGAGTGTCGCCTGGAGCCACAGCAGCCTTTTTATGGCTATGAGGCTAAACGTGGCTGACCCACTGAGCTTGGTAGGGCAGAAATTCGGAAAGCTCCTAGGTTCTTTTTTTTTTTTTAATATTTATTTATTTAGTTAGTTGTGTTGGGTCTTAGTTGTGGCACGCGGGATCTTTTAGTTGCAGCATGTGCAATCTAGTTCCCCGACCAGGGATCGAACCTGGGCCCCCTGCATTGGGAGCGTGGAGTCTTAACCGCTGGACCACTGGGGAAGTCCCGTGACTGTGGAGCCAAAATCAACCTGAAACTGATGCTCTCCAGGCTTCTTATTTATTATCTGAGATAATTCAATTTCTTCATAGCTGTTACTTGCAACCGAAAGCATCCCAGTTCATTCATGGCCTTGGTACGTGGAGTTCTCTTCCCTGCCTCCTTCCCCCTCAGCTAGGTAGTTCTTCCTCATTATGCAGAGCTCAACTCCTATGCCATTTCCTCAGAGGAGCCTGCCCCGACTCCCTCCCCCCAAGAGCAGATCATGCTTTCCGTTTCACACTCTCCTAGCATGACGTGCCTCTGAAGCTCCTGTGGTTCAACAATTGGTAAATTTCAGTCTCGTACACAGAACGGAGCGCGCCACAAGATTGTGCTTGCTTTCATTCATAGCTGTGCATAGCGCAGTGCCTGGGGCTTTCTGAGTGCTCAGCCAATATGTGTTGAATGCATGAGTGAATGTTCTGGACCTGAAAGATCTCGTAGTCCAAAATCATGATGAGATACCACTGCACACCAACTAGAATGACTAAACTTAAAAAGACAGACAGGGGCTTCCCTGGTGGCGCAGTGGTTGAGAGGCCACCTGCCGATGCAGGGGACACGGGTTCGTGCCCCGGTCCGGGAAGCTCCCACATGCCGCGGAGCGGCTGGGCCCGTGAGCCATGGTCGCTGAGCCTGCGCGTCCGGAGCCTGTGCTCCACAACGGGAGAGGCCACAACAGTGAGAGGCCCGCGTACCGCAAAAAAAAAAAAAAAAAAAAAGACAGACAGTATCCAGGGTTGATGAGGACGTGGAGGCGCAGGAGCTCATCCACAGCTGGAAGGGATGTAAGATGCCGCAACTGCTTTGGAAAACAGTCTGGGAGTTTCTTAAGAGGTTAGACATATACCTGCCGTAGGACCAAGCTATCCCACCTCTAGGTACTTACCTAAGAGAAATGCAAGCGTATGTTCACAAGGAGGCTTGTACGTGAATGTTCAGAGTTGCTTTTTTTGGGGATAACCAAAAGCTGGAACTAGAGCAATCGTCCATCGACAGGTGAACGGATAAGCGTACGGTGGTTTAGGCACACAGTGGAACGCTCTTCAGCAACAATAAGAAGTGAACTATTGATATACATAACAATGTGGGTGTATATACATAACAACTCAGCATAACTATGCAGCAGGAAAGAAACCAGACAGGAAGAGGGCAAACTGGGCTGAGAAGGGACTGGGGAAGGGGCAGTGGAGACCAGTGCGGAGACCAATACTCTCAGAGTGGGAGCCCAAGTCCTTACAAAGTCCCACAGGATCCACAAGATCTGGCCCTGAGACCCCTCTGATTTCATTTTCTCCCCCTCATCCATCCACTCCAGCCCTCCCCACCTCTGCCCTGCTTCCTGGACCCACCAGGCATACTCCTGCCTCAGGACCTTTGCACCGCCTAGTCCCTATTCCCCTAGATCCAAACATGGCTCAGACCCTTACTGCCTTCTAGTCTTTGCCCAAATGTCACCTCCACGGAGAGGCCTGCCCAGATCTCTTCTCTGTCTAAAAGAACTCCAGACCCCTCTTCGGCCTTGCCTTTTGTGCTTTATTTCTCTGTTAGCACTAAACTCCATTTGGTTAAAATTATAGGTATATAAACACACAAAGGAGCAACATGGATGACTCTCAAAATAATTATGCTAAATGAAAAAAGTTAGATACAAAAGGAGGACCTACTCTGTGATTCCATGTACATGAAATGATTCTATTTATATATATTTTAATCGTCTCTCTCCTGCCTTGCCCCAAAACAATAGCTGCATGCGACTGTGGAGCAACTGAAATGTGGTTGTTGAGACTCCAAAACAATTTTAAATTCTACTTAATTTTAATCAATTTAAGTTTACAATGAAAAACCCAGCTGGTTTCGACAAATGTGGACGCAAATATGAAAACGAAAGGATTTTTGGATATGCAGTGCTTGGAAGACTTCAGTCTCTGCAGAACAACTCAGGTGGGTCCATCTACCTTACTAACTGTCCATTTTATGAAATCAAACTACAGATCAAGTATTTCCGATGAGAACTGACCATCCACATTGGGATGGGCTGCAAATGTAGAACATACAGTGGATTCCAAAGTGTTCACATGAGAAAAAGGAATGTAAATATCTCACTGCTAGTTTTTCATGTGGACTGGATGCTGGAATAATAATATTTTGGATCGATTAGGTTAAATAAAACATTAAACTTAATTTCATCTGTTTCTTTTTTAAAATAATTTTTTATAATTTAATTTTATTGGAGTATAGTTGATTTACAATGTTGGGTTATTTCAGGTGTACAGCAAAGTGATTCAGTTATACATATGTTCATTCTTTTTTTTTTAATATAAATTTATTTATTTATTTTTGGCTGCACTGGGTCTTCCTTGCTGCGCACGGGCTTTCTCTAGTTATGGAGAGCCGGAGCTACTCTTCGCGGCGGTGCGCGGGCTTCTTATTGTGGTGGCTTCCCTTGTTGTGGAACATGGGCTCTAGGAGCACGGGCTTCAGTAGTTGTGGCACAGGGGCTCAGTAGTTGTGGCTCGTGGACTCTAGAGCACAGGCTCAGGAGTTGTGGTGTACAGGCTTAGGTGCTTCACGGCATGTGGGGTCTTCCCGGACCAGGGCTCGAACCCGTGTTCCCTGCATTGGCAGGCGGATTCTTAACCACTGCACCACCAGCGAAGTCCCATATATTCATTCTTTTTAAGATTCTTTTCTCATAGGTTATCACTGAATATTGAGTAGAGTTCCCTGTGCTATACAATTTCATCTGTTTCTTTTGCCTTTTTATTTTTCTTTTTCCTTAACGTGGCTACAGGGAATTTTTAATTCTGCATGTGGCTCACTTATATTTCCGAGCTGCTCTGGAATGCCAGCTGGGTGAAGGCAGCCACTGGTCTCTGGACTCACTTCTTTATCACCAGCATCTAGAACCTGGGCTGCCGTGTGGTCTGCGTCCTCGTTTCTCCCAGCGGAAGGGATCATCCTTCATTTGCTGACCGTGGGCGTCTGTCCTCAGAACCAGGGCATTCCCGGCCCACAGGAGGGAGAGCAGCTGCTGGGAGGAGGGGGGGGGGAGAGGGCGCGGGCAGGGTGATTCAGTTCCCGCGCCGGGAAGGGGAATTGGGCTTCTGATGGGACCATGGCTCCTTCCCAGGTCGGGTTTGCGAAACGCCTTTCTCCCTGCCCTCCCGCCCCCTGGACGGCCACGGCCGGGTTGCCGGGACGCCTCCCTGTTGGCTGCGGAAATGGTTTGCATCATTTCGTACCCGAGGCCTGTGGGCATCTGAAGTTCAGATCCACTGGAAGGAAATCAGCCTGTGCCTTGTTCTCTCCACAAAACAAGAATCAATACGGCATTGATTCAGAGGAGACCGCCTCCCTCATCAAGTGCCTCCGAACAGGAATCTTCAGAACCGCCCCCTTCGGGGAGGGGGGTCAGAAATGGGCCACTGGGTGGCGAAGGCTTCGTGTGTATTGGCTCTCCCCCGCCCAAGCATTTAAATAAATTGTGGTAAAATAGACATAACATAAAATGTACCATTTCACCATATTTAAGCGTGCACTTCGGCGGCATTAAGTTACATTCACATTGTTGTACCAGCATCAGAACTTCTTCGTTTTCCCCAACTCACTGGCTTCCGGATTTGGGGAAGGTCAGGTGGGGTCGGGGTGCCTGGGGGCGGGGCCGGTGCACGAGGATCACGGGAGAAGGCAGGTGTCCCAGCCCGGACTGGATTTCCTCTCCGCATCTTTTCTGGGAGCCAGACTTCAGGAAATGTAGGCGCAGGCACAGAAGGGTAATTCCAGGAGGGTGGAATAAAGGGCCTATTTGCAAAGGTGTGGGCGCGCCCGGGGGAAATCCTGGATTAGAAATGGAGGAGCTGTTATCACCCGGGGCTGGAAGGGAGGAGGGGAGGGAAAATTGCAGAAACCAGCAGGAGAGAGGAGGTAGCATCTGCTGCCTTGAGAGGCCTGGTGCCCCTCAGTGGAAGCAAACAGCCAGCCCTAGGGAGCCCTTGACCTCGCTCTCCCCCAGAGTCCTGCAGGGGCTCCGCATGGGCCAAGTCCATACAGAAGGCGGAGAGCAGCGGGCTGCGGGCGGGGGGGTTGTAGATCAGCCTCCAGGCAGAGAGCCGGTGGCAGCGAGGAGAAGAGTGAGGCGGGCAAACAGAAGACACCGCACACAGTGTCAGATTCGCTTCCTGGCCTAGTGAACGTCTGTGTCTGTCTTCACAGCACCCGCTTCTCCTCTTCTGACAGCAGCCCTATTTGTCTTCAGGAGATCCAGCCTTCCACTCTTAGTCCAACAATGGTGCATCCCAACTCCAGGGAGGAGGATCCTGATCCAAGCCAATCAGCTTATTGCATTCCTCTGACCGCTGTGATTGGTCGAGGATAGCCAATTAGGGCTGATCCTGGAGACTTGGCTGTGGGACCATCTCTTTCCTGTTAGAGCCCCATCTGGGGGATGTAGCATAAAACTCCTGGCAGCCATTTTGCCACCATGTGGCATCTGTGAGTGAAGCCAACATGGAGAGAGAGAGAGAGAGAGAGAGAGAGAGAGAGACCCTCAGGCCTGATGACATTATCTAAGCCCCTGGATCCAGCTATGCCTGAAGCTGAAACTACTCCTGGAATTTTAGTTACTTGAGCCAATAAATTCCCTTTTCTGCTTAAGCTCGTTTGATTTGCATTGGCTTGCAAGAAAGATTCCTGACATTATCAGTTTTTTCTTTTCTTTTTTTTCATTTTAAGCAAGCTACAGCTCTGGTTCTGGCATTCTCAAGGATTTTTTTTTTTTTTTTAAGTTCAGCACGAATGCTGAGCAAGCAGCAGATGTGAAAAGTACCAAGCCATCTTCTGCCTCTGATCTTTCGGGTCAGCATTATCTCAGCAGAGAGTGGCAATGGGCCTGGAAAGGGTGGGGTCCATCGGGGCCTGTCTGGTCAAGCTGCATGTGGCACAGTGAAGGCGAAATCCATTCACCTCTGGCCTGGCATCAGGTGCTCCCGGGAAGCGATGGGGGAGCCTGGTGGTTAGAACACTGGCTCTGGGTCAGATAGGTATTGAGTCTGCTTCCACGCAGCTGCGTGGTCCTGAGCAGCCTGCGTCACCTTGCAGAAGCTCAGTTTCTGCCTTTGCAAAATGCGCTAACACGGGAAAGAAAAGAGGTAAGGCCCAGAGAGGCAGTGGGGTGCAAGGTTAAGGGCCCAGGGCTCTGTGCTGGAGTCCCAGCTCTGCCACTTCTTAGCTATGGAACCCTGGACACGGCACTCCACGTTTCTGTGCCTCCGTTTCATCACCTGGAAAACAGGGACGATGATAACATTTCTTCCCTTCTTGGATTGTCCTGAGAACTAAACAACTGCGTACAGACAAAGGCCTGAAAACAGCACTAGGCACGTGGTGAAAACAGCTGCTGTTTTTAAGCAAGGCCCGGTAGTCAGTGTTAATGTTGGCAAAGTTCACAATCTCTCATACTCTTGGCAATTCTCTATACAATGTCACGAAGTTTCCTCCCGCTGTGTCTGAAGGCCACTTGCTTCTTGCTGCTGGCCTGGTATTCGCCGAGCCACTTGATCTCTACATGCCCCAATTTCCTCATCTGCAAAATGGAGCATGAAGAGTCCTAACTTCACAGGGTTCTTGTTGGGATTAAATGAGAAACTACTGTCCAGTGCTTAGCACAGCACACGCCCTACGGACAGACGAGGGCTCACTAGATGTGAACCATTTTTAATAACAGTATTACTATTCCCAGCAAGATCTCTGGGGAAAAAGCCATATGTTAGTTCTGGGCACCAGAGCCCAGATGGCCAGTTCCTTCATCCCATTTCATTTTAAAGAAAATAAAAATTTAAAAAATATATGTATTTGTAGTTCTTAAAAGCAAAAGGAGATGGTTGGAATTTCACTCAGGGGATATTTTCAGCAGAAAAAAAACATCAACTTGGCCCCCGAGTCAGCCCCTGCCCTTGTTCCAGCAAATTCTTGACCTTAACCAACCCCTTAGGATCCGCTGAAGCCTTATTCAATTCCTTGCTTGGTTTAAGAAGTCATATGGGGCCAGGCTCTGGTGTTCCCAGCCTGGGTCTGACTCCCAGGCTGATTGTATCAACTGGAGAACCTTGGGCAAGGCGCTAGAATAAGCCCCAATGTTCTCATCTGGAAAGTAGGGATAATTTTACTTACCCTGCAATGTCACCGTGTGCATCAGAGCAAAAGGCATTGAAGTGGTTTCTCCCCGTGCTGGATTTATCAGTGCCTGCAATATGCCCAATGTGCATCTCTAAGTGGAGCTGCGGTTTTCCATTGAATCCCTTTTTCAAAGAGCATCTTTGTGCTCCAACAAGTTTGCTGCAGAGCACCCTGGATTACTGATGTGAAAGGCACCCAGAGAATGGAGTCTATTTCAATGATTGCATCTCCTCTCTGACTTTCACCTTCCCGGCTGCATTTAGGAGGGAACAGTTATCTTGTGTGACTGGAAAAAAGATAAAAACCCAACAAGCAAATGAACTGATTGATTAACGAAGCGTGTGAAAGCACTTTGATAAAAACAAAATTCCATCACTTCAGTGAAGGATTGAGAGCCCAGTGGGATGAGTTATCAGGTTAAACAGAAGAGGAACCTGAAGAATAATGTAGGTCCTTGAAGTTCTTCCAGAAGAATATCTTGAGAATATGGAAATAGAAGCTTTTGTGCCGAGAATGGAGAATGGAGAGTCAGCAGAGGGCAACAAAGTTGGACAAGTGTGCTGACGTGACTCAGTGTGTTCACTGTCTACTGCTGCTTTTCAAGTCATCACAAAGTGAGTAGCTTAAAATGACCCACACTTCTTATCTCACAGTTTCTGTGGGTCGGGAGTCTGGACTGGCTTAGCTGGTTCCTCTGCAAGGCTGCAATAAGGTGTTGGCTGGACGGGGTCTCATCTGGAGGCCCAACTGGGGAAGGATCGCTTATGTGCTCACGTAGTGTCGGCAGGACTTCAGTTCCTTGTGCGCCGTCAAAGGAGGGTAACCAACCATTATGGGATGAATTGTGTCCCCTCCCAAATTCATATGTTGAAGTCCTAACCCCCAGTACCTCAGAATGTGACTGTATTTGGAAACAGCGTCTTTGAAGAGGTAATTAAGTTAAAATGAGGTCATTAGGGTGGGCCCTAATCCAATAGGACTGCTGTACTTGTAAGAAGATGAAATTATCATACTAAGGGAAGTAAATCAGAGAAAGACAAATATCATATCACTTATATGTGGAATCTAAAAAAATGATACAAATGAACTTATTTACAAAACAGAAGTAAACTCACAGACATAGAAAACAAACTTATAGTTATGAAAGTGGGAAGGGGGGATGGGGGGATAAATTAGGAGTTTGGGATTAACAGATACAAACTACTGTATATAAAATAGATAACCAATAAGGACCTACTGTATAGCACAGGGAACTCTACTCAATATCTTGTAATAACATATAATGGAAAAGAATCTTAAAAATATATATATATATATATATATTCTTGAGCAGCTCTGCTCTTGGTAAACAGAACATTTGAAGGGAAGTGAACGCAGTGAATCATGGTGCACTGTGCATGGGCTCTTAATGCAATACAATCACTCCCATTCATGTTTCATTGGTGGAAGCAAGTCACATGACCTCACTTAAATTCAAGGGGTGGGGAAATGCAATCCTACTGTGTGCTGGGGAGGAGAACCAGAAAGGTAACAAATGGTTTAGGGATGAATGGCTATCACACTTCCTCCCCCACTGTGTTATGAAGTAGGTGTAGTTATTGTCGACATTTTTCAGATAAGAGAACCGAGGCTCAGAGAGGTCAGGTAACTTGCTCAAGGACACACAGCTTTTAAGTAGTTAAGCAAAGAAATCACCCGATGTTCTCAACCTTCACATTTCTCATTCATGCCACGTCTGTTTATGGTGTACTCTGGGACACAAACACACACGTGCACACACACGCGTGTGCACACACACAGAGCAAGGTGATGATTTGGAGCATGCGGGGCTGTGAGGGTCCCTCCACCCTCCCCTTGTTCCTTCTGCAGCTCAGCTGAGATCACTGTGATTTCCTGTTACTTTGTAATAATTTATGGCAAATCTAATGTGCCCGCCGCTGTGTGAGCTCATCCGAATCCCCTTCTATTGTCTGAGCCTCATACCAGGAGACGTCCTCTGAGGATCTGAGCCCTGGCATCATCGCTCGGTGGTTTATGGCGCCAGCTGCCCAGCCGATTGAGGCCGACCCAGTTGGAGGCTCGCTGCGCTCAGGAGAGATGGTGGAGAAAGGTCTGGTCGGTTTGTTTTATCCCCAGAGGCAACAAACCTGACAAGTGAAGATTTTCAGAAGCTTCAACCAGACAGTGCATTACATTTTCTGCTGCTGTGTCCTTAGAGGAAAAGCTGGCTAGCTGCAGATGCCTCACGGGCAGCTCGTGTTTAAAATCGACCTCAGACCTGCTCCTGCTGCCGTCTGCCCATCTCTGCGGACGCTAACTTCATCTTCTGGTTGCTGGGCTAAAATCCTCAGTCATCCCCGACTCCTCTTTTTGCCAAGTGCCAGCAGCCTGAGGCTCTCACTCCCGGCTTCCAATCCATTAAGAAATCCTGTTGCTTTTCTGTTCACAATAGATCCAGAGTCTGATCACTTTACCTAACCTCCACCGCCCTCACCCAGGTCCCAGCCTGGACTGGCCCCACTGAGTCCATTCCCCACATGGCAGCCAGAGGGATCCTCTTAAGACCTGCTCCTCTGCTCTAGAGCCTTCCATGGCTCCCACTTCCCTCAGAGTAAAAATCAAAGTTCTCACTGTGGTCTCAAAGCTCTGTATGCTCTCACCTCCTGTGATGAGAAAAACAACTTTTTTCTTTCTGAGTTGCTGCCCAGACAATTTATGGTTTGATAACCCTGCTCACATCCAGAGTCTGGACATTTAGATAAGGCCCTGGGTTTAGGCTGCCCGCCACGAGTTCCCACTTTGATCTTCCCGGGGCACATTTTAAAATAACCACTTAGAGTTAAGCTCGCAAAAAGTTAGCGATCTCTGTCCCGACCACCGTGTAAGTCATCAGTGCCCGCTACCCTGCTTTCTATCTTTTGCTGGCTGGTGACCTGGGGCAGAGAACTGCCCTTCTCTCCCCAACTCATTATGTGCCCTCGTTTCTGGGATGTGTAAGGAATAAATCTTGTGACTCTGCTTCCTTGGCAGGGGTGTATTGAAACTGCATCTTCCGTGAGAACAGCCCCGTGGGTTTCACTTCCCTGAAGTGGGAGCTTGGATGCGGAGGGAGCCGCCTGTCTCTGACCCCCGTTTTGGGCGGCTTGTGCACATTTTTTTTTTCTTTTCTTTTTTAAGCCACACTGCACAGCTTGCGGAGCTTGCAGGATCTTAGTTCCCTGGCCAGGGATCGAATCCAGGCCCCCAGCAGTGAAAGCACCAAGTCCTAACCACTGGACAGCCAGGGAATTCCCAATCTACACATTCTGTTTTTTTTTTTTTTTTTTTTTTTGGCTGTGCAACATGCGAGATCTTAGTTCCCTAACCAGGGACTGAACCCGCGCCCCCCTGCAGGGGAAGCGTGGATTCTTAACCACTAGACCACCAGGGAAGTCCCAGTCTGTACATTCTTAATGCAACATACCAGCTCAGGCTTCTCAGCACACGCCCCTGACGCCCTTTCTGCCTTCGTTTCCCAATACTGACCCCTTCGCTGACTCCGCACGAGCCACACTGGCCCCTAATAGTTCCTGAAATTTTCCAGGCACATTCCAGCCTCCGGGCCTTTGCACTGGCTGTGCCGTCTTCCTCTTTTAGGTGAACCGACCCCTTCCCGGTGGCGACGCCTCTGCTACTCTACTTAAAATTGCACCTCCTGGGTTCCCTGCCCTGTTTTATCCTTAACACTTACCAATATCTGACGTAGTACATGGGGGAGATTAATAGAATGGGTCTTAGAGCACTTGAAACAGTGCCTGCAGATGGAAAAGACTACGTAAGTGTAAGCCAGCATTAGGTTTAAGTCATATGTAGTGAGAAGAAGAGGGGAAAAGCACATCTACTCCATCTTCTGGGAAGCACCAGTCCTGCCACTACTGTGGTTTAAAAGCAGAGACCTCTAAGAGTTGCTCTGAGCTGCACATGACTTGTTAACAAAATACAGGTTCTGTCAAGATCCAAGTTGACAGTTATTAACTTCAGTTCTGCCACTGTCTTTTCTATTTTAGAGGCAGCATATGCTCTGTTTAAGGTCCTGGACATTGTCACCAGCCCTTAGAGCTGCCAGATTCTGAGTGTTGTGCCCACCGGGCCATCAGCCGCAGTGCCCTGGGGGCTGGTGTTCATAGCATGCTGCCTGTACCCGCGCTCCGCCACCAGCCTCCCCACCCTTCTCTGCCTCTGCAAGCAAACTTCTCCTCGCAGGACCTTTGCACCTGCTGAGCCCTCCTCCCAGGATGCTTTTCTCTTCCCTCCTCACAAGGGCATTACCACGCATCTCTCAAGGTTCAGCTCCATCATCGATGGTTTCCTTAGGAGAGCTTTCCCTCAGCCCCCAAGGCTAGGTTAGGTCCCGTATTATAGGCGTCCCTAGCACAAGCGCCTCTTGTTTGCAACGCTAAGCACAGCTGACATTCATGCACGCGGTACATTGTTTTGTGACCTCCTCCCCCTACACACCCTGTGAGGACCACCAGGGCAGTGACTTATCTGTTTTTGTTGACAAGGGTTTCTCCAGCACTCCACGGTGCCGGTTCCACAGTGCTGGCTGGCAGGCGCTCAGTAAATATTTGCGGAATGTATGAATAAGTGGCCCACACTCAGTGTCTAAAACAATGGCTTCCTCAAGCAAACAGCACAGAGTCTGGCACAGAGGATGTGCGAGCAACATATTTTGGCCTTGGCTTCTGTTCCTCACCCTCTACGCCTTTCCACCTCCTCCCACTGCCCAGCTCCTTCCAGTCTTCTAGCTCCTCCCACTGCCCAGCTGCTCCCAGTCTCCTAGCTCCTCCCACTGCCCAGCTCCTCCCACTCTGGGGGCGGAGTTTGCTTTTCCACAGCTTGATTTTGGCTTTAACCACGTGGCATAGCCCTTGCTGGATTTTACTTATGCTTCTGCTCCTTTTCCATCCCCATGAGGAGAGGATGCGGGTCCCAGAGAGGATGAGAGAGCTGAGCTTCTGAGCCGCTCCATCACCCAACCTGCAGCGGCAAAACCCATCCAGGTGACGCCTCTAGAGACTGCCAGGTGAGCCAGCCTAGAGCAGTGGGTCCCGGCCACTCTGTACCCAGCTAAATCGATGCTCATTTTGTTATGCGCTGAGCTTCTGTGATTGTTTGCCGTGCAGCTTATAGTAGGTGTTCAGTAAAGCTTTGTTGCATATTTGAACATACAGCCACAGGCAATGAAAGGTATCCTGATAAAGAACCCATCAGGGACATAGTAGGTGCTTAACACGCGATGTTCCCTTCTCCCCACGTCTTCTTCTCTAAACACCAGTAGGTCATGGAGGGCCATATTTGGAACATCTTGGCAATCTTTACACTGTTAACACTTGACTATTAATTAGGACAAGGGACCCGGATTCCACCTGCCACCTGACTGCCCTGTCAAACAGGGCGTATCTATCTTTCTCGATTTCTGGTCCAGCAAAGTCTCTTGTCCCCCTAGTGAAGGAGCCCACGTCTGGCCAGAAGTCACTCCACAGCCCCAGACAGGGGTGGCTGCCTGTCTCTCTGCAAAAAACTGGAAACTCTCTCTTTATCCAACTCGGCTTCTGCTATTTACTATAAATAATCAAATAAGATCGTCTCCCTCCCTCCCCTCCCTCCCCTTTCACATGCAAAAGCCATAATTATTTCAATGCAACATCCTGTCACCAGTCCTTTCAAAGGAGACACAATTAGTGCTGTCTGGGGACCCAATATTTCATGTTTGTACACAGTGATTATTTCAGCAAAGAAAGTCGAGAATGAAACCTGGAGCTGTGTGTATCTTTGAGACACCCCTGCTTGCTCTCTGCCACCCAGAAATGAGACTTCCCAGTCCAGGCCCAGGGCCCTGTGATTCCCTTCCCCTTCCCCCTGTGTGCTCTGTGCTCACGGCTTCAGCTGGTAACCCCTTGGTGAGGTCACGGGGCCGCGCCCCTGAGATCAGAGTCTGGGTCAAGCGTGCTGACTGTGGATTTAATAAGACACGGTTCGCTTCCGGCAGGCGGGGCCCGGGGACAGGTCCCAGGGAGTAGAGGCCTGCTGTTCCTGGCCGTTCCTGGCCATTAGATTTTTCCAGAGGCTTGAGAAGGACTTTTGGACGCTGGGGACAGGCTGGTGCCACATCAGCTCTACACTTAGACAGCCAGGCCGAGCTTGCCGCAGGTAAAGAAGGGGATGGGGGGACTTCCCTGGTGGTCCAATAGTTAAGAATCCGCCTTCCAACGCAGTCGGGGAACTAAGATCCCACATGCCCTGGGGCAACTAAGCCCACGCTGCAACTACTGAGCCCGCAGGCTCTGGAGCCCATGCCACAACTAGAGAGAAGCCCAGGCGCCGCAACGAAAGACCCCGCATGCCACAACGAAGATCCTGTGAGCCGCAACTAAGACCCGATGCAGCCAAATAAATAAATCAATGTTAAAAAAAAAAAAAAAAAAGAGAAGGGGATGGGGAGGTGGACGCCCAGGGCTGTGGTCTGAGTCCCCGTGTGGCCCCTGCTCCTACAGAACCTTGGCCAAAGCAGGGTACTTCTCTGCACCTCCGTCCCCTTTTCTCTGAAACAAGAGATTTCAACTCCTTCTCTTCAAAGTCGTGGATGCCAGTGGCCTCATGCAAGTTTCACCCTCTCAGCAAGGCCTTCCCGGATCACCTTATAATTGCAGCCCGAGAGAGAGGGATACTCACAGGAGTGATTTACTGGGGCAGAAGGCTGCAGAGAGAGGCAGGATGGAGCACGGGAAAAGCACAGGAAAAGTAAGCACGTGGTCTCAGCCTGGTTCTGTGCAGGGCTCTGGGCTCTGGAGCGTAAATTGCACCAAGGTCATTCCTGTCTTCAGCCAGGCGGGTCAGGGTTTGTGCGTGAGTGTTTTATATATATAATGTTTTTTGGGGGGTTTTTTTTTTGCTTTATTTTTTATTGTAGTAAATGTACGTGCTATAGACAATGGTGCTTCCCCTACAAAATTCATACATTGGAATCATCCAGTATTTGTCCTTTTCCCGCTGGCTGACTCAGCGTCACGTTTTGAGGTTTACCCATGCCGTAGCGTGTATCAGTACTTCATTCCTTTTTTCCCCCCATATACACTCTCTCTCTCTATTTTTTTTTAATAGACTTTATTTTTTAGGTTCACAGCAGCTTCGTTGCTTTTTATGGCCAAACAATATTCTATTGTCTATGTAAACCACATTTTGTTCATCTGTTGATGGACTCGTGGGTTACTTCCACCTTTCGGCCATTGTGAATAGTGCTGCTGTGAACATGAGTGTGTAAGTATTTGTTCACATCCCTGCTTGCAGGGGCGGGGGGGATGTCTGTTGTCCCCACTACCATGTCAGTCATTGGTCATATTGCCAAGCTGAGAGAGAACTTCATGGTCAAAGTTAAGAATTTTTATTGAGGAACGATACACAGGAAGGTGCGCAAATCTTAAATGTGAAGCTAGATGGATTTTGCCCGTTTATGCCAAGGTTATTAGAACCCTGATCCAGACGTGGGAGCTTTTGATCACCGCAGAAGTTGCCCTCGTGCCCGGCAGAGCCCACCCCTCCCTTCCAGGGGGCACTATTGTTGGGCGCTGCATCACCGTGGATTCCTTCTACCCATTCCCAAACCTACTTCGATGAAACGACAGTGTATGAGCTCTTGACAGACACGGTGTCTGGCTTCTTCCGCTTTCCGTTGGTGGCGAGAGTCGTTCGTGTTGACGTGTAAACCACCTGTTTGTTCTTTTTAAATTTCTGTGCAGTTTTCAGTTGTATGAATAGATCACAATTTATTTTTCATTCTAGTGCTGATGGACGTTTGGGTTGTTTTCCGTTTGGGGCTATTTCAGAGAAAGCTGCCGTGCATGTTTTCGTCTATGTCTTTTGATGGTCATTTGTACTCATTTTTCTTGGGAGCATGTCTGGAAGTGGGATTACTGAATCATAGACTAGGCATGGGCTTAGCTCTAGTAGCTACTGACAGTTTTCCAAAGTAGCTGTCCCAGTTTTCACTGCCATCTATAAGGTCTGGGAGTTCCGGTTGCTCTACTTATCAACACTTGGAATGCCAACCAAAGGTACATATTTTTGATATGACATGGCCCCCAAACATTGTTCAGTACGTATCCAATCAGAGTCCAGTCAGGAAAACAGAAATCACCCTAGGTGTTTCAACAAAAAGAGTCTAATACAGGGATTTGGTCACACAGGTGATGGAAGAGCAGAGAAGCCCAGTGGTCAGTAACAGCAGGAAGCCACTGCCGTTGCTAAACTAGAGGGACAGATGGAGGAGGTGGTGGTACCCAAACTAGGAGCTTGGCCATCCAGGGGAACCAGAGCCCTGGCAGGGCTGTCTGGCAAGAGCTAGAGTTACAGTAGACGTGCAGCAGAGATGCAGCCACTACTGGAGAAAACCACCAAAGGAGAGAATTCCCTGGCAGTCCAGTGGTTAGGACACCTGCTTCCGTTGCAGGGGGCATGGGTTCAATCCCTGGTCGGGGAACTAACATCCCGTAAGCTGCGTGGCAAAAAAACAAACAAACAAACAAAAAACAAAGAAGAAAGAAGGGGAGAAATACCCTGAATACTCTGGGTGCTCTCTTCCTCCCGCCCTCCAGTTCCAACCAGTGCCTCCCATTGGCTGACACTGGGTGGAAGCCAGCTGATTGGACAGCCCAGCAAATAAAGGTCGCAGACAAGGGTAGGGCAAGCAGGCAATGACCTGCACACACAACAGAGGAACCGCTCGCTGTGCTATACTTCCCAAGGCATGGTCCGCTACTTTAGGCGTGATTTAAGGATAACTGGTTATATTAATTTTTTTTTTAACTCACTGGTTCACTTTAGAACCTAATCCACAGGTAAAGATTCTCTACTAGTATTTAAGGTCTGACTCGTTATGGGTGCCCCTGCTCTCAGGCCAAATGTCAGCGGGTCCCACGTCACAATCCCTTCCCAAGATGCCTTAGAAAACAGAGAGTTGCCCTTTTCCTTCAGGAGGGCTGAAGGGCACTGGCTAAGTAAGCGTCTGGGCCAAGAGCTGGTCAGCCTGGGTTTAATTCCCGCCTCCCCTTTGACAGCTCTGTGACCTTGGCCTTTTCTCAGCCTCTCTGAGCTTCAGTTGTAAATGAACAATAACACCACTTCCTGGGCTGTTGTGAGGATTAAGTGAGCTAGTCTGAGTAAAGCAGCTTAGAACAGGCCTGGAACATGGTGAGCATTCAATAAATGCTTGTTTCTTTGTTTTCAGCTGCACCTGAGGTGAAAGGGTGCCCTCTACACCTGTCACGACTGCAGCGTGAATAAGCCCGGGCTGGCGACTTTAAGACCAGAGTACCTGGGATTAACTGAAGTAACCCTCGTGAAATGGACAAGTGGCTTAAACACCTCCCTGCAGAGAAGCGACAGATGGAGGATAATTCCAGTAATACAGGTGAGCAGTAAGAAAACGGCTGAGTAATACAAGAGGACATATGCATACATTACAAGTTAAGAAATATTCCTATCATGGGGATTGGTGCTCAAATTTTATTTTTATTGTCACAGGGTACGATCAGAAGTGTCTGGAAGATTCTAGTTTGGCTGACCTTCGGAGGAGAGTGGGGTCACAGACTCCAGCTCTCATGGGACTGGTTAGACTGTGTTCCCAACTGGTAGCGTACCGTTGGTGGTATGCAGGATAATTTTAGCTGGTACACAGTTCAGCTGTTTCTTTTAATTTGAATAACTTACACATTTGCTGCAACATGGACTAGAGAAAAATAAAATAGCACACATGTCTTTGGGCAATATTGGTGGAATAAAATTTCCCCAAAGACCTACGTCCTCCCGATGGGCTCAGTAGTCTGACATAAATTGTAGTAAAGTGATGGCTTCAACTATGTATGAGCAAATGAATTTAAATAGTTAGAATAAGAAAGGGTTTTTTTTTTTACCACACCACCTATAGTTTATGGAGACAGTCTGTGTAGGAGAAGTCTGGGTTTGGAGGCTGGGGTGTGGGGCTGGAGGAGAGGAGGCTGTGTGTGTTTGTGGGAGGAGGAGGGCTCTAGCTGGATCTGCAAACTTTTAATTCTGTAAAAAGAGAGATCTGCAGCAAATTTGGCAAAGTGTTAATATCTGTTTAATTCGCATGGTTGGAGATAGACAATCTGTTACTGCTATTAACTTTACCCTTTCTATGTTGGAAATAGTTTGCAATTTACAAGATATTGAGAAAATGAATTTGGAATAGGGATGATGTAATAGCTGCTGGAGTTCAGTTTGCTATTTGAAATATTTTTCCCTATGGCGGGTAACACTTGATGGGTTAGAAGTATTTAAATCACATTGCCTCTACACACAAGTCCAAAATATACAAGCATGGTTGGGTCCTTCTGTCATTCCAAATGTCACCTCTGTGATCAGTGCTAAGGCCTCAGGAATACCCTCAAAAAAGATCACTTCCTTTCAACCCAAACAAGGCTACTTGGAGGCTACCCCCAAAACCTTGAAACCCTGTGACTGCTTGGATACTTTATTGTCATTATGAGTTAGGAAAACATTTGAAAGAGAACCCCGGAATGGGAGTTTAAACAAGATAGAAGTTTACTTCTCAGAAGAAAAAATCAGGAGGGAGTCATGGCTTGCATCTCATGGTCTAATAGGGCTGCTGCAGCTCCAGCCATCACATCTGAATTCCAGCCAGTAGAAAGGAGAAGGCCAGAAGACGACCATTTCTCTTCCCTTTAAGGATCCTTCCCAGACATCAAACATATCGCTTCTACTTACATCTTGGTGGCCAGTACTGAAACAGAGCAGTATGCCTGTGTGCCTGTGGTGCAGGAAGCCATACTGAGAGTGGGAATTTGCAGCAAAGTAAGAATTTATTACACGGCACCAAGCAAGGGAGTGGGAGACAAGCCCCAGATCCACTCCAACTTGCTGTCTGAGTTAAGGGTTTTTTTTAAAAGAGGAAGAACAAAGGAGGCTGAGATTACTCATCATCGTGTGACATTTCTTAATCAGGATTCAGGATGTCTCTGGTTTATGATTTTCTGGTCAAATGATCCACGGCTCAGGGGTCTGTGAGCTCACATTGCCCTAGAGAAACAACCTGAGTTTGTACGTTAATGATGAGATCTATAGAGAGCAATTTTAGTACATTAATGATGTTATCAACAATTGCAATTTTAGCATCTGACTCTGGGTGATTGGTGTTCAGTTAACACAGGATTGAGGTCAGAGGGGACAAGAAAGGGAATAAGGTTTTGCATGGAGAGATTAATCATAAACTCAATAAGGGAACTCAGCGTTAGGGGGACTCAGATTCAGGACTGAATTGTTCGGCTACGCCTAGCTGCAAGGGAGCCTGGAAATGTTGGCTTTATTCCCGCCAGCTGTGCGCCCAGCTAAAAGTCAGCATTTCTCTTACTCAGGAAGAAGGGGCCATTGGATTTGGGGGGACAACTAGGACAGTCTCTGCCACTGTGCTGCCAGGGTGGAGAGCACAAAGGGCCCTGGCTCGTTGCCCTCCAACCACCTCCTTTTCTCCTGGAGCTCAAGGGAGGATCTGGGGGCTGTGGCCATGAAGCTTCATTGGAGTAACTCCGCTTTGCCCACCACACTGTTCTTGGCTAGGACTGGGGCAGTATTTGGAAGGATTCATAGGGTGAAAAGGATGTGGTACTTGGGGGAGTGCGGGTGAAAGGTCCATCTGCCGGGTTCCAACTGTGCATCCTCGGAATTACTGCCTTGTTGTAAAGTGGGAATAAAAGTCGTACCAGCCCCCGAAGGTGGTCAATCCGTTTTATAGGATTTAACACTTAGGACATTAGTGACCCAAAACTAACTTCCTTCCATCCTGTCCTCCCCTCCCCTCCGCTCTCCTCTCCTTCCCTCCCTCCTTCCAATGAAATATACGTACGTATGCATTTACATATATATGTAAAGGGAGCTAATCTTAAGGTGCTTGATGAATTTCCCCATGTGTGTATATACCCAAGTAACAACCCCCCAGCTCCAGATACAGAACATTTCCAGCCCCCAGAAGTCTCCTTTGGGTCCCTTCCTTGTCGGTAGCACCCACCCTGCTGAGTGAACCACAATTCTGACTCTCTCCCCGTAGGTTAGTTTCCTGGCAGAATTTCATAGAAATGGCATCATCTAGAATGTGCTTTTTTGTGTTTAGCTTCTTCCGCTCAACATAACGTCTGTGAGATCATCCACGTTGTGCGTATCCGTGGCCCCGTTTCACAGAGGAAGAAACCCAGGCTCAGACAGACTAAGGGAAGTGGCGTCGGAGGGAAGCCCCAGCTCTCCGAGGACGTCCCGTTCTTTGAGCACCGTCCCCTGATGGTCCCTGCTGATCGCCAGTCCAGGCATTCCTTCCTGTGCTGGGGCTTCCTCCCACGCACAGTCGGTTGGGGATCATGCCATCAGCAAAGGCTCTGACCTGCTAAATCTCATCCATCAGACTGGCCACACTCCTTCCAACTGAGCTGGTAATGTGATCATGTGATCACGCCGTGGCGACTCGGCTCCCGTGGCCCGTTCGTCATCACTTCACAGGCGCTTTCTGTGGACTCGGGTCAAATCCTCTGTGTCAGCACCGTGTGTACCCTGTCGCACCCCACAGGTGACCCTGTAGAGGTTCCTGGCTGCATCTGTGCCCACAGACGCGTGTCCACTTGCGCACGTGCCTCTCTCTCTGGCAGAAAATCTTTGAGGTGGAACCCAATGGGCTGGGTTTAAATCCTGACTCCACTACTTACAGGCTGTACCACTTTTCCCTAGTTACCCTCTCTGTGCCTCAGTTTCCCATCTGTAAAATGCGGATGAAGACAGAACCCACTTCTTGGAGTGTATTCATTTCCGGGGCTGCCACAACAAAGTACCACAGACTTAGTGGCTTAGAAAACTGAAATCTAATCGCTCACAGTTTTGGAGGCTGAAATCAAGGCATCGGCAAGGCTGCCTTGGGGTCGCTGGGGGAGAATCTATTCCATGGCCCTCTCTGAGCTTCTGGTGGTTGCCGGCCGTCCTTGATGTTGCTTGGCTTGTAGATGCATGACTCCAATTTCTGCCTCTGTCAACACATAACTGTCTTCCCTCTGTGCGTGTCTGTGTCCAAAGTTCCCTCTTCTTATAAGGACACCAGTCATTGGCTAAGGGCCCACCCTGATTGGTATGACCTCATCTGAACTTGGTTACATCTGCAAACCCCCTATTTCCAAAGGAGGTCACATTCCTGGGTTCCAGGTGGATGTGAATTTGGGGGCGACATGGGTTAATGTGAGTTAATCTCTGAGAACAGCCCTGGGCACCTGCATAAGTCATGTTCCACAGTAGCATTTGTTATCATCACTGGCACACGGGAGGAATATAAATCCCGCTGTCTTTTAAGTGGCTGTCGGGGAGGGAGTTCCCTGGCAGCCCAGTGGTTAAGACTCGGTGCTTTCACTGCTGGGGCCCGGGTCCGATCCCTCATCGTCGTCAGGGATCGAAGATCCCGCAAGATGCGCGACTCGGCCCAAACAAAGAAAGAAACAAAGAAAAAATGGCTTCGGGGGGGTTCTGCTCCATGTGGCCACATAGAACCCTGACGGGGATGTGAACCTCATGCCTGAGGCTGGCCGGGTCCTGGCTCTTCCCAAGGACCCTCCTCTGCCTCCAGGCCCCTCCCCCGCCAGCATCAGCTGCATCATTCAGCTGGGTAGGGTGCAAGAAAGCAATGAAACAGAGGAAGCTTTCCTCCAATTCTGTCTCTCCAACAAGGAGAGCTTAATGAGGCAGTTAAGCAGAACTATTTTCTCTTTATCTCCCTCTCCATCTTCCCCAGCGATGTCAGTGCGCGGAGCTGGAGGGCCCTCGAAGATGAGAAGAGCCTGTCCCCCTCGGTTGCAGGAATAGGTGAGGACTCAGAGGGGGGCAGCGGCTGGGCCAAGGTCACACAGCGAGTCGGTGGGATCACGGGCTTGGCAAACCCTGGCAGGAGAGGGGTTGGAATGGCCCACGTGGGGCCTGTGGCAGGCTGGGATACGCGGGGCCTGGCCAGAGAGCGACGTCACTGTGAAGTGGCACTGCCCAAGTGGACGACATGGACTCTGTGTATGAGGTCAGCTGAGTTTTCAAGAGAAGCTGAAATCCACCTTTATGAAGGACGCCATCTAGCAATTCAAAGTTCTAGAAAACCCAGCGTAGGCCACCCAGAGTGGTCCTCGCTGAGAACAGCGTCTTCACTCAGCTCCTAGGGTGCCCGTGGTGGGCACAGCCCAAAGGGCAGATGGGGAGTAGCGTTTGGTCCTGTGTGTGCAGGGTGTGCCTGGGCTTCTCCTGGGGCCCCGCGTAGTGAGACGGGAGCTTCCTGGCCCACCTGCATTAGTGTGCCCTCCAAAATCCCCTTCCAGCCAAGCGGTCTTCCGCAGCCTGCCATGCACAGTGTGTATGTTGTGCACTGCACAACGGCGCCCACTGGAGAGGTGACTGGGGTGCCCTCGGGCTGTGCTCCGCTTTCTTGCTCAGCTGCTTATCGTGGAAGAAGCATCTGATTGTTGTCATGCATCCACCCAGGGAGTTCTCTTCTTCTAATTCTCACAGTGCTGGGTCAGTTTGGGTCCTTCAAGAAGATGCCGAGATGAGGGACTTCCCTGGCGGTCCAGTGGTTAGGACTCTGGGCTTTCACTGCCGTGAGCACAGGTTCGATACCTGGTGGGGGAGCTAAGATCCCGCAAGCCATGTGGCACGGCAAAAAAAAAACAACAAAGAAAAAAGAAGATGCCAAGGTGAGATTCGATGTGCAAGTGAATCATTAGGGGAAACAGCTCTAGGAGAAAAGGAGGAGGCGGGAGAGCCTTCAGGCTGAGATGCAACTCTGGCCTCCGTGCGGAGTGAGACAGGAGGGGCTCAGGCCTCAGCACAGTTCTAAGGAAGTTTTTCTGCAGGCTGATGGGGAATCCTGGAGCCAGGGTCCCCCATCGGAAGCATCCACATCCTGCCGGGATGGGCCTACCTTTATTTCCCTTCCTCGCTGGGTCATTGGTGGGAGAACCTGTGGGGCTCAGGGTGGGTCCAGAGCACAGCGGTGGGGCTGTCGATCAAGTCACTCATGTGCCCCGCAGCAGGAGACCCCAGGGGTTGACGGTCAAGGCTGTCATCGTGCTGAATCTGCTAGTGGGTTCCCTGATCTGTGAAGACACAGTTAAAAACAGCCGGCATGGTAAATCAGACAGAGAAAGACAAACATCATAGGGTGCTGCTCGTATGTGGACTCTGAAAAAAGGGTACAAATGAACTTGTCTACAAAACAGAAATAGAGTCACAGATGTAGAAAACAAACTTACGGTTACCAGGAGGTAAGGAGAGGGGAGGGATAATTTGGGAGACTGGGATTGACATATACACACTACTATATATAAAATAGATAACTAATACGGGCCTACTGTATAGCACAGGGAACTCTACTCAATACTCTGTTATGGCCTATATGGGAAAAGAATCCAGAAAAGAGCGAATATATGTATATGTATAACTGGTTGACTTTGCTGTACCCCCGAAACTAACACAACATTGTAAATCAACTACACTGCAATACAACACACAAACAAACAGCCTGTGTGCAGCCTGGGATGTCTTTGACGGCTTGTATTTTAGGGTAGCCATTCAAACACATCTTGCATTGTGGACCCTAGAAGATCTGAAATTGTTGCAGCCTAAAATATTTTTGCTCTGTTGTCTTTGAAGTCTCTCCTACCCCATGGTAGGTTTGATGCCTCATGCCCAAGGGGAGCGCGTGGTCTTACACAAGCATATTCGTTTCTTCTCACTGCTGTGACAAATCTCAAGAACTCAGTGACTTAACACCGTCTATGTTTCTTCTCTTACCATTCTGGAGGTCAGAAGTCGAAAATGAGTCTTGCAGACTAAAATCATGGTGTCGGCAGGGCTGGTTGCTTCTGGAAGCTTCAGGGGAGAATTTGTTCCTTGCCCCTTTCAGCTTCTGGAGGAGGCCTGCATTCTAGAAGGGCCATTGCCGCTTCCTCCATCTTCAAAACTGGGAACTGCTCCTCTGTTCCTCCTTTTTTGGGAACTGCCCCTCCGCTGCTTTCCGTCCACCTGCCCTATGTGGATCTGACCATCCTCTTCTCCTCTCCAGCTCAAGGATGAGTGAGGGGCCCGAGCCTAGCCCATCAGAGTGGTTCATGCCCTTGGCCAGGTCAGTGAGAGATTTACCTGGGATCTGGGGTGTGCTCTCTTTCTGCGAGGTGGCTAAGCCAGTAGAATGAAAATCTGGAGCTGCTCTGGTGGTTATCTTGATGGAGAGTAAAGTCTACAGAGAAGAAAACAGACTAAGAAGGAGAGAAAGGCCAAGTCCTAGTGACCTGGAGCACCTGGATTCAGCTGTACCTGAAGCTTGACAAGCCCTGACATTTTCAGATACTGAGATAAGAAATCCCGTTCCTGGCTTAAGCCAGCTTGAACTGAATTTGTAATTCTTGCTACTAGGCATCCCGGATGGCACTCCCTTCTCCAATTTTGAGCACCCAGCCCAAAACGGCAGAATCAACACGCCGTTCTGTGTGCAGGCACAAAGCTCACGTTGGCCTTGCTTCTTTTCCATCCTCTCCCTTCTCTCCCCTGCCAGCTATGCTCCTGGGTGATACATCCTAATGTATATTTAACAGTGGCTCAAAATCGAATTAATTTAGATTGCTTAATAAACGGTAGCATCCGTTGCTAAATGAAGCTACACTTTCCTCTTGAGCAACTAAATTCATGCCTGTTGGTTTAATTTGTTGCTATTGTAATCCTTTAATGCTGATGAAATTATGGAAAGGTTTCTAGTGAAATTATCCAGATTTGATTAGGGTTGAACTTATTAATATTTTTCCTTCCCAGTGGTCGTTGGAGAGTGTACAAGTTCCCTGTGTTGTGGAGCACGATCTGCTTTTGGCTGTGCATTTATTGAGCACTGACTGTATGCCCAGCCCTGGCCGTTAACATTCTGAATGGAGCATCTGCAGGAAGAGGAGGTTCTGGGCTTCTATGCGACAGTTGTTGTAAGGGATTTAGGGGCACCAGGGGTCCCCCGAACTTTGCCTCCCAAACGGCCCCACCTCCAGGTAGGTTGGAGCCTTTGCTGTCTGGTTCCCCGTAAACCCAGTGCTGGCCTGAAGCAGGTGCTCACATGCAAATCAGTTTGACCTTGAGCCTGACCCTGAAGAATTTCCCGCTGACATGTAGCACCTCTCCAGGACTCCATGGCGAGCTGGAACAGGCTGAGGCCAGAGCAGGAAAAAGGTAAAGTTCAAAACTGGATCCAGACCCAGCAGAGAAGAACGAGACCCAGACAGGTGGGTCTCCATCTGCCCCCTCTGCTCTCCTCCCCTCTAGTCCCTGCTGAAGGGGTACCAACTCCCCCCCGAACCCCCCGCTAACTCCATTTTTTCTGGAATGTGCCAGGCTTCACCCCAGATGCCCCAAACAGCATATAATCGCACAAGAATCTGAAGTGTGTCCAGGTTCCCTCCTTCAGGAAAGAGGGGCACGGGGCAGGGCCTGGGAGCTAAGACCTGGGTGGTGGATTAGGTCAGGCCCAGAGAGGCCCAGAAGAGGGTCCCCCAGTTCAGATTCCCAGCCAGTCCACGGGGAGGGTGTCTCCAGGGTAGCCTGATTCACCCTCCACTTGCTGGCATTCTGGTTGGTGATTCCTGAGCTTGGCACGGAATTCTCTAGAAGGGTTGCCCCTTTTTCCCACGCGGGTGAGAGATGTAACAATCACCCCTTGTGTTGGCAAGGGGTCTGTGTCGTGCTGGACGCCTTTCAGGTCCCTAGGCCGGCAGGTTAAAGTCCCGCTGCCGAGCCTTTGCTGAACGCTGTTCCCTCCACTGGGCCCGCCTGCCCCGCTCACCCCACCAGCTTAGTCTTCAGGTCTCAGCAGAACCATCTCTTCTTCAAGACACTTCCCCTTTCTCCTCAGAATGCACTTTCCCGGCTCTCAGTGCTTCCCCTTTAGAGAATGATCGCAAGTGGTAAATCCAGAATTGTGAAATTTTTTCCTCGTAGCCGGCTTCCCCCCTGTAATGCCCAGGCTGCACGGTCAGCGAGAGCGGAAATCCCATGTTTCTCACCGAGACGTTGCCTACGGGTGGTCCACAAATGGATTTAGTTGCCCTTGCATAGAGTTTTATCATTTTTAACAAATTAATTGGCATCATTTTAAAGTTAGGGGATTTCAGGAGTTCCCTGGCCGTCCAGTGGTTAGGGCTCTGTGCTTCCACTGCAGGGGGACGCGGGTTCGATCCCTGGTTGGGGAACAAAGATCCCACATGCTGCATGGAACGGTGAAAAAAAGATAATAAAGTTAAGAGATTTCACATTAAAAATCTGGATCTGTGGCCTTTGTTAAAAAAAAAAAAATCAGAAGATTTGGTAACCTTGGGCCCTACATTCTGACATGAGGACAAGTAGCCGGAATTGGCCTTTAAACAAGGCGGGTGCTCTCTTGTTCACGTCGCCCCACTCCCCACCAGTCCCTATTGCCCCACACCCAAGCCGTTTTACTCATTTACGTTACCTGTCTGATCTCTGTAGGTTTTGGGTTTCAACCCCTTGTCTAGTCCTTTGTGTCCCCGGCCCTGACTGTGCCTGGTGCATAGTAGACCTTTCGTGTTCATTCATTCCTTGCAATAGCCTAGTGGGACACAGCTTCCCATTTTCAAGATGAGAAAACTGAGGTTTCCAAGATCACACAGCCACTGAGTGGCAGAGCCAGGATTTGAACCACTGATTATCTGGTTCCCAGTCCTGGGTTCATACCACGCCATCCCACGCCCGCACTGACCAGGATGGAGAAAGCTTCTTTTCACTTAAAGTACCACCCGTAACCTCTTCAGAACTCCTGCCCACTCCATTTAGAGAAGGGATTGAAAACTCAGATGCTGTCAGAGGCCATGTGGGAACATAAAGGAGGGGACAGGAGTGACCTGGAGAGCAGAGGCCCCAGCCCAGCACAGCCGGGCAGGAATGCGCCCCAATATGGCAAAATCTCTGATGTTTCCAGAGAAGCCAGACATTTGGGGTATGTGTGGAATACCCCGATCTGTCGGCAGGCTGGGTTCCCCCACCGTGTTGCCGTGTTGTGCCCTTGGCTTCAGAGCTGGCTTTTCCCCACTGGCTGTGGAGGGCAGGCAGAGGGGGTCCTGGCCTTTTCACTCACTGTTATCAGTGTGGTGCGGTCAGTGTCGTCTCAGCTGGGCTGAGGACTCTTCATGGGGGCCCCCGAGTGGCCGCCACCTCCAGACCCAGAATCGCCACCCACCCTACCCGTATACCCACTGTTGCTGGGCCCTCCCCTCCTGGTGTTTGGTGGTTTACCGTTTATTTTATTACAACAAAGAAAAAGAGAAGTGTTGACCTATGTACCAGGTACCACACGAAGCCCTGCATAGCTTCCAAAACGAAATCGGAAACTACTCCCAGAGTCTGAAACAGATGAGTTCTCCCACCTTCTAGAACGTCACCTCCATGAGGGCAGGGATGTTTTCTGTCTTGTTCCCCGCTGTCTCCCTGGTGCCCAGAACAGAATCTGGCACATAGTAGGCGCTGGGCAAATGTTTGTCGACTGACTGCTCGACATCATATCAGCAGGAAGCATTTCCCATGCATTTGCTAATGACGATTCCACAAAAGGAGCTCCCGTGATTAGCCTTCCTTTCGGGGGGCGGCGTCTAAGATGACGAGAGGGGAAGGAATTGGCCAGCATTCGCCCAGCTGTTCATGATGGAGCCCACGGCAGAGCTCGGGCCTCTTCCTGCCGCCGCCGAGGAACAAAACCCACTCTCTTCTCTCTCTCTTCGCTCCATCACTGCAACTTGAGCTTTTATACACAGTGGATTTTCAGAGCCTGTGGTTGACATCCAACGAATAAATAGATGGGTGGAGAATAAATACCTCTTGGAACAATGTCAGCAAAGCTCTTCAAGACCACTCTGGGGGGCTTACTTCTTGGAAAAGGGCCTCACCTCTTCTTTCAGAAAGAGCTTCGTTCTGGAATCCAGGCAGCAGGCAGGGCTTGCTCCTGGAAGGGTATTTCAACATTCATCAAACGTAATTATTTCCTCAAGTAAAATATTTAAACAGAGCTTCACAGTATCCAACAAAAGAAAATGAGTTTTAGGGGAAATACGCACACGCACACACACACACACACACACACACACACACACACACACACACCAAATTCTTTCCTCAAAACATAAGCTGGAAGGATTTTTATCTGCTCTCAGAGGGAAAACTCAAGAGGTTTAATTTAAAACTTGGGCGGGCTCATGGCTTTTCAATGGGGTGATTGTTCCATAGTCAGGGAATGAGATAATAAGAAAACGTTTTCGAGTCCAGTGTTTGGTTTGGCTTCAGAAATTCAAACTGGAGTTCTTCTCAAAGCTCTCGGGGCCCTGTGAGTGCCTCGGCTGGAATCTCCTCAGGTCAGAGACCAGATTTGCAATAACATTTATGCAATCAGAGACTTCCAAGGGAATGCAGGCCAAGTGATTGCCTTGTGCATGTGTGCAGAGCTGGGACAAGGACGGTGGTTACCTACCCTGGGGGCTTGTCACCCAGCCCCCAGGTGCCCAGAGCCTCTGTATTGGTGTGAAACATGTATTGAGCAAGGCTTAAGAATCACCTGCCCTTATCTGGAAGCCCCCGGGGCAAGACAGCATCTTTTGACCTGTCAGGAGTTCATCATTCTCCCGCTGTCTTTGTCAGCCCACTAGCCAGGAAGTCCAAAACTGTCTTCTCAAAAATGCAGCCTGCATCCTCCCAGCTTCCCTGGGATTCTTTCCGTGTGGATTCTATCGGGTGGAAATGGGCAAAACCGGAGCACGAATGCTGACGACCGTCTTTCCCCTTGGCGTTGCTTCTCTCGCTCTGCTTTGGGCTGTCTTGGGAAAATGCTCATTTTCTATGAGAACAGGGCTTCCCAGGGTCAAGTTCAGGGTGCAGGGGAAGCCGGGCAGGACGTCTTGGTGGCTGTTATCCTGGAAGTAACCGGCACTTCGGGGACGGCCTCTGATCCGTGGGTGGCTAGGCGGGAAGGCAGCTTTGGGGTTGGACCACCACCCCATGGTGTCTCCCTAGGGAGGACACTATTCAACCCAGTGTAGTCCCCAAGGGCCTGCACTGAACTGAACTTTCTGTGTCTCCCTACTTAATCCCCACAGCAACCCATGGAGGCAAGTACAGTTAAAATTCCCATTGATGGGATGAGAAAACTGAGACTCAGAGTGGTGACATGCAAGTACCCAAGGTCACACAGCTGGAAAACAATGGAGCTGCAATTTAAACTCAGGTTAGCCGACTCTGGAGATTCTCTCTTGTCTAAACCTTTACAGTCTTTGGCCCCCTGAATTTTTTGTTTTTGGCTGCATTGGGTCTTCGTTGCTGCACACGGGCTTTCTCTAGTTGCAGCGAGCGGGGGCGACTCTTCCTTGCAGTGCACAGGCTTCTCATTGCGGTGGCTTCTCTTGTTGCGGAGCACAGGCTCTAGGCGCGCGGGCTCAGTAGTTGCGGCACGTGGGCTTCGTTGCCCCGTGGCATGTGGGATCCTCCCAGACCAGGGATCAAACCCATGTCCCCTGCATTGGCAGGAGGATTCCTAACCACTGCGCCACCAGGGAAGTCCTGGACCCCTGAATGTTAAGTCCAAGAGAAGCCCGAATAAGAAGGATCACTCTTGCAGCCTCATTTCTTCCAGGCACTTGGGTTTTAGAGCCTCTGTTCAAAACACATGAGCTCAACCAGCCGATATTGGGGATCCAAGGCATTATGTTTTTCTAGGGGATTTCCCTGGTGGCCCAGCGGTTAGGATTCCAGGCTTTCACTGCCGTGGCCTGGGTTCAATCCCTGGTCGGGGAACTGAGATCCCGCAAGCCGTGCGGCCAGGCCAAAAAAAAAAAAGTTTTTCTAGGCAAATACTTAGAGAAAACACAGACTGCCAGGGGCTGGGGAGAGGCGGCAATGGGGAGTGACTGCTTCATGGGTGTGACCTCTCCTGCTGGGGTGATGAAAATGTCCTGGGGCTAGACAGAGGTGGCGGTTGCACCTAGGGAATGGGCTAAATGCCTCTGAGTTATACATGTTAACGTGGTTAATTTAGCGTGTTATGTGAATTTTACCTAAAATTTTTCTCTCTTGATACCTTTCCTTTATCTAACCTCTCACCATGGGAGTTAATCTTTGGTCTCAAGGTGTTGTCAATGCCACCATTGGGGTCATTTCCTTTGTTGGAAGGTGCTGAGCTAATACCCAGGCATAGGTTGGGGTATCTCATTGGCCAGCTGTCCTTTTAGAAAGCACAGGGAATGGGATGCCAGACAGGTACGTTTTGCTGTTTTTTTTTTTGTTGTTGGGGGGAAAGAGATACGGGAAAAGTGTGGTCAGCTGGAAGGCGGGATGTTGAAGTTCACCGGCTTTTCTTGTCTGGGCTGCTGGTCAGTCCAGTACATCCGTGTCCTGACTCCATCAACTGTCCCCAAGACCCTGGCCCTGCCCTCCAGGACAGCTGGGGTTCCTGAACCATCAGCCCTAGGAGCACAGCTGCCTGTGTATTTGCCGAAAGGCCTGATACAGCAATAGCTCAATTTTATTGATCGTGTCAAAAGCAGTAATTCAAGAAAGCTATTTAAATTCACCAGAGGAAGCCAGAGCAATTATCCGCGTCTGCATCAGATTCTCCATCATTTTTGTTATTGGCTCTTGAGCATGGAGACAGACATTTTGTGTAAGGCTGACGTGGCAGCACAAGGGCCGGTGAAGGCTAGGGGAAAAAATAATAATAACAGTTCGCCGGATATAAATCTATGTGCATAAAGGTTTACGGGGTGTTACCATGGGGGCGTGCGGGCACCCAGTGGCTTCAATCCATTTTGTCCCTAATCCCAACCAAATCCCCCCAGCACAGTCCCACGGCCCCTATTTCAGCACATAATAACATTGTGATTTGTGACGAAGCAGGTGATTTTTGTTGTTGTTGCAGTCTTTCCCCCGTAGTTAAACTTTAATGAAAGCTTAAATCACACCAAAATTCTTGTGGGTGACAAGTGAATGAGATCAGTGGAAGGGACAGTGAGTCTGGTTGGAGGGGCTATGGCCGCAGGGAGGCAGGGGAAGGGGACCCGCCCCAGCCTCTACCACAGTGCCTTGGACTCCAGAGGATAGCATCCTCCCTGGGCAGGAGTCATGATTAATTCAGCCCTAAATCCCTGGCACTTGGTATATAGTGCCTGGTACACAGCAGGTGCTCAATGAATAATTGAATGAATGAATGAAGGAGCTGGATGGCTACTTACTTTGAATTGTGGTTTGCCAAACTCAGCTACTCCTGTATATCACGATGTCGTGATATTTTCTCTGTCTGTGCTGGACATCTTCCGTTTGTCTCTGCAGGTCTACTCTCCACCCCTTTTCCATTCTGTTCCCTACAGGCTGACCCCTGTGGGCTGCATCCCCCAAGCTCCCAGCCCTCTGGTATCCAGCTGGATTCAGCCCATGGGAGGTACCAGCTGGCAGCTGGAGGCCGGTGGAAAAAGAAGCCAGGGTATTTATTCCCCAGCTTCCTCTCTGCCTTGCTTCAGGAGGGCTGTGTCCCTTCAATAAAGGATAAGACTCCTCTTGAGTGTTCCCCTCCTATAGCGCCCTGCTTCAGGTTCTAGTAAGGCTCTCACCCTTGTCCCTCTCATGTGCAGTAACAACTCCCCATATTGCTATTGGGGGGAGGGGTACCATCCCCTGCCCAGACTTTTACAAATGGTTGCTTTGTTAAGTTTTCTCAGTTTCCCATCTGACTGTGCCCTCCTCTATTTTCTTTTGGGATCCTGACTAATAGTATAGCTAAACCATTGCGTTCTCATCATTAGTCCCTTTAAAAACAATTCATGTATTTTTATCTGAGTATTGACTTTGCCTTGCCGTCAGCAGTTCTCGTGTAGTGTCAGGTCAGCAGCCTAGAATCACCTGGAAGCTTGTTAGAAATGCAAATGCTTGGGGCCCACCCCAGACCTACCGAGTCAGGCACTCTGGGGGTGGGCCCAGCTACCTGTGTTTTCACAAGCCTTCCAGGGGATTTTTGACGCATGCTCAAGCATGAGAACTGCAGCTCTAAGTAATAATTCCTGCGAATCATAGGTTTGGTGTGTGTAGTTCACACTATGGGTTGCTTTCCCAATATCCATTCTTCTTACCTTTCTTTGTAATAAAACCCTGTTTTATTGTTTAGGACAGCACTGTACCCAGTTTAAACTCCACCTTTCCCAGCATCCTTTGCACGTTCGTGATCCGCCTCTGGTCAAATGAGATGTAAGTTCGATGTGGTTGGGTCTGTGAAAGTTCTTTAAAAAGTGAGGGGTGGGGGTGGGGAACAGAAGGAACTAAGGCTGATCTCTTTCCCTTTGTTCTTTCCCTTCTTCCTGCCTGGAATTTAGATGCAATCCTGGAGGTAGAGCAGCCGCCTTGTGACCATAAGGTGACCATTAGAATAAAAGACTTAGAAAAGGGCTCGAGTTACCATGGCATGGTGGAGCTGTCTCTTAACAAAGAGGAATAAATCTCTTATCTGAGTAAGTCACTGTGATTTGGGTTTTTAGATAGATGTAGCCAAATGCAATTCCCAGTTAAAATAAATACATAACTATGACAGTAAAAAGTGTTCCTCTGTGTGTGCCACTCCAAATCATGCAAGCCATGAAACTCTGTTTGCATGAAAGCCTCATCGTTAAAGGCAAAGACACTGCTTGAAACTGGAAAAAAGAGGCTAGCCTAGGAGAGAGCTGGGTACCTAGCAGATGCTGGGTTTTATGTGTTTGCTTTCACCTACATCCTTGCAAACGTGGATTTGAAAAGATTTCTGGAATCAAGTTAAGCTGAAATGAAATTGGGAGGAGAGTTAAGGACACCTGGGAGGTCTCAAATGACATTTTCGCCCGTCATCATTGTCATCGTCATCAGCATCAGTCTCAAAATCTCTAGAATACACACTGTTTACAGGGCCACATGCCAGGCATAGGGGCTCTGAAGGCACACTGGCCTGATCTGACTTCCAAGAAGCCAGTGTGCAGGCAAGAGGAGAGGCCAAGAGGGCATCAGAGCTGTGTAATCACAGAAGACTGCTTGGAAGAGGTGGCATTTGGACTGGCAGCAGGGGTAAAAGAGAATGCCCATTGAATGAATATCTACTTTTCCTAGACACTGTGTAGAGGCTATTGCCAGCCTCATAACCTCTCTGTGATAAAGGGATTATCACGAGGGAACTGAGGCTCAGAGAGGCAAAGTGACTTGCCCAGTGTCACACAGCCTGTTATGTGTAGATCTAGGGCTCAGCTCTGAACTGTGAGAACCCAAGCTGAACTTAGCAGCATTTTAAATGGGGTTTCCCTAGGACACTGAGAAATGCGAGGGAGAGGACCCCAACCCCAGAGAGACCATAGCCTCTTAATACAGCCAAAGGCTTAGAATCTATCAGAGCCCTCCAAGGTGCTTTTAATTATCCACATTTCCAGAAGAGGAGACCAGCTTAGAGAGGTGAAGCCACTTTCCCAGGGTCACACAGCTGGAGGAGCAGAGCTGGAGCTCAGGCCCAGGTCCATGGGGTTCTAGGGGCTCAGAGTGCACTGGGTATCCCAGGAAGTCTTCCTGGAGGAGGAGGGCTGAATGTGGCCAAGAAGGTAGTGGAGGGAAAATCTAGGCAAAGGTGTGGCAGTGGGAATATGCAGGGTCTATGTGACCTGGATTAACAAAGAATCCAGTGTGGTTTTTAAAAAATTAACTAATTAATTAATTAATTTTTAGCTGCATTGGGTCTTCGTAGCTGTGTGTGGGCTTTCTCTAGTTGCAGTGAGTGGGAGCTACTCTTCGTTGCAGCGCACTGGCTTCTCATCTTGGTGACTTCTCTTGTGGAGCACGGGCTCTATGCACACAGGCTTCAGTAGTTGCGACATGTGGGCTCAGTAGTTGCGGCGCACGGGCTCTAGAGCGCAGGCTCAATAGTTGTGGTGCACCGGCTTAGTTGCTCTGCAGCATGTGGGATCTTCCCGGACCAGGGATCGAACCCATGTCCCCTGCATTGGCGGGAGGATTCTTAACCACTGCACCGCCAGAGAAGTCCCAAGAATCCAGTGTTCATCATGTCTTTCCTGTGTGCACCATTCTGAACCCTTCACAGTTATTATCCCCTTTCATCTTCACAACCTTATGAAGTTGGTACTATTTTTGACCCCATTTTACAGAAAGGAAACTGAGGTGCATTCTTAAGCTCTCTGTTCTTGACTTTCAAAGTCTTTTTCTTATTGCTCATTCTGCAGGCAGCCCTGCACCCTGAGCACGATTTCTGTGCAATCTCAGGTGACCGTATGCAGCAGGGGCCATGCGGTTTGATCACTTGAGGCTTCTCCCTTAACCTCCTAATCTCACGGGTGGATGCTGTTGTACAACTGTTCTCTTCTTCCTCCTCTTCACCTCAGGGCCCCGCAGTGGATGTCTGTGGCCCTCTTGCCTAGGGTCTTTCCTTCTGCAAGGAAATTTCTCATGTCCCACTGGGGAATCACCCTTCCATTATACTTCACTCTTTAAGTGAGTCAAACTCTCCCCATTGCCACAGCCACTGGGTCAGGGACAGTCTTGTGACCCAGCCATGTGCCTCAGGCTGGGCCAATGAGAACCTTCCCTGGGACTTTTGCTGGAACTACTTGGGAAAAAGATCTCTCTTTCTATGCTATGTTGCTATGCTGGTGGGATGTAACTGAACCTGCCTGAGAAGGAAACCAGCCTAGAGGAAAGTAGCAGCAGGAAGGAGAGACAAGTGATGACATTATTTGCACCCCTGAATCCAGCCAGGCCTGAAGTCCACCTGGGACTTTTCAGTTCCATGAAACAAGAAATCTGAGAGTTGGATGTCTATCTCTGGCTATGCAATTGTCCCCTCCCTATCCCCCAACCTGGATCATTTCTGGTTGCAGCAGACTTTGCTGAGGTTTGGGGAGCGAGGGAGAGGTCTGGCAGCCAGTCTTTTTTCTCAAGACTCCCCCACTTTCCTGTTTTCCAGTGCTTTCCTTCTCTCACTCCCCAGGCAACTCTATTATCGAAACATTCCTATGCAGCCCCCTACCAAGGTCAGTCTCCAAACCCTCATCATTGTGTCCTACAAAGGAAATGGCCACCTGCTCTCTCCCCATACCCCAGCCTCACAGACAAAGGAAATGGCCACCTGCTCTCTCCCCATACCCCAGCCTCAGACAAACCAGCTTTGGCCTTTGCCATGTCCACTTTCCCCTCCCTTTAGTGAGTAAGTTAATGGCACCAGAAGGTCTAAGTTCAGGTCCCAAACCCTCTGTTCAACAGTTGTGTGACCTTGGGCAGGTTACTTAACCTCTCTCTGCCTCCGTAACCTGGTCTGTAGAATGGGAATACGGATAATGCACTTGTCTCAGGGTTGCTGTGAGGATTAATTGAGTGAATTTATGGAAAACGTATATAGCGATTTCTCTATAAGCATTTGTAGAGAATGGTACAGGATGGCATAGGAGTCAAATGTTTTGTACCACCTCCATTAGGAAGCAGAAGTAGTTACCAACGTGTTCTAGAGTAATCATTCCCCTAACCCCAGTGCATCTGGAGGACTTTGAATAAAATGTCTCCCGGGCTTCCCTGGTGGCGCAGTGGTTGAGAGTCCGCCTGCCGATGCAGGGGACACGGGTTCGTGCCCCGGTCCGGGAAGATCCCACATGTCGCGGAGCGGCTGGGCCCGTGAGCCACGGCCGCTGAGCCTGTGCTCCGCAATGGAAGAGGCCGCAGCAGTGAGAGGCCCGCGTACCGGGGGAAAAAAAAAAAAAAAAAGTCTCCTGCCCAAATAGAAAGGAGGAAGCAGGGGTGGGGTTAGGGTTAGGGAACCTTCAGCATGGGATGGGGGTGGAGGGCTTTGGACTTGATTCCTGGGTGGGAATGAGGTGCTATTTCTGGTTTTTCAATAGAGAGAGGAGATTTCCCAAGAGTTTGCTGTGTGGGGTGGTATGCAGTGGCGCCACATTCTTGCTATAACTTAAGGACTCCACCCACCCCGCTCCAGAGCTGGATAATAAAGGCGCAGTCCCCCCGCGTGAGCTGAACAGCCTAACAGCTGACGTGGAGATGAAAAAAGGACCCAATCAAGCTAACAGCCCTTCCCGGCTGCCCTGCAATGATTGCGCTTTGTGCTGAGCTGGGGAAAATATTGGCCATTTAAGCTTTCACGCTCTCTGGGGAGCAGCTGCGAGAGGAGGGGCAACCGCTGGGTTAGACTGGAGAGAGTTTGAGCCGCTGTGGGCAGCAGAGAGGGGAGTCTTATTCCAGGCAAGCTCAATGCCCTTCCATGTCTGAAATAACTGCATACTCATGTTCATGCAGACGGCAGGCTATGGTGGTCTTGCTTTGCCCCATTTTACAGATGAGGAAACTGAGGCTCAGAACGAGAAGTGAGCCACTCAAGGTCAGATCAAATGCGGAAAGTTCCGAATGTGGACCAGGTCTGTCTGACTCCAAATTCCATGTAATTTTTGTTGTGCAGGTGGCCTCACAGATCTGGTAGGAACAGGATGGAGGAGGTGGTGTGGGAGTGGAGAAGCCAATTTGGGAAGCAAACCAGAGAGGGTTGAACCTGGGGGCTTTGCATGTGAGAGCGAGGGCAACATAGATACAGCCAGTTGGAGGAAAAGTGTGTGTGTGTGCGCGCGTGCGCGCAAAAGAGACAGAATTATCAGCCTCTTTCTCGGTTCTTCAGAATTCCCTGATGTCCCAGATCACTTTCAGGGCTGTGAAATATCCACTTATTTCTTATTCTACATAAACCATAAACATATATTTAATTGAGCACCTACTACATACCAGGCACTATGCTAAACTCTGGGAAATCTAGCAGAGGACAGGACAAAAATCAGACGATTCATGGAGTATTTATTCTAATTGGGGGTAGAGACACCAACAAAGGTAAATAACCGAGAAGGGACAAAGTAAGGTAAGAGCAGAGTCTCAGGCAGTAAGGCAGAGGGGAGAGGAATGAAAATCTCTGGCATGGTCAGGGAGGAGGAGCTGTTCAAGCTGGGATCTGTGTGTCAGGAAAAAGCCAGAGACTGGGTGTCTATAGGCTGGGACTGGATGAGCTGACCTCTGACGCCCTTTACCTTCACCTGAAGGGAGAGAGATTGAATAGAAACCCCTCAGATGATAGCAATTACCATTGATATCTTGACTGCAACTTCCTGAGAGACCCCGAGCCAGAATCACCCCTGAAGTCACTCCCAAATTCTTGACCCACAGAAACTGAGATAATACTTAATTGTTGTTTAATGCTGCTAAGTTTGGGGGACTTCTGTTATGAGCAATAGATAGCGAATACAAGAGCCATCTCGGATGGATTGTTTCTCTTTGAGGGTGAGAAAAATCTTTCCTAGAAACTTGCTTGCCATTGGCCAGATTGTGTCACATGATCACAGCTAGCCCAGTCTCTGGTTGGGGGCATGATCCTCCTGGACCAATCAGGACCCAGGGCCTGGGGCTGACTCTCTAGAAACACTGAGGTTGGCCGATGCTGGAGCAAAGCCCCGGAAGAAGATTTACAAACACTTCCTCCAGACCTCTGAAGCCTCCCATGGTTTAACCCCCAATATACCCTTTACAATGACCATTTACGGAACACAAACTGTACGCCTGCATTTTTACCCGTACTAAGTTCTGGCCCCACAGTTTTCGTGCCCGAGTTCCCAGTTAAAATCCCACCCTTCCTTCAAGGATGACCCCAGTCTCCATCTCATCTTGGGAGCCTTCCAAGGCCCCCCACAGAGGTTCATCAGACAGATACGGGTGATTTAACCACTTGCTGTCACCGCCTGGAGTTATTTCGTCACTTGTTGCTTTGTTTATAGTTGGTTCCTCCTCTCCCAGCCCCATTAGGACTAAAGGTCTTGTTGCCTCTTTATTGCTTAGAAACACTGGTTCAGGGGTCTGGGCGCTTGGGTTAGAGTCATGGCTCCTCCAGTTCTCAGCTGTGTGACCTTGGGCAAGATGCTTAACCTTCTGTTGCCTCATTTTCCTCACCTTCAAGATAGAGATGATAATAGTACTTCTGTCAGAGGGCTGTGCTGAAGTTTCAATGAAGCTTGTGTATCCAACGCTCGGCAGTTAATACATTGTCATTAAAGGATTAATTAATTCAACAGAGCCCCTTCCCCTCCACTTTTGGAGGCTGACTCCCTTTGTTGTGGCCTGGGACTCAGGAAAGAGATGTTTTTTTTCTCCCTCCCCCTCCCTCCCTCCCCCTCCCTCCCTCCCTCCCTCCCTCTCTCTCCCTCCCTCCCTCCCTCCCTCCCACTCTCTCTTTTTCCCCCTCCCTCCCCCTGCTGCAGTAGCTGGCAGCCACCCTGACATTGATCGAAAGGGTGATTTCCAAGCCCTGTGCACCTGACCGTGATGCTGACAGCCAGCCCCTGAGCCCCTGAGCCCCTGAGCCCCTGAGCCCCTGAGCCCCTGAGCCCCTGGCAGGAGACAGCCTGCCTTGAATGTGTCCTTTCCAGACGAGGTGTCTGGCAGGAGATTTCTTCCTCAGGCGGCTCCTTGCAGGAAGCCTTCCAAGGTGCCACCCAAGGGCACACCTGTGCCCAGGCTGGGGGAGTGTGAAATCAGGCCTGGCTCAATAGAAATCAGACGCTGGGTTCCCTCAGCTTCTCCTTTCCATTCATTGCTGCCCTGGGGGATTACTCTTGGGGACAGGACTCTGGGTACTTAGTAATAATAATAGTGATAATAATAACACCGTCTGTTGAGATCTCCCTATGGGCCAGGCTCCGTGCCAAGTGGATTATTCCACTGAATCAGCACAGCAGCCCTGTGAGTGGGTCCTAGCGTCATCCCCACTTTACAGATGAGAATGCAGAGGCACTGAGGGCAAGGCACTGACCCTGAGGGGACAGGAGGGAACAGAAGCCTGGAATCTGACGAGTTGGAGAAGTTCTTGAGGGCTGTACCGTGGGTTGTGGGTCGGAGCACCGCAGCTGAGAACAGGAAGACCCTGCGCTTGAGGTCAGGCTGGCCTGGGTGAATCTGCTCCCCACTCACTGGGCAAGTTCTTAAAGCCCCAGCACCTCAGTGTCATCATCTGTAAAATGGAGCCAAATGTGGTCTCCCTCCTAGGCTGTAAGAGTGTTGATGGAAAAATGAACCTGGAGCGCATGATACACATGGATATGTGGAATACAGTAGGTGCTCAGTAAATGAGAGCTGGAAAGGGAATTCCCTGGAGGTCTAGTTTTTAGGGCTCTGCACTTCCACTGCAGGGGGCACGGGTTCGATCCCTGGTTGGGGAACTAAGATCCTGCATGCTGTGAGGCATGGCCAAAAAAAAAAAAAAAAAAAAGCTGGAAAGGCCGCAGGAGGCTGGAATTCCATATCGAATAGTCTCAGAAAGAGGCCTCTCCCTGTCCCCCTACTTTTTCTAAGATGCTGGCTTTTTACAACCAGTTACTTTCAAGTAGGAATAAGAGAGAGTCAGGAAGGGAGAAAAGAATATTTGGTATGATCTTTGGCTACAAGTAACAGAAAACCTAACCCAGTGATGTAAACAAACAGGGTTTAATTTTCCCATACAAAAAGAAGTCTGGGAGGTGGGAGTAAGTTCCAAAGCTCAGGTCATTCCAGGTCACTGTCTGTGCTTCTCTTGGCCTCTCCCTCAGATCACAAGGTGGCTGCCATGACTCCAGGCATCACATCCATGTTCAAGGCATGAATAAAGAGCACAAGGGCATCAGCTACCTTTGCTCCTTTTATTAGGGAAAGCAAAACCTTTCCTACAGTTGTACCAGTTGGCCTCAGCCTCCATCTCATTGGCCAGAACTGCAGAGGATCCTGAGGGAGCAAATAGTTAGACTTTCTGGACATGGTGGTTGATGCAGGAATGGAGAAAAGGCTGGGAATTTGTGATGGGTCAGTCACAGTGTCTGTCACAGAGAGTCCATTTATTGCCAATATCTATACAATCACACAACACTCCATAGAGTTAAGAGCACAAACCATGGAGGTGGGTCTCCCGGGTTCAAATCCCAGCTTGGCCATTTTTCTAGCTGTGTGACCTCGAGCAAGTTACTTAACCTTTCTGTAGCTCAGATTCTTTATCTGTAAAAGGGTGATCATATTAGTACCTCCCTTGTTGGGCCATTATCTGAGTTAAATGTTAATTCATGCAAAGTGTTTGGACAGTGCCCAGCCTGTACAAAGCTCTTCATAGGTATTAGCTACTATTATCCCCACTGCCTCCCATCCCATTACCCGTCAAGGCTGAAAACTGACATAGGTCACGTTGTCCTGGTTTTTATATGACTCATTGTGGATTAACATATGCACCAAAAATATACTGGATAGGATGATGGCCCACAAGGCAAACTGTAGTGTTCTGAGATTACCTTGTGAATTCCCTCATCTAAATAAAACCGGGAACTAGAAATGGCTCAGCCTTTTCCCCATCCACAAACCAGTCAACTTCCTCCTCCTCTATGGAGTGCACAGGGCTGCAGAGAATATTACTTAGAAGAATAGAAAAGGCATTCCAGAATCCAGTGCTAATAACATTACTCTAAAAGCATTTCTCCCCTGTTCAAAGTTAACTCGCCCCTAATGATGATAAATTCCCCCTGCCGCTGCCTGGCCCTACCAGTCTGAGGAGGCCAGATGATTCTCCAAAGGAGTACGTTTCAACCTCCAGCCAGGGTCCTGGTGTCCTATGTGCTCTGGGGCAGCCTGGGTGCCAACAGTACCGGTTTGGTCCTTGGCAGGAGGCAGGTGCTGGGAGGCATGTGGAAACCGTCTGAATGTTGTCCTGGGGAAGGAAATGGCCACCCTGCTGTCTCCTGACCTCCTGGGTTCCTCTTTATGAACTTTCAAAAACAAAAGCCGCAGGGAGAAGACAACGCGCCACTCGCAGGTACCTGAGGAAGGCGCTGGCATGTTTGGCTCATTTAAGCTGGATAAGACCCAAATCTCGGAGGCAGCTCTGCAGATTTGACACTTGGGACAATACTCTGGTTTTCACCGGGTGAGTCACGCTTGGGAGACAGAGAACTGGGTTACTGGCAGTTTCGTTTTGACTTTGTGACAACTCATGCCCTTCCCTCCTCACTCCCTTTATGCCAGCCCTAAAAAAGCATCCAGGGCCTGAAGTGGAGAGAGGATTTGTTTCTCTTGATCTGCTCAGGGGAGACTCTGAGTAGGACTTTCTTTGGAGATGTGGATAAACTGTGGTGTACCTAGGGTTGCTTTGTGAATTACCAAGCATCGTTGTTCAGGGAATGAGTCACAGTACTTTGAAGGCTTGACATTCTGGGGTCCTTAGACGTGTAGCTGATCAGCAAAAGGGACGTTTCACCCTTGTGGCCTCTTTGGAGCTGGGAACATTCTGGATAATAGTGCATTTACTCTCTCCACCAGCACCATCTCAAGATTTAGTCTAGAGTCTGTGGGTGACAGGGAAACTTAGACCTTCTCCTGCCCAATGAGCCCAGATCTTACCAGTTTTCCCCAAAAGTACTCACGGTATCACATATTTACTATAGGACACATTCAAATGAATTATGTGCTGAGAATTTAAGATGATCACAAATGGACCATTTTGACCCAAATGATCACAGTAGTTCTGTGCGGTGTCAGGGGCTAGTGATACAACATGGATGGGGTGACCTACGTATGTCTGCCATGAACTTTTTAAAGAAATATTTGTTTACTTTTTTGGCTACACCTCGCAGCTTGCGGGATCTTAGTTCCCCGACCAGGGATTGAACCCGGGCCCTCGGCAGTGAAAGCGCCAGGTCCTAACCTAACTGGACGGCCAGGAATTCCCTCCGCCATGAACTGATGTCCCAGACATGGAGTGTTAAGTGAGAAAAGCAAGTCAGAGAACAACATGGAACAGAAAATGGGAAAAAAAGGAAAACAAAAGTTAAAGACCAAATCAAGAAATTTTCTGCCAAAAAGTGGTATGAAAACCACATAGCGGCCAAGTGAGGATCAGAGCCAGACCGCCTGAGTTCACCACTGCCCACCATCGGCTAGCTCGGTCCCTATCTGAGCCTCACTTTCTCCATCTGTAAAATGGGGGTAAGAATATAACAGCCCTAGAGGATTTGCTAGGGGCACCATACAAGCATGTGTTCAAGGAATCCAGTCCTTCCCAAGGGCACCACCGCCTTTGACTGTGGTTTTCATCTCCGTGCTGGGGGTTGGAATCTGGGGGCTGACGATCTACTTCCCACTAGAAATGCTGGCATTTTTCACTGTCAGCACATGTGGATTACATGTGTAAATTTTTAACAAGAAAAAAAAAAAAAGAAAATTAGTAATGCTATTTTTAAAGGGAGTTTTTAAGATCTCCTGGCCCGCTGAAGGGCCATTGTGCAGTTTGGGGGGTGCCGGCTGGGCAGTGAGCACAGGGGGGGCTCAGCCCGGGGCCAGGGCTGTGGGTGGAGGCATGCTGCCTGGAGAAGGTGACGGGGCCGCTGGGCGCTTATCAGGGGTGGGGTGGGGAGCTGTGCTTTCCTCCTGAGAGGCCCCTCTCATGTTACCTGGCAGCTTTAGGACAGAAGTCCTTGAGCAAAGCAGGCTCCTTCCTGCCCAGCGATGAGCTGAGATTAAACGGCTGGTTGAAGCACAAAGGAAGAGCTTCATCTGGAAAATTCCACTGCAGGGTGAGGCTTGCCAGGCCTCGAATGCAGGGGCCTGGGGATGCCTGAGGGTTCCCTAAGAGGTCGGCTGGGTTCCAGTGGGAAAGGGGTTCATTCAGTCAAGTAGCAAATTTTTCCCGAGCACCTACTATGTGCTAGCCACCGTTCTAGGCACCAAGGACGTGGCCAATGGATAAATAAATGCCTGTGAGAATTCCACACTCCAGTTGTGAGTTCTGTCAAGACACTAAAGTAGTTTGATGGGACAGAATGCGACTGGGTATTGGTGGGGCGGAGGTAGGGGTGGAGTGAGCGTGTCTACTTTTGATCAAGTGGCAGGGAAGGCCTCTCTGAGGAGGTGACATTCGCACAGAAATCTGAGTAAAATAAGGGAGCCAGACCTGGGTATCCGGGGAAAAGCATGCCGGCCGAGGGCACAGTGTGTGCAAAGGTCCTGAGGTTGGAGTGGGCTTGGCATGTTTTGGAAGGAACTTGGAGGTCAGTGTAGTTGGAGCCTAATGGTTTGGGGGGAAATGGTGGGAATGAGGCCAGTAAGGTGAGCGGGACCAGATCATGCTGGGCCTTGTGGGTCACGGTGAGGAATTTGGATTTGGGAATTTACTTCCTCGTTCACTCAATATACCTGGTTTTTCAACACCAGTTAGGTGCTCAGGGTACACTCCTGGATGTTTTCAGTTTATCTAAGTCAAACGGACTTTGTCTGTTCACACAGTAAATGTTGGGGCAGAGCCCACCTGCTCCCCTTCCACAATTGAGAACAGAGGCCCAGAGGAGGTGTTTGGGATGACAGGCAGAGCTGAGGACCAGCAATGGTCAAGAGTGAGGTGGGCACGGCGCTCAGGGCACAGAGTGGAGGGAGGTGCGCCCTCTCCACAGAGGCGGCACCTGAGAATGAATGAGCACTTCCTTGGAACGCACCTGGATGCCTTGCTTGTCTCACTCTCATCCAGGAATTGCTGAGGATTCTTGGACCTGGTTTCTACAGACCCAGGAGGTCCCTGGAGCAGCTCAGACCCTTGAGGGCGGCAGTTGAGGGGGTAGAGATGCTCTCCTTGAGGCCACCTTGGGCCAGCTACCTTCAGGAAGCTTCCAGCAGAGCTGGCCAGCTGTTCCTCCATCAGCCCTGTCCTCCCCCCAGACACAAACATGTGTGTCCCCTTTTCACCTCTGTGTCATGTGTGGGCAGTGCCACCACACGTTATGGGTTGAATCGTGTCCCCCATGAAGATGTGTTGAAGTCCTAATCCCCGGAACCTGTGAATGTGATCTGACTTGGAAGTAAGGTTTTTGCAAATGTAATCCAGTTAAGATGGGGTCATTCAGGGCCCTAATCGAATACGACTGGCGTCCTTAGAAGAAGAGGAGAGATACAGAGGGAAAAATTCACGTGAGGATGGAGGTGGAGATGGGAGGGATGCAGCCACAGCTGAGGAACGCCTGGGGCCCTGGGAAGCTGGAAGAAGCCAGGGAGGATCCTCCCCTGGAGACTCTGGAGCGAGCCCAGCCCTGCCTATACCTTGACGTGGGACTTCTGACCTCCAGAACTGTTGTCCTAAGCTACGAGTCTGGGGAACCTTGTTATGGCAGTCCCGGATGCTAACATGTGGTGTTCAGCGGGTGAGGGTGCTAAGACCCTGAGGGGTGGCCAGACCTGCCTGCAGCCACACAGCTGGTCAAGGTCACAGTCGGGACTTGAACCCAGGCCGCCTCAGTGTCAATCCAGGGCAGCTGCCCATCTGTCCCCACCTGTACCTTCAGCCCTCTGCAGGGCTAGGGCTTTGCCCACGCACACAGACCCCCTGGGGACTCCTCGGTCAAACGTAGGTCCTGGCGTGCTCGGTCTGGGAAGGGGGGTAGCCTGGGCTCTGCTCCGCGTGAGGCTCTTGCCACTTGTCCGTGGACAACGCTGTGAGCAGCAAAGACCCAGAAGATGACTTAGCCGCCAGTCCAGACACCAGCCTACCTCACTCAGAGAGCGCCATGTTGTTCAGTATTCATCCCTCGGAGACAGTGACTCAGTCCAGCATGGGGTGAATCCCAATTAGCTGAGTCAGGGGTCAGCAAACTGATTCTCTGTAAAGAGTCAAATCATAATCCTTTCAGGCTTTGTGGGCCAGAACGTCTCTGTTGCTACTAACTGGCTCATCTTGGGCTGTACTTTGTCCTGGTGAGATGTGATGACTGGACCTGGGCAGCCATCTGGGGACCTTGAGGAGCATGATCTATATTGATGGCAGCAGAAAAGAGAACAGAGGGAAAGAGCCTGATTCTGATGCCACCCCTGAGCTGCTGAATCAACCAGCCCGGGAGCTCCTTCACCTCAGGATTTCTTATCATGGAAAATAGAAATCTTTTTCATTATTAAAGCGGTTTGAATTCGGAGTTTTTAATTTGCTGCCTAAGACATTCTGACTGATACAACCTCCTCCAGGTGCCCCAGGCCTTTGAGCTGCTAACTTTCCTCCTGCCCAAGTAAGCAGCATCTTTTCTAGGTGCTGCAGAAGGTGACCCATGACCAGGTCTCAGGGTGCAGTGAGAATTGCGCAGAATTGAAAGTCTAGAGGTTTGGCTCCCCGCCCCAAATCTGTGTGACTCTGACCAAACCAAGTGGCCTTCTGGTAAAACGAGGGCAACTCTACTGGTCAGACAGGTTTGCTGTGGCGTCCTAGGAAGGTAAATAACAACAGCTAGGACAGCAGGCAGGGCTCCACCCACGAGTCCTGGGTCTCTCCTCTGATTCTGCAATTCTGTGGTTCTGCAATTCCGTGTGCTTTCCTCCTGACTGCCCGTACTCTTGCCTCGCTTCTGCACACAGCTTTGGCCCTGTGTCCAGAAAGCCTGGCCGGCCTGGGAGTTGTCATCCCGCTGGGACGGCCCTTAGGCGACCATTGACAGTGTGGGGGTCCGGCCCCCTGCTCTGGAGGCAGGACAAACTTCGAGGTGTAACTCACGCTCCAGAGACCCCCGCGGATCAGGCGAGGGCTGGGACGGTGCCTCAAGTGACACCTCAGCTTGGCATCCCCTCCTTCTCTGTCCTCTTCCCGCTGCTGGCCTCCCCAGGAGGACCTGGCTGCAAATCCTCATCTGTTTCTGGGGGAAACTGGGTGCGTACTCCATGCTCATTGCTGCTCTAAGAGCTTTGCATGTATTAACTCATCTCATCCTTCCCAGGAGTCTCTGAAGCAGGTACTATTATCCCACTTTGCAGAAGGGGAAACTGAGGCCCAGAGAGGTTCAGTAACTTGTCCAGGCTCACACAGCTTGTCTCACTCCAGAGTCTGTATCTTAACCATTGCATTATACTATGCAATGGCACTCTGGGGCCAGCATCCTGGGTTCAAGCCCTGGCTTTGCTTTTTACTAGTCATGTGACCCTAGGCAAGCAATTTTGCCCTTTTGGACTATAGTCTTTTTATCTATTAAATGGGTTATCATGATAATTAAGTCATTACTACTTGTACAGAGCTGAGTACTCAATACATGTCAGCTGGTATTAGTTATTATTAAGAGAGGGATGTCTTAGAGCTGGCTTTGCTCTGCTGGGGTAGCAAGTGGGCAGGGAGCTCTCAGGACCCCCGCGTGACCCCTGGGGGAGGAGGAGGGAGGGGTAACCAGCTGAGCCCCAGCCCACTCAGTCAGTGCCCAGGAGAGGCAGGATGGGGCCCACGCGGAGTGAGGGCAACCAGCACTGTTGCCATGGCAGCAGCCTCCAGCAGGTTCCCAGCTGTCCAAGGAGCCTGTGGGGTCTCCACCCACCTCCCTGGCTGAAGGCAGCCAGGTGGCTGCGGGACCTCCATGCCCATGCGCAGCCCCCTGACTTACAGCCGGAGTGACTTACATCACTCAGTGATGACCCAGGGGGGCGGCCACACAGGGAAGCGTCAGGGCCACCCCTGAGGCCTGATTAACAGGAAGAGCATCCTGCAATCTGAGCGGGTTTGGGAGTGGGCGGGGGGGAAAGTGAGGGCGTCCTGAGGCCAGCAGCCTCCTTCCCACCAGGGAACCCCGCCCCCTTTCCTATGCCATTTATCTGTCCAGGAGGTTGGAACGGGTGAGAGGTTTTGAATCTAGCTGTGAAGACCGCCTGTCTGCCAGGGGCTTTGCTTGGATCGGTCCCTCCCAGTAGCTCCGCCTTAAAGAACACTTGCTGCGTACCAGGTGCTCTTTTTATTTTTTTACCTTTATTTTTATTTTTAATTTTTTGACTGCACAGCAGGGCATGTGGGATCTTAGTTCCCTGACCAGGGATCGAACCCGTGTCCCCTGCAGTGGAAGTGTGGCGTCTTCCTCGGAGTCTCAACCACTGGACGGCCAGGGAGGTCAGCACTTTGGGAACAGGTCCTCGAATCCTCATGAGTCTGTGGTGTTGTTCTATTTCCTATTTTACAGATAGGAAAACTGAGGCACAGAGAACCTAAGCCACCTGTCCCAGCAAGGCCTCTGCTTCCCCCAGTCCTTCTCTATTTCACTGAACAGGGGCCCTCAGATGACACCCGGGACACACGAGCAGGCATTTACTGGGCCCCTACTGAATGCAGGCATGGTTCTGGCCACTGCGGTGTGTGGAGATGAATCACGGCACGGCTGGGACCCCCAGAAAGAAGCGTGCAGGTGGCCCAGAGACCCTGTTCTCCACCTCCACTAGGATTGCTCAGCTCTGGCCTAGAGGGGGGAGTCAAGTGTGGCCTGCAACCTTTTTTTCCCTCTGAAGGTAGGAACAAAGACCATCTCACTTGGCAATTACAGCAAACTCAGCTCTGCTGGTCTCCAGCTGTCTCTTCTGCCTGATGGGGTTTCTTTGGGGTAAATATTAAATCAAATCAAACTTCAAGCTCCCTGGCAAGCTGTTCTGTATCCCCACCACCTCACTCCCCTCCCCGGCAAGATCTCCCCTCTCGCCTCCTTCCCTCTGGCATCCGGCTGGGGGAGGCGGGATGCATGGATCCTCAGGGTGGCAGCAGGGCAGAGACTCAAGTTCAAGGGCTGGTGTTGTGTGCCCAGGGGATACCAGTGCCCAGGGAGCTGGGGCTTGTCCTGACAGAGGTGAGAACTCTCGGCGGACAGCCCCTGGGGTCAGCCCCCGACCCTCCTTTTCACAGGTTTCGCTCCTGGCCACTGTGGCCAAGCTGTGGGAGGTGGGTATTTGCTGCTCCTTCCAGAGCCTCAGTTTCCTCATCTGTAAAATGGGGCTGCAACCCTTTCTCTGCTCTGAGAAACCACCCTGTTTTGCAGACCTCATGAAAATAACACAGAGCAAGTGCCTTATAAACTGTAACTGTATCATTGCGACTCACTTCTGTACCACCTTCGTAACTCACAGAGCAGCTAAAAAATTTGAAGTGTGAAACTCCCCTCCCTCCTTTCCTTCTCTTTTTCTCCTTCTTCCTCCCCCTCCTTCCCTCTCTCCCTCTCCCCTCCTCCCCTCCTTTCCTTCTTCCTTCCCTCTCTTCCTTCCTGCTTGCATAGAAAAGAAATTCTGAGCTCAGATCATTTTTCCCCATGCAGGGGGTTTCCGCCCCCATCATGGGCGGGGGGGCGGGTGGTCAGGGGACCATGGAAGGCGACAGCTCAGGCACCCAGACCTGCAGGCGGGCATGAGGAGGGAACATTATTCTCTGTAATGTCACGGTCATCCTCAGTGCTTTTTATGTTCAAAGTGCTTCCTTGGCGCTGAATAATTAATTCTCGCCACACTCCGTGCAAGGGAATAAATAAATGTCACTTGTATGGGGTGACTAAGCCCACGGGGAATCAGGGCTGACAGCTTCAGGCGCCAGCAGAGGGGTCGGCTGGGGACGTTGCCGTCAGAGCCCACGGCTGGGGCAGCACTGACTGCGAGGGGTGATGGGTAGGGCCCACGTGGGCTTTGGGCGTCTCCTTCGCTTGCTCTGGAAGCATCAGGAGCTCCAGTGAGATGCAGGCCCCGGACCGCAGTGTTCTCATGTGCCTCCACCTTCCGGTCTGTGAAATAGGAATCATCCTGGTGCTTATTTCCCAGACTTACCGGGACCAATGCAGATACAGCCCTCATGGAGGTTGGCCCCAGGGAGAACTTTTGCACAGGATGTTGGGATATCACTGCCACCTCACATGCCCACTGCTCCCCCACCCCCCCGAAATCCCTGGGGTCTCTTCCCAGGCCTCACTTTCCCCAGACTCCCCACCAGGGCCCCACTCACCCCTCATCTCCCACCCCTGCCCCTCCCTGGGCTCACCTGCTCTGGCCCAGGGGCCCCGGTTCCCCACAGCTGTCTCGGGCACATGAAGCCCATTCCCACTGCAGGACTTTCTGCTGGCTGTTCCCTCAGCTCAGAACATTCTTCCCCAGGGAGCCTGAGGGCTGACTCCTTGCCCCACCCAGGGCTCTGCTCCATGTCACCTCCTCAGAGAAGGCATCCCTGACTGCCCGTCTAAAATGATCAAATGGATAAGAATACCACTGTCCTTCCCTCACCCCTTATTTTTCATGTATTCACTATAGCTCATCCGTCCCCTCTGCCCCGGAGACTGCAAACTTGGTCAGGGCAGAGACCTTGTCCTTCTTGGTCACCACTGTCTCCCCAGTGCCTGGCACGTAGTAGGTGTTCAACAAATAATTAGTTTGTTCACTGCTGTATTCCCCGTGCCTAGAACAGCTCCCGGCACATAGTAGGTGCTCAATACACATTTGTTTGCTCGCTGTTGTCATCAGCCTAGTGACTGACACAGAGTAGGTGTCTAATATATATTTGTTGTCAAATTTGTTGATTCCTAGAAAAGTGCCTGGATCCTGGGGCCAGAGGCAGACCCAGCGGGCCCAGATGAGACCCAGAAGTCTGGGAGGGGACAGGCATCCCTCGCTCCACCCTGGAGACCCCAACTTGTCCAGCTGAGCAGAAAGCAAGAGGAATAGGTACTCAACAAATATTAGTTTTATTTGTCATTGTATATCTAGGACCAGCACCTAGTAGGCACTTGGTGTTTGGGGAATGAATGAATGGTTGGATGAAGGGGTTGGATTCCGAAGCCCCAGAATCTTCCAGAACAGAGGTGCCTGCACTATGCGGGGAGAGGTTGGGCCACAGCAGCCAGGCGTGGCAGGCAGCACACGTCTCCACCGTGCTCGGCCAGCTCCGAGGCCGCTCGCCCCGGCACCAGGCCCGACCACGGCAGAGAAGGAGGGGACTGCAGATGGCTGGCCATCTGGCCGCGCAGAAGGCTGTCTGTGCCGACGCCCCCCCGTTCCCCACCGGCCCATGCTGTGCTTCCTCTTCCTCTCTGCTCAGCGGGGCCAGCGGGCGCGGGCTCGAGGGTGGGTGGAGGGGTCCCTGTCCCCTCCCAGATTTCTGGGCCTCATCTGGGGCCCCTGGAGTGTGTTGGGTCTGCCTCTGGCCCCAGGATCCAGCATGGGCCGGGTGGCGCACGGGTCAGAAGGAGTGTGATCAGGGAGACAAGGACCAGGCCAGGTGGGCTCTGAGGACAGGGCTGGGGCTGGACCCATCCCTCTTCCCAGCACACACACCGTGCTGCCTGCTACCTCCTACCCTGGTGAGGGTGGGCAGGGCGGGGCCTGGGGACAGAGAACAGGAGCCTGGGCAAGTACCCGAGTATGCATCTGCATGTCTGGGGGTGCACGGGAGGAAGGTGGAATTTTGAATATTCCAGTTCACATATTTGAGTTAGATATTTTTCTGTCTGTGATTGAGTTCATGGTACACGTGAATTTTTAGCTAGATGTGTGAGGATACATACGCATGTATTCGTGTGTGCCTACCCGTGCTGTCCCAGTGGTGAGCGTTACATACGCATGTATTCGTGTGTGCCTACCCGTGCTGTCCCAGTGATAAGCGTTAGATTTTATTTTTAGGTGTAGGCCCCTATGTAGGGGTGTGTGGGCAGGTGGGCTTCCTGCACGCCTGTGTGTACACGCCTACGGGCTGGTGCATGGTCTAGCATGTTGTATGCGTGTGTGCCGGGGAACAAGCTTGTGTGAGGGGCGAGCGCGTCTGGTCTATCTGCATGTCTATGGGGTGTGTGCACATATGTACGCACATGCATTCAATGGTCACACATGTGCAAAAGAATAGGACTGTGTGTGTTCGTGTGTTGTGTGTACATGCATGTATTTATAGATGTGATGTGTACACGTGTGTGTGTGGAGTGTGTGAGCATGTGCATGTTTGTATATATGGATGTGTGTACATGTGTTTATATGTGTGCAGTTAGGGATGTGTGTGTGTGTGCTGAATGTGTATGTATAGCCTCATGACAGCATAGACATTGGAGCCAGATCACCTGGGTTCATGTTCCAGATCTGTCAGTTGCTGGCCCATGTGGTTTTAGGCAGGTGATTTAAAATATCTGGACTGTGATGGGGCAGCACAGTTTCTGTGGGAGGTCCAGGGATCTTGGGCTCTTTTTGTTAGATTAGAGGTGGGTTCAGGGAGTCAAGGACAGTTTCCTTAAAAAAGGGACATTTGAACTGGGTCTTGACGGGTGAGTAGGAGTTCAACAGTCAGAAAAAGTTTAGAACTCTCCAGGCAGATAACACAGCATTTAAGAAGTCAGTCACTGACTCTACCCCTGGTCCAGGCTATCTTTTCTTCCCCAGATGGCGCAGAAAGCCTTTCTACTTGTTTCTCACACCCTCTTTCTGAAGTGCATTCCGGACTTTGGAACAGATTCCTCCCCTTCCTCATGACCTTGCCCTTGGGCCAGCCCCTTAGCTTCTCTGTGCCTCAGTTTTCTTTTCTCTTGTGAGGCTTTTGGTAGCTGTTTCTTAGGACTGTACAGATGAGGAAGTCAATGCTGAGATGCACAGAGGTTTGCTTAAGGTCACACAGTAGAGCTGGGAAAAGAAGCATTTCCGAGGAGTAGCCTAGGCTCTGTTAGAGGCACCAGAATGCGGGTCTCCATTTTGCAAAGTTTAGCTTGGACTTAAGAGTTTAAAGCCAGCACCTCCTTCAACAAACATGTTGTAGAGGCAGTATTCAAATTTCATTAATTGAACACGTTAATTGGGCACCTGCTGTGTGCCTGGCTCAGGGGACACATCAGTGTCAGATCCTCTAGGAACGGAAGGTCCAGACCTGCGTTGTCCAGTATGGTAGCCACTAGCCACGTGGGGTTTGGGGGGCAGAATAATGGCCCCCAAAGATGTCCGTGTCCTAATCCCCGGAACCTGTGAATATGTGACCTTACATGACAAAGGGACTTTGCAGATGTGATTCAGTTAGGGATCTCAGAAAAGGGAGATCGTCCTGGATTATTGGAGGGGCCACCCAGTGTAACCACAAGAGTCCTCATAAGAGAGAGGCAGGAGGGTCAGAGCTGGGGAAGATCCAGTAATGGAAGCAGACGTCAGAGTGATACGGGGCCATGAGACTCTAGAAGCTGAAAAAGGCGAGAAAACACATTCTCCTCCCTCCCACTCGGCACCCGAGTCTCCAGAGAGGAGTGCAGCCCTGCCAACACCTTGACTGCAGACCAGTAAGGCCCAGTGCAGATCTCTGCCCTCAAGAACTGTAAGGGAATACATTTGCATTGTTTAGCAAATCCCCTGGCCGTCCAGTGGTTAGGATTCCGTGCTTGCACTGCAGGGGGCGCGGGTTCAATCCCTGGTCCGGCAACTAAGATCCCCCATGCTGTATGGCACGGCCAAAACTAAATAAATAAGTAAAATAAAAAATAAAATAAATTCCGCTGGACAACACTGGTGTAGACAGACACAAGCAGGCAAACCAACAGATGAGGTAACTCCAAATGGTGAAGAGTCCTAAAGCCTAAATCTACTGAGATAGAAGAGCTGCCTCCCGGGGGTCTATTTCTTGCTAAATCCATGACAGGAACTGGGGGCTCAGAGAAGTTAAGCCACTTGCCCAAAGTCACACAGCAAGAGAAGCGTAGGAGGACCAGGGAAGGTCAGGTTGCCCCAGCAGGTGTCAGAGCAGGTGGGGAAAGCTGGGAATTCAGCCTTTCCAACAAAAAAACAAGAGACCTCCTGCAGCGAACTCCAGGCCCCTTTCCCATGAGACTCTCATCCTCTTGGGAGACATTTCCCCCCAAACACTGGCCAAGGTGACTGTATTCATTTCCTGGGGCTTCCATAACAATTACCACAAACTACGTGCCTTAAAAGACAGAAACGTATTCTCTTAACAGCTCTGGAGGCCAAAACCCTGAGATCAAGGTGTTGGCAGGGTGGTGCTCCCCTGAAGAAGGCTCTAGGGGAGGATCCTTCCACGTCTTTTCCAGCTTCTAGTGGTTGCCAGCTTCCTGGGTATTCCTTGGTTTGTGGCCCCATCACTCCCATATCTGTCTCCATGGTCACATGGCTGTCTTCCCTCTGTGTATCACTGTGTCCAGATTTCCATATCTTATAAAGACACCAGTCATTGGAGCTCATCTTTTTTTTTTAATTGAAGTATAGTTGGCTTACAATGTTGTGCTAGTTTCTGATGTACAGCAAAGGAATTCAGTTTTTTATATATATATATATATATATATATATATATATATATATGTATATATATATTCTTTTCCATTATGGTTTATCACAGGATATTGAATATAGTTCCCTGTGCTATAGAGTATGTCCTTGTTGTTTATCTATTTTATATATAGTAGTCTGTATCTGCTAATCCCAAACTCTTAATTTATCCCTCCCCCACTTTCCCCTTTGGTCACTATAAGTTTGTTTTCTGTGCCTGTGAGTCTGTTTCGGTTTGGAAGTAAATTCATTTGTACCATATTTTAGATTCCACATATCAGTGGTATCATATGATATTTGTTTTTGTCTGTCTGACTTACTTCACTTTGTATGATAATCTCTAGGTCCATCCACGTTGCTGCAAATGGCATTATTCCATTCTTTTTTATGGCTGAGTAGTGTTCCATTGTGTACGGGTGTGTGTGCGTGTGTGTGTGCGTGTGTGTGTGTGTGTATCTCACATCTTTATCCGTTCATCTGCAATAAGACCTCATCTTAATTTAATTCTATCTGCACAGACCCTATTTCCATATAAAGTCACCTTCACAGGTAGACACAAATTTGGGGGGGGGTGGATAGGACATTATTCAACCCAGTACAGAGACTCCAAGCAATTGTCCTTGGACCTGACGGATGTAGACCTGTGCTTCCCAGGCAGTGAGCTGGGGAGCTCGGGGTTCAAATCCCTGCTTCACTACTCACTGGCTGTGTGACCTTTGGTAAGTTGTTTAACCTCTCTGGGTCCCATGTGAGGATGATAACAGCACCTACTTCTACTTCATAGGGTTGTTGAGGATTAAATGAGATGGTGCACTGAATGTCCTGGAATTGACTCAAGCCCACAGCAAGCTCTTCTTAAGCATTCACCATCATAACCTTCCTTCCCCAGTGGTTGAGAGGACCTGGGGTGGATGCAGACACAGCATTAAATAATCCTCAGTGACAAGAAAGTCACTCCCTTTCTCCTTTCCATTCTTCTGCCAACCTGAAGGAGAAAGTCTCCACGGGGTGCTGATATGTCTTTGACGGGGCTCACTGAGGCTGGCTCAGTTATCTTTACAACAAAGCAAGAGAAAGTTTCCATCTCGAAAAAACTTCATCTGGTCAGGCAGCAGGATGGAAGCCAGATTTTGGTGATCCCCTTCGTGTCCTTGTATTTATTTTCACGGTCACCTTCTATTTATGACATGTGATATTGGCTTTCCAATTATGGGGTAATCTAAGCTGTCTTTTTTAAGTCAATGTATTTTCTTGAAGAGAAAGCAAGTGGTTGATTTTAAAGAATTAAGCAAATGGTAGTTCTGGTGTGGAGAGGGCAGGAACTGGTCCCATGAGTGCTGCAGGGGGGATGGGGCAGAGCTGCACGGGGATGCCTGAATGCCCCGGGAGTGTGTGTGTGTGTGTGTGTGTGTGTGTGTGTGTGTGTGTGTGTGGCAGCAGTTTGGGCATTTGAGGTCCAGAGTGGAATGTTTCCTTGTAAGCTTCAAAGGATCCAATTAGCTGGATTATCTCCTGATCTGTGTAGACGCCACCCGGGTATAATTCACATTCAACATCATCTCCCTTCTTTCAGAGGTGACCTGCCCAGGGCAGCAGGACAGAATGGGAACCAGGAAGTCCCACAGGACCTGAGTGAGGGAGTGGAGAGCAGAATGGGGCTGAAAAGTGCGGGACTCATTGCGATTCAGCCTCCTCCAATCTCAGCAAAAGGAAATTCTCCAGCCTGGGTTATGCAAACATCTAGCAAGTTCACCTTCAAGGGTTTAATTTGCTTCCCCACTCCTCCACTCTCAGAAGTGCCATTCACGAGTCAGTGAGAGCGGGCTGGGCCTGAGCTTCTGGAAGGACCAACACTGTAAAGGACAGTTTGTCCCAAAGCACGTGGGCCACCGCTTTGTCCCGGGAAATTCACAGCAAGTACCGAGTGGTATGGCTGAGCCAACTTCTGCCAGCAGGCACAGGGCTGTGTGCAGCTCAGGGGCCTCGGGGGACTCAAGCGTGGCCTCTCCTTTTTTTCTCGCAACAGACTAGCATTAACCCAGGCATGGGAGTGAGTGAGCTCTGGAGACAGATTCTGTTGTGCAATCAGACAAGTAATAGCTCCCCATGAGAGCCTCCACCCACAATCCCTCCGACTAGCTCACTCTTCCCAGTATCTGTTGCTATGTAACAAACCACCCCAAACTTAGTGGCATAAAACAACAGCAGTGATTTTATTATGTCACGGTTCTGGCATCAACGAGGCTCAGCTAGGTGGTCTCAGGCAGGGTCCGAGTTGCAACTGAGGTCTCAGTTGCAGTCACATGGTCCCTGGGGCTGGGGTCATCTTGCTGTTTGCTCACTCACACATCTTGCAACTCACACAATAGATGCTGGTTATCAGCTGGGACCTCAACTGGGACTGTGGCCTCCTCGGGCAGCTTGGGCTTCCTCACAACATGTCGGCCTCACAACATGTAGGAAAAAGTATCTCAGGAGGGCCAGGAAGAAGCTGTGTCACCTTCTGTAACTTAGCCTCAGAAGTCACATAGTGTCACGTCCATCATAGCCACAGCCCTGGCCAAGAGGAGGGACATGGACCCCGCCTCTCAACTGCAGGAGTGACAACTTCGTATTGCAAAGATAGCTTGTGAGATGGAAGAACTTGGCCACCTTGTAAAATACACTGCCACTCCCACCGTTTCCTGCTCTGATTCCAGTCCAGATTCTTCCCAGCTTCTGATTCCGTGGACTTTCATCAGGCACCTGGTGAGCGCTCGCTGCTTCCATTAACATCCGCACATTAACTCTCCACAACTCCACTTTGCGGTCGGCCTGCCATATTCCCATTTCACAACCATGGGCTCTGAGGATCAGAAAGTCTAAGGCACCTGCCCAAGTTCCCACAGCTGTTCAGCAGTTTTAGGGAACATCGGTAGCTTTGGATGCCTCTTCTGGTCACTGTCCTTGCATTTCCTCGAAGATGACCCCTCCCTCACCTCAGACCATGTGGTTTGGGGTTAGTCTGACTCCACCCATTGGTCCATAGATGGGCATGTGACTAAAGCATGGCCAATCAGAATTTTCCAAACCTGTAGCCTCAGTGATTGGTTCAGGGACCATCAGGTGACGCAGTTTGGTCCACTCAGAGGTAATCCTAGAACAGTCGGGAAGAGAGAATTTTTGGGGTGACTAACCATCATGAATGTTCAGCTGAGCCTGCTGGGATGCCTTTTCCATCTTGAGGGCGAGGCCTACCTGAGAATAAAGCCAACATAGACAAAAATGACCACGAGACAGAAAGAGATAGCATCCTGAGCTCAGTGCTTGAGCCCCTGGATCCAGCCATACCTGAAGCTGGCCCTACCCTTGGACTTTGTCATTATAAAAGCCAATATCTTTTCTTTTTAACTGAGGCCATTTTGAGTTGAGGTTTCTAGGATAAGCAAAAGACTCTTGGCCTATAATGAGGCAGAAAAAGAATTTGAGTCCAAGCCTATCTAAGTCCAAATTCCAAATTCTTTCCCCAGAAATGCCACCTCCCTGAGTCCCATCCACCTTCCGTGTCCAGATCAATCTTCCTTTTCTGTGATAGCTTCCCTACAAACATCAGCTCACAGCATCTCTCCTCAACTCTAATTGTTGGAGTTTGTGGCCTTTGGTCTAAGTGCTCTACAGGGAGGGCCCCCCTCACCCACGCCATGCCCTCTTCTGTAATCACGGGTGCTTGAAGTTTCACCACCAGAGCAGAATTCCTTTGGATTAAGCATTGCCCTCCTCAAGTGATTGTTTTAGAATCCTGATCCCCTGAGAGTGGAACTCGACTCACTACGACCCAAGGAAAAATGGATAAGGGTGTTCAGGTTGGAGATACAGGGCAGTGAAACCATGAAGGCGGGTGTGTTTGATTCTGACCAGAAAGGAGGACGTGGCATTTAAGCTGCATCTTAAAAAAAAAAAAAAAAAAAAAAAGACAGGATCTGACAGTCAGGGAGGTGGGAAAGGGCATTGGAGGTGGAAAGAGCAGACTAAGATGTGAGAATCTGTGGGGTACGTTCAGGAAACAGCGTAAAATTAGCTGCTGTGGATGGTGTGTGATGTAGGACAGAAGGCTGCTCAGATGATCCTGGGAACATGAAGCACCAGGCTGAGGAATTTGATCTTTATTCTCCTGGCACTAGGGAGCCACTGAAGGTGCTCGAGCAGTGGGGAGAGCCTCAATCAGAGCAGCGCTTTAGGAAGATTAATTTGTGCCCGGGGGTGGGGGAGGGAGTGGCTTGAAGAGGCCAGAGGCAGGGCCAAGGGAAGCCGAGAGAGAAATGAGTTCATCTGGGTAAGAGTCAGACAATGGATGGGTTAGGAGTGATGGGGGACGTTCTTGGGGACAATTGCCTTGATAGAGACACAGACTGCATGCCAGCACAGGGGTGGAGCATTAGAGAAGCCTGTGTTTTGGCCCCTTTGCCACGCGACGTCCAGGCTCAGCATCTTCCTCCTTTAAGAATGGCATCCAGGGAATTCTCTGGCGGTCCAGTGGTTAGGACTCGGTGCTTTCACTGCCGAGGTCCTGGGTTCAATCCCCGGTCGGGGAGTTAAGATCCCACGGCCAAAAAGAAAACAAGAAAAGAATGGCCTCCATCCCCAGCCCTCCACGTGTAGATCCTGGTGTGCAGACCAGGATGGCGTTACTTTGCTGAGCAGCTTTCCACTGTGTGGACGTACCACAGCTCACTCACCTATTCACTGCTGGTGGCCATTTGGGTAGTTCCCAGTAAGCCCCTTTTTAAGTGTCAATAGATGTCACCTCGCACAAAGCAATAAACTCTGAGAAAGTGCTGATGGGATGGGCCAGCTGCCTTTTATCTAGTACACCTTGAAATAAATGCGTAAGTGTCACAAATCACACATGTTTGTCCAGGACCATCTTTCTCCTGCTCGGGGCTCGCCCTGGCAGAGGCTGTGGGAATCGCTGCTGCAGTGGTTGTGTTGTTGCACGAGGATGCTGCCGCGGGACCGGAGATGGGCATGGACGCCAAGCCTCTTCTCATCCTTGGACGAGAGGGCTTCTGGAAGCCGCTCTGGCTGGGCCCCTGCCCCCCACCTCCAGTCTCAGCTGGATGGAGACATTGAGCCCAATTCATGCTGCCTTCAAAGGGCTCCTGTCTGAACCAGGCTCTTGGGCTAACCTCAGCCAAATCCTCGCCTAAGGAAACACACTGGGCCCTTGTTCAGACGGAGGCCCGCCTGCAGGAGGTCAGCCCAGCTGCGAGGGCAGAAGCCCCAGCTCAGCGGTGGAGTGTGGCACGGGGGCCTCCTGGGCTCGCTGCCCGCCAGCCCCAGGCCCACCACCCTAGACGAGACAGAGGCTGCCTGGGAAGGCGGAGGCCTCACCTGGGGGTTCCCACACGTGTCCGCTGCTGAGTTGGGAAGGGCCGGTCCCTCGGCCTGGGGTGTGGATTGCACTCCGCTCCACCGCTCAGAAACTACATGCAATCCAGTTTCCTTTCTTCCTCCTGGGATTTGAACTGCTTCTGCCCAAGCAGAGCTCTTCTGTTGGCTATTAAGTGCCCTCCAGGCTGCAGATCTTAAGAATTATTCTACTGGGAGAAGCAAGCCTGAGAACCTGCCCACATACAAGGGGAGAGGATTACACAGGGGCTTGAACACCAGAAAATGACAGGGATCCGTCGCGGGAGAACATCTGAGGGTCTGTCTCTCGCGCCGCTTGTTCTCCACCTCTGGGGAGATCCCCAAGGCTGTCAGAACCCTGTCCCCTCCCCATTCTATAGTCCCCCTCCCCCACTGCTCTGGCGCCCACCCACGTGTCAATGAGTCCCACATTTCTCTCTCTATCCACCTGTGTACTCAGTATTGCCACTCAGATGTCTCAAAGGGACCTAGGCACATCCAAAATCATTCTCTCCCACCTGAACTCCAGACCCAAATCTCCGTGGTGTTGAAGGGAGAAACCTCTATGAGCATCTTCCTGGGAACGGTCAGAACTGCCAGTCTTGGGGGCAGATCTCCTGGGGAGATAGGAGGGCAGATCCATCCCTGCGGAGACCCTACACTCACCACCAAACGTTCCTGCAGACAGGGCTGTGCTCTCCAAGGCCACCACCTGGTGGGCCCGTCCTGGCCCGTGAGATCTCCAAATCCCTCCCCCTGCCCAGGGTTGCTGTCTCCTTAGGTGGAAGCACATTGCCAGTGGGTGGAGGGGAACCGAGAGGCATTTATGGAAGAGAGAACTGACCATGGGGAGATTCAATTCACTGCTGACCCACTGCTTTTCAGGCCGGGCCTGGAGGAAGCTCCAGACCCACGTGCCTGTGACCTTCATTCATTTCAGACTTTCCTGGGAAGGGGCTGGGTGGGAGGAGGCCGCAGGTGGGGAGGAGGGAGAAGAATGGGCTGGGAGCTGGTCCACCCACCAGGGTACTTGGGAAATGAGTCCCAGGAAATTGTCTTGCAGAAAAGGAAAGAGAGGAGCCGGGTTCCATTCTCTGGTTTCTAAAAGGAGGCAGGAAAAAAAATCATTCTGTAAATTTGCAGTCCTCTCTCCCTGAGCTTTTTTTTTTTCCCCTCTGCAAGCACAGAGGACATGGTCCCCGTGTCCTGCCACGGCGAGAGCGGCTCGTTAATTAAACAGACGACCAGATGTCACCGTTCATTAGGCCGCGTGCGCAGCCCCTCCAGGTGGCTCCTTCCCCAGACCCCCGCCCCTGGCGGCCCCAGCCCTGGAGAAAAAGCCTGGCACACAGCGGGATGGAGGTGCCCAGCCCCCCCCCCCCCGCCCCCGAGTCCTTGTCGGTAGGGGCACCGCAGCCAGACGCGAGGCGATGGAGACTTTTAATTTTCATCATGCCTGTCTGTCGAGCTCCATTTTAAATCACTTTAACGGCAGATTAAGAATATATAAGCTGATGTTAGAGGACATTCTTAGTGCCTTTATAAATATCTTAAATCAAAAGTTTGGCTTAATTGCACTTGGGCGTTAGAGGAGGCTGGGGTGGGGGCAGGGTGTGGCTCAGATGAGCCCCGGTAGTAAGGGGCCTGGGAGGGGAGAGGGGAACCCCTGGGGTGTGGCATGGAGGGTCCACAGGTCTCCGAGAGCAAAACATCTGTCCGGTTTGCATGTGATGATTGAGTTTTCCCTTCCCGTCCAGACCTTGCGTGCAACACCAGGTACACCTGCAAACCAGGGGTAACCACGCCCAAGGCAAAGCCCTGCCCTGCCCTCTCTGGAGCTGCAGCCTGGCAAGGAAGATGCCCAGTAACCAAGTAATTCCACATGATGACCACAGCAGCAGTTGTTGATCACATATGATGTATCAGGCCCTGTTCCACGCACCCGACCGACATATAGTATCTCATTTAATCCTCTATGGGTGGGATTATCATTCTCCTCATTTTAAAAAGCAGGCTAAGAGAGGTTAAATGACTTGGTTGAGGTCACACTGCTTTTCAGTGAGAGACCAAGATTTGCACCCAGGCAGCCTGTGGTGCCGGAATCTGTGCTCTAACCACTGCACCTTTCTGCTTCTCCCTCCATATGGGATGAGTGTCAAGAGAGTTTCCATGGAGAGATGGAGCGGGGGAGCTTAACTGGGGGCTTGACTTCACCCAGGGGCACAGAGGAGGCTTCCCAGAGCAGAGATGTTTCACTAGGACCTGATGGGTGAGTAGGAGTGAGGCCAAGTGAAGTGGGAAGTACGTGGCAAGGGAGCTAGAACAGCATGTGCAAAGGCCCTGAGGCAGGCCATCTCTTGGTATGTTTGGGGAACAGAAAGAAGGATTTTTTTTTTCTTCTGTTTCATTCATGGTTATATATCCAGGGCTGAGTGCAGTGCCTGGCACCAAGTAGATGAGGAGTGAATATTTATTGAATGAATAAAGAGAGGAGGTCCCACTGCAAGGCCAGATGTCAGTGATCGAAAGAGGCCTGTGAACAGCCACCCCGGGATGCTTCTACAACCCACCCCTTCTGCCAGCCTTCTGGCGGGGAGGGGCCCCCACACGGCAAGGGCTGCGTGGGCTGCCAGTGCCATTGTCTTTGTGTCTTGCGGAGTCTCTTGACACTGACATGGCCGTAGGAGGCACGCAGAAGGAGACGCCCTCCAGCTCTGCAGTGGGCATGCTTGCTTCGGCCTCCCCAGCGTCCTTTCCTCCTGTTTCTTGCTTTTGCATCTCCATTTTCCTTTGGGACCATCTCTCTCCCAATTGCAGCCCGTGAGAAGGAGGAGGGGTTCCACATCCCAAGTTCTAGGGATGGCCAATCAGCAAAGTGCATTCCCTTGACCACAGTGATTGGCTCAGGGATGGCCATCTGACCTGAAAGGAAGCAATGAGAGTCAGCCCTGTAACGTTTGCTGAAATTACTGCAGCAGAGAAGCTCTGTCTATGTGGAGTTTGCTGAGCTGCTGATCATCCTAGGTGCTCCTGGGGTGCTTCTGTCATCCTTTGGGGAGAGGCTGCAAAGGCAAACAGGACTGAGAGATGAAGAGAGAGTGACTCCTGGAACCTTTGAGTCCCTGGATCCAGCCATTCCTGAAGTCACTTTCCCCTGAAACTTTCCAGTTACATGACCCAATAAATTCTCTCCTCTGTTTACACCAGGGAGTGTCGGGTTTTCTCTTATGTGTCAGCCACTGGCTCAAGAGATTTCCAACCATTGTTCAATCTAACTGTCACACACAGAAAATTGGCACGCATTTCAGAAGTTCTGCAGAGCCTCCCATGGAAGCCAGGCTTATTTTCTCTGCCTTGAGTTTGCTGAGGGAGTCAGGACACCCACTCAAATCTCAATTCTCTTGCACGTCAGCTGGTGACTGACTTGGGACTTGCCCTCTCAGAGGGGGCCCTGGTTTCATTAGCCGGAACATAGAGTTATAATCTCTGGCTCACCAGTTTCACTCAGTTGTGGATGTGTTTGGTGGCCAGTGATGTTGGCCAACAGGCTTTAGAGCCGCAGCTCTTATGTAAGACCCACCACGTCCCACACTTCACCTCCCATGACTCTTACCCTGCTGTAGTCACACTGGCTATTTATTTGGTTTCTTGGACACAACAAGCTCATTCCTACCTCAGGGTCTTTGCACTTACTGTTCCTTCTGCCTGAAATGCTCCTCCCTTGAGATTAGGCACGTCTGGGTCCTACTCCATCTTCAAGGCTCAGCTCAAAGGTTGCCTCCTCCAAGAAGCCCTCCCTGACCTTCCCCTAAGGTCCCTGACTCCTCATCTCCCTATTTTATCTCTTTCCAGTCCTTATTATTTCTGAACTCACTTTTTTGTGAATGAATGTCTGCCTCCTCTCACAAACCTGGAAACTGTGAGCGCAGGGAAGTTGTTGGTCTTGCCCTCTGCTGTCTGTTGTGTCTCCGGCACAGTGGGTGCTCAGTGAATCTTTGTGGACTGACTGTGTGACCTCAGGCTAGTCACTTACCCTTTCAGAGGCCACCTTCTTTTTCTCACTTGTAATTTGGCATCTTCATTCGTGCCTGGCACTCATGGGATCCAGTGAAATGATGATGACTCTGTAAGCCCTTGAATTATTTTGCAATCATATTAAAAGGTGAGGGCTGCTTATTAGGTTGTGGGTGGGTCTTCCACCCTCCCAACAAATCTCCTACTTCCTTCCATCCCTAAATCCAACCCTAAAGGAGAGATTCTCCTTGCCACACAGACTTCAATCCAGGAGGACTTCCTGGAGAAGGGGGCGTTCTTCACCCAGCTTTATCAGTCTCTTGAACCCTAGGGTTGACTTGCTCCTTGCAAAACTTCCTCCTCGGGGGCTTCCCTGGTGGCGCAGTGGTTGAGAGTCCGCCTGCTGATGCAGGGGACGCGGGTTCGTGCCCCGGTCCGGGAAGATCCCACGTGCCGCGGAGCGGCTAGGCCCGTGAGCCATTGCCGCTGAGCCTGCACATCCGGAGCCTGTGCTCTGCAACGGGAGAGGCCACAACAGTGAGAGGCCCGCGTACCCCCGGCCCCCCCCCCCAAAAAAAACTTCCTCCTCGGAACTTCCCTGGTGGTCCAGTGGCTAAGACTCTGCGCTCCCAACGCAGGGGGCCAAGGTTCGATCCCTGGTCCGGGAACTAGATCCCGCATGCGTGCCACAACTAACAAGTCCGCATGCTGCAACTAAAAGATCCCGTGTGTCACAACTAAGAGGACCTGGTGAAGCTAGAATAAATAAATTAATTAATTAATATTAAAACAAACAGAAAAACCCTCCCCTATTCCCTTCCCAAAGCCCTGACATGCTTCCCTTCCGTAAGCCCTCACCATTGTCACTGCCCACCCCCCACCCCCAACCCAGAACATTTTCTTCAAGAATGCAAGCAGCGGTCAAGGGCATGGCCTCCTCCCCCAGCATCCCCGCCCCCTAGACTGGGGAATTAGACTCTGGGCCATGCCATCTGTCTGAAAACAATTAGCAGTAAACGCCAGCACACTGGGGCTCCAGGTCACCAGGGGACGAAGCGGTGGGGTTATAAATCCAGAAGGTTCCCAGCTGAATCAGCCTTCCTGTCCGTGGGCCAAGAAAAATCCTCCCAGCTGCCCCTGGGGAGAGAGGTTCCCAGCCACCTCTTGGGGGATGGAGGGGAGGCTCTAGCCGAGCGTCACAAAGCCCTGGCCTCAGCTGGGGAGGCGGATGGGGGACCATCTGGCGGAGTGCAGGGACGTGTCCGGGCCAGACGGAGAAGCAGCCTTATTTGCTGTGTATTGTGTGTTCCTTCTCAAAACACTCCGCGCATATGCTTCAAGTGCGTGGCTCTCCGCCAGCTGGGACCAGGGGTGGGTCAGTGGGAGTACTTCCGAAGGGAGGGGTGACGGGTATGAGCCTGTCTACGGGGTGGGGACAGCTCACAGTGCCCCACCCCACCCGACTCGGCCCGGGGTTCCTCTTCTCCAGCCCCCCTGCTTGGCCCGTGCCTAAGTTTCCCCTATTACGCCTCCTCCCCCCGCGCCCCCCCACCCCCGCTCAAATGTCACTTCCCCTTACAACGGAAGGGGAGCCCACTTTGCCAAACTTGACTGCGTTCAGCTACATAAGGTCTGGCTCACCAAGCCGTTTCTTCATTTTGATAATTTGAATAAGTTGCTAGTGAATTAAAAAAACAGGAGACGCCACATAAAAATCTGATGTTCAGCTTGTTATGAAAAATCGAGAACTCTGGCAAGCCTTTGCCATCAGCGCAGCCACGATCGGCCCAGGTTGGGGGTGGGGCCAGGCAGGGAGGGGGGAGAGGAGGTGCCTGCCCCTTAAGCCTGGCATGACTTTTCTGTTCCAATCCTCTGCTCATTCATTCACTCTTTCAATAGCAGTGGGACCTGTCGCTGTGCCTGGTTCTTTATACAGCGCTTTGATTCTCACAGGGAAGACAGACGTTAAATCCTAAACCAGGGCATATGTAATATAATGTCACATGGTGATAAGTGTTACTAAGGAAATATATAGCAGAGAAAGGGGTTGGAGAGGGATGGGGGTAGGAGGGGCTGCTGCTAAGGCAGACCCATCAGGCCTGAATGAGCTGAAGGGCCCCCATGGTGCAGGAAAAGCACGCCTGCAGGAAGGAACAGCAGGTGAAAAGCCCCTGAGGCTGGGAGCTGGAGGGAGCGAGTGAGGGGTGGCCAGGCTCTTCTGGAACAGGTAATCTGGACAGGCCCGGCTTGGGGTTACCCCCGGTGGAGCCCCATTCTGCTTTAGACTCTGGGAAATCCAGCTAGTGAACCCTGGAGGACTTCCTGAGTGGGGCCGACTTTGAGGATTCCAGGTGGTTTGATCCTGATTCTCAGCCTCTTCCGGACTAGCTGGGGTGGTCCTGGTGGCAGGGATGGGGGGGTGGGGTGTGGTTTCCCCAGAGGCAAGGCTCCTTAGTGGTTAAGTCTCCAGCTTCCTGGGTTCAAGTCCCCTCTACCCCTCACCTCGGCCAGGGGACTTCCCCTCTCTGAGCCCAAGTTTCCCCATCTGTAAAATGGAGCATTTAGAACTCACCTCAGGGGACTGTTGTCTTACTAAGTTAATACCTATGTGCACATCTATATAAAAACATCTATGCAAAATATCCAGGCAGATGCTCGGCACATAGAAAGTGCTGTGTAACCATTAGCCATTTTAATTTAAGGAGCAAAGGGAGACCATCGTTTAAAGGAGTGGTCCTCAAACTTTTTGGTCTCCAGACCCATGACACTTAAAAATTATCAAGGACCCCAAGCAAAGAGCTTTTGTTTATATGAGTTCTGTTATTCAGTATTTCTCATATTAGAGATTGGTAAAATTTTAAAACATGAATTTATTAATTCACTCAAAAAGAAAGATAATACACTTATTACATGTTAATGTCAATAATATATTTTTATGACAAATAATGATTTGTCATAAAAATGATTTGTCTCAAGCCAAAAACTATGTGGCAGGAGTGGCCTTGTTTTCTGTTTGTGCAAATCTCTTTCATGTCCGGGATCTGGATCTTCAGATCTGCTCCACGTCCAGCCTGTTGTCATTTGTCTTCTTGGTGGAAGGCAGTGAAGCAAAGCCCGCTCACTGACGGGGGGCTGGAAAACGAGGGCCTTGTGGATCCCCCCAAAGGGTCTCAGACCCCCAGGGGTCCTTAGGCCACACTTCAGGAATGGCTGGTCTAGGGCTTCCTGGTGGCGCAGTGGTTAAGAATCCACCTTCCAATGCAGGGGACATAAGTTCGAGCCCTGGTCGGGGAAGATCCCACATGCCACAGAGCAGCTATGGCCATGTGCCACAACTACTGAGCCTGTGCTCTAGAGCCCGCGAGCCACAACTACTGAGCCCACATGCCGCAACTACTGAAGCCCGCGCGCCTAGAGTCCATGCTCCACAACAAGAGAAGCCACCGCAATGAGAAGCCCGTGCATCGCAATGAAGAGTAGCCCCCCGCTCGCCGCAACTAAAGAAAAGCCCTCACGCAGCAACGCGGACGCACCGCAGCCAAAAATAAAAAAAAAAGAATGGCTGGTCTGGGGGGCCGTTCAGGGTGGCAAGTGGGCGTGTGGCTTTGTCTCTCCGAAGTGCAGGGTGGGGGCGGGGCCCCAGGAGACAGTCTGGATTCAGCTTGCCTGCCGAGGCTCGGGGCGGGGGGGCTGGTCCTGGGACCTGGCCGGCGGGAGGTAGGAAGGGCTCTGCTCTGCTGACATCACAGACCCATGGGCGAGGCCGGCAAGTAAGCGGGGCGTTACAACCAGAATATGGGGGGCATGCTGGCCATTGGGGAGCATGACAGAGACACCCCGACCCTCTGCGGGGAGGGGATGGCGTCCCCTGATCAGAATTCTCCTACTGGCCCCTCGTATGAGCCCCAAGGTGCCCAGACCCGGGCGGTTCAGCGCTGGCTCTCTGTGAGTCAATGAAAGTTCCCTTCAACAGCCTTCAGGGCTCCATTATCCCCATTTTATGGAGGGAGAAACTGAGGCTCCTGCCCCACAAAGTTGAGTCATAGGTGTGGGCGGCAGAGTCTGGGAGGGCATCCCAGGCCTGGGGTCCTCCAAAGAGCTGGGGGACCACCCCAGGCAGAGTCAAGATGGTCCTGCCCCTCCCACATGAAGGTCTCTGGGGCACTGGACGGCATTGGGCCAGGGGACAGACGACCCAGTCTTTTCCTTTCCCAGAACGTCAGGAAAGGAGAGCTGCGGCTGAGAGGGGGAGAGGGAGCCACCTTTGCCAACTGCTCTCATAGCCTCAGTTTCCTCATCTATAAAATGGGGCAATAATACTCCCAACTGTGTAGTTCTCAAGATGAATCAACTGCATGCCCCCCAGGTGCCTGGCACACCGTGGACACATGACCCACATCCCACTCCTGCTGTGACCTCCTCCACTTGCAGAAATTTCCCCAGGACCCGCTTGGCCTTGTCAGCAAGTCCCCCTTGTGTTATTTATTTTTTTTATAAAAGCACTGCCTTGTATGGGCGCTTACAGTCTTTGCTGAGTCCCTTGTGACCTTTACCTCCTTTAAGCCTCTTGGCGGCTGCTCCAGGAGCGTAGCACCCTTATCCCCATTCTAAGGAGACAAGACTGAGGGGTACTTGCACAGATACACAGGCAGGAAGACACACATTTCCCTGCTCTGCCATCGCAGAAACAGCAGCAAGTTGCAAGGGAACAGGGCAGGTGGACAGGCCTTGCCCGCACGGGAACAGAACAGAAAGCCCCCAGTCCCCGCCTCGGGGGGGGGTCACCAACTGCCCCCCCTTGCTCCAAACTGAGAGGTTCCTGGGACGCAGGACTCTTGGTGCTATACCAGGGACAGTCCTGAGCAAATCAGGGTGGAGTTGGTCGTTCTACCCTCACAGCACCACTATTTCCCATCCCAGGTCTGGGATGAGAGAGGAAATGGGGGGTTTGAACAAAGCCCCAAAGTGCCTCATCAATGGGGACTGATTCCAGCGAACCCGAACCTCAGAGCTGTCAGAACGGATCCTCTGGCCCGAGCGGAGGCTGCAGGGCGGATCAGGCAGCCGCAGGGCCTGCCCGAATGACCTCATTTGCTCATCCCGGGATTCGAAGATGATTTCACCAGCGGCCCAGGCCAAGAGGAAGGGAGCGTTTCACGCCTTGTTCCTACTCCACAGCAGTTGACAGGTTGATCCCGGTGACCCAGAGTGGATGGAGACACCTTAGCCTCCTGGCTGAGATCAATCCTTAGACAGCCAGACAGCCTGGGACCCTGCCTTGCTGAGCCCAAGACCCTTTGGGGGCTGAAAGCAGAAAAATAACCATTAACACCAATTCCCACCTGGAATTCCCTAAAATGCTGGCCTTATTCCCCAGACCTCACCACAACCTTCTGATGAGGAAATCAAAGCAGTTTATCTGGAGTCAGATTTGCTACTTCCTGGCTGTGTGTCCTTGGTAAGTTGCTTAACCTCTCTGAACCTGTTTCCTCATCTGTACCTAAGGGACAGTTTAGTTGATATTCTTGTTACTTGGTTCATTCTTTCCCTCCTTTGACCTTCTCAGCCACTCTCTGAGAAATGGGTTATTTTATACATCAGGATGGAGGTTCAGAAAGGTAAAGTAACATGGACAAAAAGCCCACGGCTCTAAGAGTAAAGTGAGATTTGAACCTGACCTTGACAGGCTGAAGCCCATCTCATCCCCATGACACCTGGGCTGCCTGAGAAGTGAGTAAGATGAAGACATGCTGTATGAGACATTAGTACTCTTTGCTTCTCAAAGTGCGATCCCCGGACCATCAGCATTAGGTTGTTGAAATGCAGAATCTCAGGCTCCACCAGAAACCAGCTGAGTCACAATCTGTCTTTTAAACATCTCCTCAGGTGATTGGTGTGCACGGTAAAGTTCGAGAACCTCTGGGCTAGATCAGGGTTTCCTAGAGTTTGTTCAGGAAAATGGGAGTAGGTATAATTAAAATAAAAGATAATAGGAGGGTGTGGTTTAGTACCCAAATCAATCTGGGACATGCAGGGTTAAACAAAAAGAAAGTACAGGACTTACTAAGGCCTTTAATAATCAAATGTACATTCTGTGTCTGTAGGAGACATATCCCAATTGTATCAAAAGATCAATTTTTTTGGACACAGCATCTTGTGTTCCGCAGAATAGAGTGGAGGGAAAACCTGGATCCTGTAGATATTAATGATAAAATCACAGCTCCCATTTATTCAGCACTTATTACGCATCAGGCCCTGGACTCCTCCACATCTTACTGTGTAACTTTCATCCTCAAAGTTACCTCATCGTCCAAGATGGCTCCTGTAGCTCCAGCCATCGCATCTGCATTCTAGGCAGCTGGAGGAAGGAAAGAGATCATCCTTCAACTGAGTCATTCTCCTTTAAGGAGCCTTCCTGGAAGTTCCATGAAACACTTCCACCTTCATCTCACTGGCCAGCTTTGGCTACACAGCTGAACCTAAATGCAAGTGAGGCTAGGAAATGTTGCCCAGATAAAAATTGATGTGTTGTGGCTAAAGAAGAAGGGGAGGGTGGATATTGAGAAGATAATGATCAGTCCCTGCCCAGAAGCTTTCCTGGGGGAGAGGGGCTTGCCCAAGGTCATACTGCTGGTCAGTAAGGGAAACATATTTGAACCCACCAAGGCCAAGTATCTCAGCTTTTGCTACATTTGCTAATTGTCTAAAGAGGAAAATCAAAAGGTTTGATTTAAAATGTTCTTTTAAAGTTTTCTTTTCTTTTTTTTTTTCTGCTCAGAGAAGTGCGAGAAACATTGGGTAACACGAAGGGAAACAGATTTCTTGGCTCCAGGACTTTTCCAAGTGAATCAAGAGGCCATAGATAACAGAAGCCCTGATTCAAAATGGCTTCTCCAAGGAAGAAGTGTGTATTATGTCACAGCACTGGAAGACAGAGAGGGTGTCAGGGCTGGTTGATTCAGAAGCCCACTTGGTGTCAACCAGGACCTAGGCTCTTTCCATTTCTGTGCTTTGCCATCTTTAGGCTCATCCCCTCATGGTGCAGTATGGCTGCTGGTGAGCCAGCCATCCTGTCACAAAACCCTAAAGGCAGCAGAGTGAATAGCCTTTCCTCACAGCCCTATGTAAAGACAAGGAAATCTTTCCCAAAGCTGCCCGACACACTTCCCCTATTGCTAGAGTTCTCCACGTAACCCCTCCTAGGCCAGTTGTGAAACCGGAGAGGCCTCGGAACTCCACTATTGGTTTAACTGCGGGGCAAGGGTGGGACCAAGGCAGCACCTGGACAAAATCAAGGTTCTATTGACAGGGAAGGGGGATCGCTAGTAAGGCCAAACCAACATGGCAGGTCATGGAGACTTTGAATGTACCAAGACACTTTGTGTAATCCCTGTAGGGGAGAAGGTGGCTCAGCCCCTGCCCAGAGAGCCGGCTGGCTGTGGGAGAGGTGCTGGGTGAGGTGAGGGGCCAGGGCATTTGCCCCCAATGGATTGTGGAGGAGATCACATGAGATTAATTTTTTCCCAAGTTGCATGTTGGGAACACAGTGTTTTACTGTTTTATTTACCTCCATTAAATATTTTTCTGGGGACTTCCCTGGCGATCCAGTAGGGGATCCAGTTAGGACTCCACTCTTTCACTGCCGAGGGTGCGGGTTCCATCCCTGGTCGGGGAACTAAGATCCTGCGAGCTATGTGGCTTGGCAGTTCAGTCAATCAATCGATCAACATTTTCCTGATAACTTGTTAGGGTGGAGGCTAAGATGGTCACTCAGACTGTCCTCCAGGAGGGACCTGTTGCCTTAGCTTTGGGGAGTGCTGTCGGGGACTCCCTCGGGAAGGCTGCAGTTGCTGAGCCACCTCTGCTGGGTGACGATCCCCCGGAACTGCCCTCGTCTGAGGACCCCGCAGTTCTCAACAGGGCGATTTTGCCACCCAGGGGACATTTGGCTTTGTCTGGAGATACTTCTTGTTGTTACAACCGGGAAGGGGGCGGTACTGGAACGTAGTGGGTAGAGGCCAGGGATCCTGCTCTCCCGCAGCAAAGAGTGATCCGGCCTCAAATGTCAACAGCCCCAAGGTTGGGAAATCCTGTGATGACTGAGGAAGGCCAGTGGAAAACCCTGGACAGCTCACTGCCCACAGGACTCCTCTGGGAGGGCTTCCTAGCCCCAGAGGCCCCGTGTGGTGGGTTCACAAGCTGCCCCCTCTCTCTGCCCCTCCTGTTTCCCTCCCTCCCCTTCCCATGGGATTGATCCCAAGGGCCCACCTTAACACACTTTGTGCATGCTAACCTCCTTCTCAGAATCCGCACCCCTGGGAATGCAAAAAGTCATTCTTCCAGAAAGTTCTAGCAAGGCAGAAGCCAGCTAGCTATGCATCCTGTAGGCAGTGAAAACTCTGCAAACCTCTGACTCCCACGATAACTGCTGTGAGCCACTGGCAGGTGTTCATCCTGGGTTCGTTTTTTTTCCAGGCACCTAGCAGGTACCTGTTGTTTGTCCTGGTCGGCTCCCAAGCTCACTGTTTCTGGGAACCACACCTGGAGGACCTGTGCTCCCCTCCCCTTAGGCCGTGAGGCCGGCCAGGACCTGGCTCCTGCCTTTCCCCTTTTCCCCCTTTCCCCAGAGATGGGCATGTGATTCAGGCCTACCTAATCAGTATTGTCCCACCTCCTGATCTCACTGATTGGTTCATAGGTAGGCACATAATCCCAGCAAGGCAGCTGGGTGTCAGCCTGAGGAATTTGTTGGAAGTATTGAGAAAGAAGAATATTTTCTGCTTTTTTTGCTCATCTGGGAGAGCAGGGATTTGGAGCTGCCTGGAGTCCCCACATGGAGAGAGACTGCTTAAGAATGAGTGGAGAGATGGGGGGGCCAGAGATCGAATCATGAAGGCAGTGGGCCCTGGATCAAACCACACCTGAAGACACACTCCGGGTATTTTTCTTATTATGCAGACCAGTAATTTCCATTTTTTGGGTAAATTGAATCACTGTTACGAGTTGAATTGTGTCCCTTCCCACTAAAAGATATGTTGAAGTACTAACCCCAGTATCTCAGAATGTCACCTTATTTGGAAATTGGGTTTTTACAGAGGACATCAAGTTAGGATGAGGTCATTAGGGTGGGCCCTAATCCCATATGACTGGAGTCCCTATAAAAAAAGGGAAATTTGGACACAGGGACAGACATGCACAGAGGGAAGATGATGTGAAGATACAAAGGGATAAGGCCACGTGACTGGGATGACGTATCTACAAGCCAAGGAACACCTAGGGTCGCCAGCAAACACCAGAAGCTAGAGGAGGAAGGAAGGGTCCCCCCGACCCGGCACCATCAGAGCATGGCCTTACTGACACCTTGATTTCACACATCTGGCCTCCAGAATCGTAAGACAATAAATTCCTGTTGTTTTAAGCCACCCGGTTTTGGGTACGTTGTTATGACAGTCTAGGAAATGGATAAAGTCACTGTAGTTGGTCTCTGTCCCTTGCAAGCAAGAATTCTGAGTCGTGCAGTGTTACAGCATCATATAAGTAATTATTTACAAAAATGGTAAGTTTCCCATTTGAAATACCAGAACCTAACATTTTAGGTGGTACCCAGAGCACTTACACCGACTTCACCTTCCTCCATTCTCTTTCCCCCAAGCCGTATCTCTAGTGCAGTCTGACCTTGACAAGCTGCACCCAACTCCCTCAGGATGTGTGATAATTTGGTCCCCATGGTTAGGCCAAACATGCTTTGTATTATCCTTGTAATAGGGCTTATTCCATGACAATGTCCCTGAGTGCCATGAATACCTATGATATTATATGAGATGATTTTAAGTAGAACGCCACTGTATGTTTTTGCTTTAGTAATCAATCTTTATTTTAATGTGTTCAAGCCTGTGATGTCACAAATATCATTGCTCAGTGTATCTGGATGAGTCCCAGCCCTCAAATGGGATAATTGGGAGAGTTAACAAAGGGACAGTCTACAAAGGTGGAGGCAGGGTCTGTGTAGGGAAACCAAGAATAAATGTTGCAGCGTCCAGGGCTAGAGAAAACAAGGAGTTGTTACCACCTTTAGGCTGGAAGGAGTGGAGAAGGAGTAGCTACTGGAACCCAGAGGGAGCTGTAGCTGGAGGAGAGGGGTCATCAACAGGACTCGACTTTCAGGAGAACACAGCCCTTGTTCTAATCACAGTGAGGCAGGAAGGGAGGAAGGGAGGTGGGGGAAATACCCCAACCTCTCTCCCTTCCCGCCCTCCAGTCTTCTCTCTGTGCTTCCCATTGGCTGAACCCAGCAGGAAATCAGAGTGCAAAGGATCCTGGGAAATGTAGTCCACAGGGTCAGCCTCCTGATGCACAGAGCAGGGAGGGTCTGAAAGGGCAAGTGAAAGTTAACCAGCCTACTTAAAATGAGGCTACGTAAATGATAAATGTAAATGTCAAACGTAAGGAAACTACTGAGTTTTAAGTAGGCACCCATTGGTCTGCATGCACATGGCTATGTTTTCAGGACAATTTATCTCCTTTTTCCGAAGGTATACTGACCTCTGCTTCTATGCCACCTTTGTCCCCACATCCCGGCTTTGGTGTCACATCACACATTGCACCAGCCACCTCTGACTTGGGGCACTTGGAGGCCTTGGAGGGGGTTGTTGGCAGTGGGAAGGCTCAGTCGTGTCCAGAGCTCTCTCAGAGCTAGCCAGCACCCCTCTCAGCTCCCCGGGGAGCGTAGACCCCTGACTGCTTCCCTGTGAATGCTGCCAGTGTGGTTTTAACAGGCCGTTGCTGTGCAAGTGCCCATTAGGCTGAAAAGAATGAAGCAAATCAGCATGTGCTGGCACAAGGGACAGACAGAAATGTGGTGGACGGCATGGGCCCCGGGAGGGCTGTAGATCGTGCATGCAGTGGGCAGAATAGTGACCCCCGAAGATGCCCAGGTCCTAATCTCTGGAACCTGCCGTGGCAAAGGGAACTTTGCAGATGTGATGAAGGATCTCAAGATGCAGAGATCCTCCTGGATGATGGCGGGGGGCGAGGGGGGCCTAAATGTAACCACAAGTGTCCTTTGAAAAGGGGGGCAGAGGGACTTCCCCTGCAGTCCAGTGGTTAGGACTCCACGCTTCCACTGCAGGGGGCCCGGGTTCGATCCTGGTCGGGGGAACTAAGATCCCACATGCCGTGCGGCGCGGTCAAAAAATAAAAAACTAAAAATAAATAAAAAATTTTAAAAAGGAAAGTTAATAAAAAAAGAGGGGGACTTCCCTGGCAGTCCAGTGGTTAGGACTGTGCTCCCAATGCAGGGCGCCTGGGTTCAATCCCTGGTCGGGGAGCTAGATCCCGCATACTGCACGGCACGATCGAAAAAAAAAAAGAAAAAAAGAGGGAGACAGAGAGAGACTTGACCATAGAAGAGGAAATAGGAGCTGTGACAACAGAGGCAAGAAGTAGGAGTGATATGAGATCAAGAGACAAGACATGTAATGCTAGAAAAGGCCAGGAAGCCAGTCTCCCCCGGAGCCTCAGGGAAACCGTGTTGCTTAAGCCACTAAGTTTGGGGTAATTTGTTACAGGAGTAATGAGAAACTAACTTTTTTTTTGACGGAGGTAGTTCAAAATTTATTTATAAATTTGTTTAAAAGAGAATAAGTGACGATTATCGTTGCCTTTTGCTCACATGTGTACACCGGATTAAGAACGCAGGGATTAAAAGCTAAAGAGTTACCAGAACTTTCCCCAGACCCGATCTGAGAATCAGATAAGAACTACCTGCTTAGAGAGACGAGCACACGGCACCCATAGCTCTCACTAACCTGAAAGCATCAGGGCCTTGAGGGCAGGGGTTGTGTCCCTCTCACTTGGTACTCCTGGTATTTGGTGGCTGGCTCAGGGAGGCACTCCATGAATATTTGGGTGGCCGTCTTGTCATTATGCCATAGCTGTGGGCTCCCTCACTAGACCAGAAGCTTCCTGGGGTTAAGTTTTCTCACCTCTGCCTCCCCAGAGTCCGGTCAGTGCTCAATAAATGTTTGTTAAATGAATAATTGAGCACCTAGTCTTTGAGAGCAGCTGGACTAGTGAGATAAATTTTTAAAATGAGATAAAAATATACAGGTCCCACCTTCAAGGGTCCTGCAGCTAGTGAGGGAAATTTACAAAATAATGATGATGAAGGTGTGCTGAGAACTCACCACGCGCCGGACGCCAGGCCGAGGGTGTTACAGGTACACACGATGGCTTATTTTGTCCTCAGACAGCTCGGAGAGACACTTTGAATGGAGGTCAGTGGGGAGATGAAATGAAAGGATGGTGGACAGTGGGGTGTCCTGGCTAAGGGAAGCAGCAGGGGTGATGGAGCACCCGGAGGCTAGCATCGTGGGGACCCCTTCCTGTTCCTAGACCTGAGGGTCAAGCACCAGAGCAGCACAGAGCCAGAGCGAGAGGCAGAATAACGGCCTGCAAAGACATCCACAGCCGGATTCCCGGAAACTGTGCCTATGCTGGCTTGTATGACCAAGGGGAGGGAAGGTGACCAGGAGGTGGGAAGACTATCGTGGGTTATCCAGCGGGCTCGTCATCACAAGCGTCCTTAATAGTGGAAGGGGGAGCCAGGAGTTCAGAGTCAGTGAGATTTGAGGATGGAGGAGGGGGGACACGACCGAGGCATTGACAGCTTCTAGAAACCGGAAAAGGCGAGGCACAGACACTCCCCCAGAACTTCCAGAAGGAGCACAGCCCTGCGGACACTTTGATTTTGGCCCAGTGAGACCTGTGTCAGACTTCTGACCTCCAGACACTAGAGAAGTAAGTTTGTGCTGTTTTAAGCCACTAAGGATGTGCTCATTTGTTCCTGCAGTAATAGGAGGCTATTACAGGCGGCTCTCAGAAAGGGCTGCCCACCAGGAGCTGCGACCTTCAGCAGGGGGACAAGCCAAACCTCAGCCCTGGAGGGAGGGACGGAGGGGCACCCCGCTCCTTCTTCTCCCCCAACCTGTGCCCTCTGATCTGCTCTGATGCTTCCTGTCAGTCAGCCCCTACCAGAGCCCAGAGGGTAGGGGGTGTGCTGGTGCAGCTCCTCTGTTGCAGACTCAGCCCCTGCAGACACAGGGCAAGGACGAAGAGGGTGAGATCGTTATAATTAATCATCTGCACCTTACGGTTGAGGAACAGCAGGCTGAGAGAGGTCAAGTTCCTCGCCTGAGAACCTCAGCCAACCAGCAGCGGATGCAGGGTTTGAACCCGGGACCTGCGGGCTCCCGAGTCCCTCTCCACCACGACACTGGGGAGCAGAGCGCTGTGTCTGCGCTGGGAGCCCAGCCGCGTGAGCCCGTGGCGTGCGTGCGTGTGCGTGTACTTGCTGCCGCTTCGCACGCCCACCCAGTGCGCCTCGGCCCCCAGGCATGTGTTTCTGTGGGCGTTCTCTCTTCTCCGACCCCTGTTATCACCAGCAAGCTTCAAAAGCAGCGAGAGAGAGATGAAATGACACTTTTACTAAACAGGAACCATCTCCCACAACCTCCGCTAGCTCGCAGTGCCTCCGTGTCTAATTAGGGGTTGTGTCGTTTGGGGTGTGAATTGCTGCTCCCTCCCCAGTCGGGTGGCTGGTGTGGGCGCCGCAGATGCCTGACTCCCAAGAAGCGGGGGCTCCTCTTTGGGCCCTGATGAGGCTGCGTCGGTCCCTGGAGACTGTGGAAGCCCTGAATGCCACGTAGCAGAAGGGCTGTGTGTGCACCCGTGGGTCTTCCGTGGAGCGGGGAGGTGCCCGATCTCTTATGTCGGTTGTGTTACAACTGTTCTTCTTGGCTCTCAGCTTTGGAGGCTATTTCCTTGAACTTGAACTGAAGGGGGAAAGAAAAGATTTCATGCAGGTGAGGACCAACTGCGTGTGATTCCATTTCATCCTGGCAGCAACCAGGGAGCTCTCATTACACCCAGCAGAGGGTGAGAGACACGCTGGGACCAAGAGTAGCTCTGAAGTTCTGCACTTGGCCCTGGGGCTTGGCGGGAGCCCTGTTCAGCGACTCTGCCCATCTTCACTGTGCTCCAGCCTCCAGGCCCTCCGACACCACAGCTGCTTTCCAGCGAGAACTTTAGCACATGCTGGTCCCCCTGGTGAAAACGCTCTTCCCTGCTTTCCTAGGGAAAGCTTGTGCTGACCCTGTTCATCTTTGAGGCCTCATCTTAAAGACCGGTTCCTTAGGGTGCAGGCTAGACTCAGGTTCAAGGGATTTTGGAGTCAGACCACCTAGCTCTGCCGCTTGGACTGGGTAACCTTAGACAAGTTGCTGAAGCTTTCTATGCCTCAGTTTTACCATCTGTTAAGTGGGCATAGAAACACCATCTACCTTATGACGTTGTTAAAAAGACTGAGTGAGGGAATTAAGAAAAGAACATAGAACAATGTCTTTATATATACTGGAGGGCAAAGAGCAAGAAGCATTGGCTACTATTGCTTCCTGATTCATTCACACAGGTCTCTCTGGTACCAGCATGTGTAGCCCTTCCTAATGCTTCTTCATTGACTTGGCACAGATATAAGCAAACTGCAGACACCTGTGTCATTATCTGCTTAATATCTGTCTGTCCCACTTGTCCGTAAGCCCCTTGAGGACAGAGATCATGTCTGTCTGGTTCTCCCTGTATCCCTAATAGTTTAGCATTAGGTCTGGCGCATAGTAGGTGCTCAAGAAATAAATACTTAAGGCATGTTGAACACCAAAGCCCATGACTCTTCACCTCCCAAAATAGAGCACAGGTAGGGAAGAGTACATGAACAGAGTGGGGAGTATAATTATGAAACTAGCATCAGGTACCAGCACCCAGGGCAGGAAGTGGAACTTAGCTGCCACCCACACCCACGGCCCGTGTGGTCCTTCCCGATCACCATCCCCTCCGTCTCCCCAAGGGCTAGCCACCTACCAGCCCCTGTGACATCCTTTACATTGCTTATGTGCATTATAGTTGAACCACCCAGCTAGACATCCCTAACACTGTTGATCCGTTTTTGCCTCTCTCCAAAAAAAATAGAATCATATAGTATGTTCTCCTCTGAGTCTGGCTTCTCCACTGGCATGAGATCCACCCAGGTTGTTGTGTGTCTCGATTCTTTGATTCCGTGGTGTGAATATGCTTCGATGGGTTCATTCACCTGTTGATGGACATTTGTTTTTCCAGTTTCCAGAATAAAGCTACTATGAGCATTCATCTTTGTGTGGACATAAGACTTGATTTCTCTTGAGAGTCAGTGCCAAGCAGTGGGATGTCTGCATCATGGAATACGACTGTCTTCAATTTTGGTACTTAACGTTGCACTGATGTCCTCCTCTGCCATTGCACTGGCAGTGCTGGTTTGCACCCCGACCTGCAAGCATGAGGGGTCTCATTGCTCCACGTCGCCACCAGCACCTGGTGTTGCTGGACTTTATACTTTTTGTCAATCCGTTGGGCGTTAGTTGTATCCTGTGGTTCCCTTGCTCAGTAAGAATCGCCATGGTCGCAGATGATCATGGTGGAAATCTTGGGTTTGGGAGCCCAGGTGCCTGAGCTGGAGCCCAACTCTGCCATTTCTTTGCAATATGACCTTGGGCAGGTTACTTATCCTCATCTGTAAAGAGGGAGTGGCAACAGTACCTGCCCCAGGGCTCAGTGACTTAATACATGTAAAGAGCTTGACCCGGTGTCTGGTACAAGATGGGTACTCAGTGAACGGCGTCTCTTATTATTTTAAAATATCGTCACTCTGCTCTGGGATGGGACACTTGCTTCTCTGTCCCACCTGGAGAACAATGAGTTCCTTAAAGGCTGGGACTTCCCTTTTTTTGCCATGGCATCTCCAGCTCTGGGGCACAAGGGAGCATGAATATTTGTTGAATGAATTACTCAATGGCTCTGGCTGGATGCTGTGTGAAAAGCGTTCAGATCCAAAGGTTGGTAAGATGAGATTTAACCCTGATGGAACTGGAGCTTCACTGGGGGGGAAGGGCAATGCTGGGACCTTTCCCTGCAGAGCTGGGAGCAAAGAACTGAGGCTTCCCACCAACTGCTGGTAAAGACCTGAGGTCTGCTCTTAGGGCCTGAATTGTGTCCTACCCATTTCCTATATGGAAGCCCTGAGCCCCAGTTCCTTGGAATGTGACTGTATTTGGAAACTGAGCCTTTAAAGAGGTAATGAAGTTAAAATGAGGCTGTTAGGGTGAGCCCTAATCCAATCTGACTAATGTCCTTATACAACGAGGAAGAGACGCCAGGGATGCACACACAGAAGCAAAGCCATGGGAGGACACAGTGACAGGTAGCCATCCGTAAGCCAAGGAGAGACGCATCAGGAGAAACCAGACCTGCTGACACCTTGATCTTGGGCTTCCAGCCTCCAGAACTGAGACAATAAATTTCTGCTGTTTAAGCCACCCAGTCTGTGGTCTCTTGTTACGGAAGTCCGAACTGACTCAGACACCTACTCACAGCCATTGAGGGTGTCATCTTGGAAGCAGGTCCTCCAGCCCCAGTCAAACCTTCAGATGACCACAGCCCTGGCTGGCATGTTGACTGCAGCCTCACGAGAGACCCCAAAGCAGAACCACCCAGACAAGCTGATCTCAAATTCCTGACGTACAGAAACTATGTGAGACAATAAGTTTTTATAGTTGGTTTATGCCGGTAAGTTTTAGCGGATTTTGTTACGCAGCAGTAGGTAAATACACCTGCCTTGGAAGGAGCCACATCCAGCTCCCAGGCTTGGCTTGACACTCACAGCCTAAGATCTCTCGTGGATACAGAGACACAGATTCTAGCTGTTATTGTTGCTCTTTAATTCGACGACTGATTTACGCTTGGCATATAGTTGATGCTCAGCAAACACTTGTCGAGGATGAATGAATAATAAACTCAGAATTCTGTGGGAGCCTCCCAGGCAGATGGGTACTTAATCAGGGCTTTTTTTTTTTTTTTTTCCCAGACTATTTTTAAAGTCCTGCAAGGAAAGATACTCTGAAATTTTCCCTTAGCAACTTTTCTAAACGTCTAGCAACGCTTGATGTCATGAATTTCTTCCTCACTTCCAACCCAGTTTCCACCTGTTGCAGCTGGAACTCTTTTTTCTTTCTTTGGTTTTCGTTTATTCAATTCCTGTGATTTGTTGAACAAATATCTGCTGTAGCCAGGTCCTCTAGGGAAGACATAAATAACAAATGTCCCCTTGCCCTTGAGGAGTGATACTATAGGCTGGGAGTCAGGGGGCCTGAATTCCGGTTCTTTCCCATAAGTGGGCCTCAGTTTTCCGAGTATACAGTGAGGGCTTTGTGCTAGACTGGGTGAAACAATGAGCTTTCATCCTGTGCCGATTCTTAGCCATGGGGTGTGGCTGCCTGAAGGTCCAGGTTGAAGAGGTGATGTTCAAGCTCAGTTGGAGAGAGAGCGATTAGTGATGTCTGCTCAGATGTGGCACAGAGAAGTGCTATGTATTCACCAACCCTGAGCTTGGCCATCTCAGAATTTCCTGCAAACTCTGACCATCTCTGACTTGGGGAAACCCGTGGAATATTAACTCACAGACATCAAGTTGGTGACTGTTGCAGCCAAGATTCACGGAGAATTCTGAGCAGGGAACAGTAGCTGAGGCCGTGGAGCCTTTCCAGTCGGCAAGTGTGTTCAGAGCACACAGATGGTGGCTTTTCCAGGGAGCTGAGAGAAGGCATGGAGTGAGTTGGGGGGTTGATTCAGTCCGTTCTGGACTGAGAAACATTCAAAGGGCGTGAGAAGGGACATCAGAGGTGGGTAGTCCCAGCTGATCCTTCTTCCCCTGAGGTCCTAGAGCCTTCTTTGGGCCTGAGGACGGAGCTCCCTGACTTGGAGGAATTAATCTCCCAGACAGATTCTGAGCTTTGGGGGATTGGATGCATGTCAGGATTGAGGTCTCTGTTGGCATATGGAAATGCAATCCTGATGATAATAATATAACAACAGTATCCACATTGACCACCATTAATCAAGCACTTACTATATGCCAGGTATGGCGGGCACACTTCGTACGGATTCTTACATGCAACATCCAGGACGTTCCTATGAAGTCAGTGCAGCCCTTGCCCCCTGTAGCCCACAGAAGCCAGAAAGACATTTGCAAACATCACCCAGACCATGCCACCCTTCTGCTCTAAACCGCAGTGGTTCCCATTGTTCCCAGAAGAATAGCCACTCGTGTCACATGACCTTCAAGACCCCCGCCTCTCCCCATCTCATCACCTACCCCCCTTCCCTTCCATTCACTCTGCTCTGTCCTCAATGGCTTTCCTTCTTCTCTTCAGACCCAGATTTGTTCCTGCCTCAGGGCGTTTGCACTTGCTGTCCCCCCGGCGCTAATGCCTTTCCCCCAGAAGTCCGCATTGCTGGCACCTTCTCACCTGTCACCACTCATGTCAATTGCCTTCCCCAGCCTCCTTATCTAAATAGCCTGGACCCTCCCCATCCCCATCGCTCGCCCACCCTCATTCTGCTCTATTTTCTTCTGACCCTCGTGTCTCCCTGACATTATAATGGAGTGTTTCCTGTTCACCTGCTTTGTTGCCTGTCTCTCCCTTGCCCTGGAAGGTCATCTCCACTTTGGACCCCTCCCTACTGAAGAGGCCTTGTTGCCTTAGGGCCACCTCTGTGCCTTAATTATAGCAGAGAGAACAATGATGTCACCAAGGGGTGGTCCCCCTGGTCACCTGGGGGTGGAGGGCAAAACACCAGGACCCCAGCCTGGGGAGTGGTCTCTGGGAGGACGCTCCCCAACGCCCCACGAAGGTCAAGGTCCAGAGGTTGATCCCCCTTGGGGAAATTAGTGCTGCTTTTCACCCCTTGCCGCAAAATAGGAGAAAGTCAGAGAAGATTGGTCACAGTGACAGCACGACAGCGCCAGCGCCAAGCCCTGTTAGGCTGGTTGACACAAGCTTGTCACTCAGAAGCCCATTTTCCCTCATCGCTGAAATCAAAACATTTCTGACAACCTGTGTCTTGTCGCAGTTTAAGTGGCAGCAGTTTTTTCTTTGTGGTGCATAACATCACTGTGTGATTTACATTGACGGCAGCTTCATCGTGACGAAAGACGGTATCATCATACCCACTTTCCAGATGAGAAAACTGAGGTTCAAGGAGCCTGACCTTGCCCAAGGTCATGGTGTGGTGAGTGGGGGAACCCGAGCCCTGGGCGGAGCAGCTCCCACCGCCACTGGTCTTGGAGAGTCTGGCTCTCGTGCCCACGGTGAGTCAGAACTGCTGGGCACCAGCATCCCCCCCGGAGCATCTGGGAAGTGCCACGTATGTGTCCGTTACCCAGCATGCACTGGGGAGGACACAGCCCGGGGCAGCGTGATTGTCTTTCTATTTTTTGCCTGGGTGAATAATGGCTAGGTGTTTCCCAGAAATCCATTTGGAGGCCAACAGATTTTTATCTTCAGAGGCAAAGATGAAAGGCACCTGGCCGTGGACAGGTAAATGCCCAACACGTCTACCTTCTGCAGAGGCTCTGGGGTGGGGGAAACAAGGAGGTCAGGCTGGCTCTCTGGGGCCAGTGTCCTCAGGTTGGACCCTCCAGAGTCAGGCACGTGAACAGAAGACAGGAGGTGCCGCTTGTGGCCTGACCACAGTGGGGCTGGGAGAATGGGGGCTCCCAGGCTCTGAAGTCAGAACTCCTAAATTCCTGATCATGTCCAGTCTGTACCCTCTGACTCCAGATGAATAAGAACAAAGCCAGGAGAAGCACACTGCAGTGGTTAAAAGCAAAACTGGGCTGAGAAAGCTGAGTTTGAGTCTTTGCTGTACCGATGAACAGCTGTGTTACCTTGGGCAAGTCACTTCACCTCTCTGGGTCTCATTTTCCTCATCTGGAAAGTAGGGATTAGTAATAGCCACTTGGATGAATTGTTATGAAAATTAAATGTATTAATATATATGAAATGCTTAAGAAACAGTGCTCGGTATATAGTAAGTGTGTTAGGAAAGTTAGCTACAGGGACTTCCCTGGCAGTCCAGTTAGGACTCGGAGCTTCCGCTGCAGGGGGCACGGGTTCCATCCCTGGTTGGGGAACTAAGATTCTGCATGCCGCATGGTGAAGCCAAAAAAAAAAAAAAAAAGAAAGTTAGTTAAAATCCTGTGTCCATATAAATGCATAGAAAAAAGACTGGAAAGAAATACATTAAAATATCATGGAGATTTTTGCACAACAATGAGATGATAGAAGGCTTTTATTTTCTTCTTTAGACTTGTAAGTTTTTTCTAAACGTTTTGCAATAAGCAGCCATTGTCCTAAAAAAAGAAAAATCCCCATTTGAAGCCTGTAGGTTGGAAAGTTCTTTACTGAGGTGTCATTTACAGCCCTTGCTGTCTCTGGAGGTGACCAGGTCTTGTGTTTATAGCCCACTTTGGAGCTGATGGCCCTGGACCCCGGAAGGCAGGAAAGAAGTTAGTGGGGGAGGGCTGGATGACGCTGGGACAGGAGACTGGACATAATGGGTCACCCAGTGTGGGGTGCTGGGGCTCCTGAATTTGGGGGCAGAGACACTTTCAGTCACTTTGGAAACAGTTCAGAAGTTTCTACTGAAGCTGAACTTCGCCTAGCCTCTAACCCAGAAATTCCCTTCCTTGTTTTACAGCCAATGCACCCCTATTTCCAAAGGGAGACACCTACGAGGATACTCACTGTAGCTCTTTTCCTAACTGCCCCAGCAGCCCAGCTGCCTCTCAACGGGAGAATGGAAAAACAAACTGTGTGTGTGTGGGGGGGGGGGGGTCTCACAATGAAATACTACACAGCAATGAAAAAGAACTGTCTGGCACTGCACTCGACAGTGTGGAAGAAGCTCATAAATGTGGTGTCAGGTGAGGAACGCTAGACACAGGAGCACATTTAGCTGCGACTCCGTTTATATAAAAGGCAAAAGGAGCCAAGAGCCGGCTGCAGTGATAGAGGTCAGGAAAGCTATCACCTTTGAGGAGAATGGTGGGGTAGTGGCTGAGGGAGAGTAAAGGGCTTCTGAGTGTTTCTGGTTATTTTGTCTGTCTGGGTGTTGGCGACACGGATGTGTGGCACTTCTGGAAATATATTGCTCTGTGTTCTCATCATCTATGTGCTCTTTTGTATCTTATACTTCAATAATGTCGGGGACAAAAGAGAGATACAGGATCAAGACCGTTTCCTCTTCTGTTGGGTGTTGCTGTGTTTGTTTAAAATGCTGGATCCTCAGCAGGCATCTTGTGACCGTGGGGCTATTAGCTGAGCCCAGAGCAAGATCAGTAGAGCAGAAAGACGGAAGGCTCCTGGATTCTTGGTGGTCATGTTGAGGCATTGGAGAGGTGAGTTCAGGTCCCTCTCCTTGAACCTAGGTGGACCTTTGTGATGGCTCTGACGAGTGGGTGCACAGGAAAGTGAAATGACTTCTACCTGGCTCTCTTTTGGGACATGCTCGAGACACCTAGCCATGAACTGTAGTGTTAAATGTCTGGCTTTTCTGAGGCTGCCATGCTGGAAAGAACACATAAAGATGAAGGAAGATACCTGAGAAATGCCAGCTGTTTGTCTTCTTAGTACAGGTACCAGACACATACATGCAGGTGGTGTTTTCACAACCTGGCATGAACCTCCAACACCTCCATCTGCAACCTCTGAGACACCTTGAGCTCAAAACACCCAGCAGAGTCACTCCCGAATTCATGACTCACAGAAACTATGAGATAGTAAATGATTATTGTTGCTTTAAACCTCTAAATTTGGGGGTGAGCTGTTGTCCAGTCATAGATAAGTAGTGCACCACTTTCACTGTAAGCATTCATCAGATGACGTAATTAGTCTCCTTTATAGTTCAAGCTAGAGGCTGGCAACCCTTTTCTTAAAGGACCAGAGAGTAAATACTTTAAGCATTACAGACCAGACAGTCTCTGTCGCAACTGGTCTACCCTGCTGCTATAGAGTGAAAGCCGCCAGAGGCAATATATAAATGGGCATGGCCGTGTTCCAATAAAGCTTTATTAACAAAAACAGAGAGCCAGCCTTTGAGTTGCTCACTTCTAGGTTAAGCTCTTTTTGAGTTAGATTTTCTGTTACTTGCAGCCCAAAGCATCCCAACGCTTACAACCATCCAGAGAGCTTGGGGCTAAGGGTCAGCCATGTACGGGCTCTGGGTGTGGGCATGGGCTCTTAGTGTCCATGCACGAGCTCTGATGGTATTGCACTGAGCTCTGGTGTGCACGCATGAGCCCTGGGCAGGGGTGGATCCCACCCCACTCACCCTCTTATCTGCTCAGATAAGAAGGGCTGGGCTGTTCCTTCACTAAGGGCTCTCCGATCTGAGCATCTCTTATCAAGAGATTACCAGCTCCCGTCTTTCCTCCTTGCTGGCTCTAGAATCTCTGGAATCCTCCTTACTGGACGCTCAGCAAGGCAGGCAGGCAGGAGGTTGAGTCTCCCCCAGATGGGGACCTTATAGCTAAAACCAGGGGTGGGACAGCCCCCTGCAAGAAAAGAGAGGAACGAAGGACAGAGGCATGCCCCTCCTCTCCGGCCTCAGATGGGCCTGAGGGGGGGCTCCCAGCATCAACCACAATGGTGATTGTGTACCCAGCGCTTGCTGTGTGTGATGTTCCGTGCTCAGCGTTCACAAACCGGCCGTGGAGAACCCTTGGAGGTGGACATTCTTATTAGCCCCATTTCACAGATGAGGAAAGGGGCAAACAGAGAGGGGAAATCAGTGTCCCCAGAACACACAGCAGGAAATGGGATTCACATCCACGCCGACAGCTCCACGCCCAAAGAGGGTTTCTGGCCGGAAACCCACTGCAGAAAGACGAGGCCAGCGATATCCCAAGGCAAGGGGCACGTGAGGCCCGTAAGTCTCCTCCCACCAGGCCTGGGACCCGGGCCCTCCCTGCTGGTGGCTCACCCTGCCTGGGGGCTGGAGCCTGCCCCGCCCCCTCCTGCCAGGTGGGCCCTGCCTCCCACCGGGGCCTACGAGGGGCTGATGTGGATAGCACTGTTGTTCGCTGTCTCCTTGCTCATCTTGTTTGTTCCAATTATGTCAAGTAAGCCATTATAATTTGACATTTTTTAGATTAACATTTTTGCTCAAGGGCACAGTAATTAGCAAAGGCTGGGAGTTGAACAATTCTGAGCAACAGGGAGGGAAAGATTTCCCCTGTAAATCTTTGGAAAAGCCTGGAGGCTGCTGGGCCACACATGCAGCCCCTCAACACCAGGAGGGACGGGGCTTCTGTACGTGCACACAGGCTGGGTGAGGGAGGAAACCCCTGCCCCGTCCCCAGCCCAAGGCCAGCCACCACTCTGGGGGATGTGCAGCAGGAGGATTTCCAGCAGCCTGGATTGCCCATCGCCTCCCGTCCCTCTGGGTCTCTGCTGGGAAATCACTCTCCCCTCCACAGTTCCCTAGGCTGTGCCTTATTTGTGCGTGGCACACAGTAGGTGCTCTATAAATGCTTGTTAATTGAACCAATGGACAGAGATTGCAAACTGGTGGCCCAGAGGTCAAATCCAGCCATAGATGTGCTGAGTCGAGCCAGCACGAATGACTTGCTGCCATTTGATGAGGAGGATATACATACATCAAAACTTCCAGCTTCTAGAAAAGTCAGGTTTGGGACTTCCCTGGTGGCGCAGTAGTTAAGAATCCGCCTGCCAATGCAGTGGACACGGGTTCGAGCCCTGGTCCGGGAAGATCCCACATACCGCGGAGCAGCTAAGCCCGTGCTCCACAACTACTGAAGCCCACGTGCCTATGCTCCGCAACAAGAGAAGCCACGGCAATGAGAAGCCCGCGCACCGCAAAGAAGAGTAGCCCCCGCTCGCTGCAACTAGAGAAAACCGGCACACAGCAACGAAGACCCAATGAAGCCAAAAATAAATGAATAAATAAATAAATAAATTTATTTTTTTAAAAAAGAATCATACAGAGGAGGTTTGGAGGGTCAGCCTGCAAGAGCTCAGTCGCGTGGTCACTGCTAACTGCAAAGGATGCTGGGAAGGGCCATCTTGCTGCTTGCCCAAAGGAGAGGAGAGCAGATTCTGATGGGCATCTGGTAGTGTGTCTCCACCCACTGGCTTCTGTGTCCCAGCCCCAGGAGCCCTCATCTCCTCCTGGGCTCACAGTCTGGCTTACCACTATACATCCCCCACCACCACCCTAATCTATTTTGTGGGGCACCAATTTGATATCTGGAGCTCTTCATAGCTCTGGCTTTGCAGCTCAAAAGCCCAGGTTCTTGCAACTCAAGAGCTTTGACTTCTGAAACTAACAGGCTTTTTTATGCTTTTCTACTCTCTTATTCTTCCCCTCGGCAATGAATGCTTTGGGGTCTAGTTTGGCAGAGGGCGAGGGGCAAAGGGCAAAGAAGGAACAACCCTTCTTTGGGAGAAATGGAATAAAAGGGACATTGGTTGGAAATAGCATACTGCCATCATGACCCAGCAATTCCACTCATGGGCATTGACCCAAGAGGAATGAAGACATATGTCCCATATCTTCTCATACACAAAAGTGCATAGCTGCTTTACCCATAATAGCTAAAAACTGGAGACACCTAACGTCCATTGGCTGGTGACCAGATAAATTGTTGTGTACTCACACAATGGAATCCTATTCAGCAATAAAGAGAAGTGCAGGGGTTTTTTTTGCTTGTTTTTGTTTTTGTTTGTGGTACACGGGCCTCTCACTGTTGTGGCCTCTCCCGTTGTGGAGCACAGGCTCTGGACGCGCAGGCTCAGCGGCCATGGCTCACGGGCCCAGCTGCTCCGCGGCATGTGGGATCTTCCCGGACCGGGGCACGAACCCACGTCCCCTACATTGGCAGGCGGACTCTCAACCACTGCGCCAACAGGGAAGCCCGAGAAGTGCAGTTTTTTGTTTTTTTTAATTTATTTGGCTGCACAGGGTCTTAGTTGTGGCACGCAGGCTCTTAGTTATGGTATGTGGGCTCTTACTTGTGGCATGTGGGATCTAGTTCCTGGACCAGGGATTGAACCCAGGCCCCCTGCTTTGGGAGCGCAGAGTCTTAACCTCTGGACCACCAAGGAAGTTGCAAGGAGTGAAGTATTAACATGCACAACAACATAACGTGAATCTCAAAATCACTCTACTAAGTCAGAGGTGGGCAAGCCTTTTCTGTAAAGGGTCAGGTAGAATGTTCTTGTGTGGGACTTACCATCTCAACTCTTCTACTCTACTTTTGTAGTATGAAAGGAGCCATAGATAATACCTAAATGAATGGAGGTGGCTGTGTTCTAATAAAACTTTATTTATGGGCCTTGAAATTTAAATTTCATGTAGTCAGGGACTTCCCTGGCGGTCCAGTGGTTAGGACTACGCGCTTTCACTGCAGGGGGCACAGGTTCGATCCCTGGTCAGGGAATTAACTGAGATCCCACAAGCCTCAGGGCAAAAACAAACAAACAATAAATAAATAAATTTAATGTAGTATTCAGGTGTCATGAAATATTACTCCTTTTTTTTGAATTTTTGAACTTTATTTTATTTATTTTTTATACAGCAGGTTCTTATTAGTTATCTATTTTATACATAATAGTGTATATACGTCCATTCCAATCTCCCAAGAAATACTACTCTTCTGATTTTTTTTCAACCATGAGAAAGTGTAAAAACCCAGGGACTCTCGTTCATTGCTGGTTGGAATGCAAAATGGTGCAGTCACTTTGCAAGACAGTTTGGTGGTTTCTTACGAAACTAAACATATTCTTACCACGTGCTCCAGCCTTCACGCTTCTAGGTATTTACCAAATGACTTAATAACGTCTGTCCACACAAAAACCGGCACACGGATATTTATAGCAGCCTTACTCATAATCGTCCCAACTGGAAGCAGCCATGATGCCCTTCAGTAGGTGAACGGATAAAAAGCGGTGGTCCATCCGGACAATGGAATTTTATTCAACACTGAAAAGAAATGAGCTCTCAAGCCATGAAAAGACACGGAACATTGCATGTTACTAAGTGAAAGCGGCCAGTCTGAAAAGGCTACAAACTGTATGATTCCAACTCTATGACATTCTAGGAAAGGCAAAACTATGCGGAAACAGTAAAGAGATCAGTGGTTGTCAGGGGTTGGGGGGTAGGGGTGGATGAATAGTTGGAGAAGAGGGGATTTTTAGGGCCGTGAAGCTATCTGTGTGATACCATAATGGTAGATACCTGTTGTTATACATTTATCGAACCCCACAGAATATACAACACCAAGAGTGAGCCCTGATGTAAACTATGGACTATAGTTAAAAACGATGTACCCGTGCTGAGTCCCTGGATGTAACAAATGCATCGCACGAATGCCAGTTATTACTAAGAGGGGAAGCTGTGTGCCGGGGTGGGGAGGTGGGGCAAGGAGGGAACATGGAATTCTCTGTACGATCTGCTCTGAGGTCAGGGCTGTGTCTGTCCTGGTCACCTCCTGGTGAGAATGGAAGAGACACTTGGTAAACGTCTGTTGAGTGAGTGAAATGAGATTAATTCAGCTGGGCCAGGCAGGGGCGGGGAGGACGTTCTTTGGAGGCTGACAGTGAGTCAGGCACACAGGGACACCAGGAAGAGGAAACAGCCGGGCCCAAGGCTGAGAGAGGTGGGAAGGGCCTGGTGAGTTTGAAAAGAGCAGCTGGGTGTGGCCGGAGAGGAGGCCAGGAGGTCAGGGCAGGGTGGAGGGTGGAGAGTGTCGGCGTTTTGTCCCCCTGGTAGAGGGAAAGGGATCCGCCGTTTGGGGTCGTGTGTCCTTTGTATTTGCGACGAACTCCTACAGTCCCCCATCGTCCAAGGTGGTGGCTCTGGGTCTTTGGGTCCCTCTGTCTGGGGGCAGAGTAGGTCTGGGGGCAGTTTCTACAAAGAAGGGTGCTTCAAGGGTATCAGTTTCCTGTGGCCGTCCTAATAAATTACCACAAATTTAGCGGCAGAGCAACACAAATTTATCATCTGACAGTTCCGGAGGGCAAAAGATCAGAATGGATTTTACGGGGCTGAAATCAAAGTGTCGGCAGGGCTGGTTCCCTCTGGAGGCTCGTGGCAGGTGGGGGAGTCCATTTCCTCGCCTTTTCCAGCTTCTAGAGGCACCTGTGCTCCTTGATCGTGGCCACGCCAACCTCGGCCGCCACCCTCCTGTCTCCTTCTCTGACTCTGACCCTCCCGCCTCCCTCTTGTAGGGGCCACGTTGATGCCTTTGGACCCACCAGGATAACCCAGGATCATCTCTTCATCTCAAAATCCTTAACTAAATCACACCTGCAAAGTCCCTTTTGCCATGTGCTATGGGTTGACTCTGACCCCTCAAAACTCACATGTTGAGGCCCTAACCTCCAGAACATCAAATGTGACTGTATTTGGAGATAAGGTCTTTAAAGAGGCAATTAAGTTAAAATGGGGTCATTAAAACTCATCCGATGAGACTGGTGCCTGTATGAGAAGAGATTAGGATACAAAAAGAGACCAGAGGCATGCATGCACAGAGAGTAGGCCACGTGAGGACACAACGAGAAGATGGCTGTCTGCAAGCCAAGGAGAGAGGCCTCAGGAGAAACCAGCCCTGCCCACACCTTGACCTTGGACCAGCCTCCAGGACTGTGAGGAAATAAATCTCTGTTGTGTAGGGCCCCCCAGACTGTGGCATTTTGTTATGGCAGCCCCAGCTAACACACTGTGTAAGGTAACATATGCTAAAGTAACACGCCTTGTAAGGTAACGTAGGACAGCATCTTTAGGGGGGCTGTTAGTCTGCCCACTACAGGTGGGTTCTGTGAGGGTGGGTGCCCGTCCCTCACCAGGCACAGGCGGAAATAGACCCTGGAGGGGAGGGAGGGTTGGGTGGGACCCTTGGGGGTGCTGGACCCAGATACCAGCCACTGTGTCCTGCAGACTCTGGGGCAGCACAGGCTGCTCACATATTCCTTTTTCTGGGCATTTCCTGACCCCTGGTGGGTAGTGGGGACCATGTGACTGTTTTCAGCCACTGAGTGTGCGTGGAAGTGATGATTCCAGGCTGCACGTTCATTTGCCAGTGTGAGACCTTCCAGAGCTCTCTTTCGTTCTAACACACCTTCCAGCCGGTTGGGTCCTGGTGTGAGGACAACCTGGGGCAGAGTCCACAGCTGACTCATCATGGCCATGTAGTGCAAGGGACAGTAAACCTTTGTGTGTCAAGTCACTGACATTGCAGAGTTGTTTGTTACCACAGCATAACCTGGCCTATCCTGACTATTACAAACTCTGGAGCCCAATCATCTGGGTAAGAAATTGCCCCCAGGGCCTTCCCTGGCAGTCCAGTGATTAAGACTCCTCACTACCAATGCAGGGAACATGGGTTCAAACCCTAGCCGGGGAACTAAGATCCCACGTGCTGTGCAGAGTGGCCAAAATTTTTCAAAGATAAATAAATAAAAAAGAAATTAAAAACAAAAAAGAAATTACCCCCAAGAATCATACCGGCTTGGGCAATGAGTGTGTCTAAATGAGGTAATATGTAAGACGTGCTTAGAACAGGGACCGGCACAGGGCAAGCCCACTAGTACCGTTACTGCTGGTGGTGGTGCGGTTACTGTGTGATTACAGTTTTGGGAGTGACCATAAGAACGGGAGACCACAGGAACTTTTGCCCTACCTTCTAGAAGGCTTAAGTCTACTCTGACCATTTTGACCTTGGGAAGACAAAGTGACCCCTTGAAACCTCTCTAAGGTTTCATTTCTTCATCGGGTGGGTGGGAGGCCCGCAAAGAGCTAGGTGACAAAATCTGATGAAAGATGGGCACGTTTCCTACCCTCAGAGAGAGGGGTGAAGTAACATCCCCCCCGAGGAGTTCTAAACAGGGGAAGGGCCTGACCTGCCGGCTGGGTGGTAGGTGGCTGGGTGGGACAGAGTGGAGGTGGGGAGACCAGTGAGAATGTGACTCAAAGGCCCTGTGCCAGGGTAGAAGGGTACTAGTTCTGGGTGACAAATCCCTGCCCCAAACTCCATGGCATCCTCCGACTGCTGTCTGTTTTGGTTTTTTTTTGCTACGTCATGCAGTTTGCAAAATGTTAGTTCCCCAACCAGGGACTGAACCACTGCCCCCTGCAGTGGAAGTGCAGAGTCCTAACCACTGGACTGCCAGGGAAGTCCCACAGTCGTCTTATTATACTCACAGATACTGTGGGTCAGGAACTCGTGCAGGGCATTGCGGAGGCATCTTATTTAGTGGTTGGAGCTGACTGCTGGCTGGGACCTCGTCTGGACTGTGGGTCAGAACAGGGCCACCTGGCATCCTGTCGTGGCTACTTGGGTTTCTCACGACATAGCAGCCCTGGCAGTCACACCACTTACATGGCATCCTGGGGCTGTTGCATGAATGTACCTGCACCACCCTCTGTGACCTTGGCCACATGCATCCCTTCCATCGCATTCTGTTGGTTACAAATGAGTCATAAACATGCCCAGATTCAGGAGGGAGGTGATGTAAACCATCCCATTAGGTGGGAGGAGTGTCAGGGTCCTACAGTGAGAAGACCACGTGGGATGGGCATATTGCTGCAGCCATCTCTGAAAAATGCAATCTGTCACTAAGGACCTAGGCCCACTACTGCTGTACCTCTCCTCCAGGCCCGGGCCCTTCCCACGGCCGCCTGCTTGTTGCTTGGAAACTTCTGTCTCATCCCTCAGGCTCTGAAGGTTGCTCTCTGTGCAGTTGTCAGCAGAGCCCGCCAGCTTGCGAGCTTCTCTTCTCCTGTCCTGCCCTGTGAGGGGTCTGATTGCTGCCAAGAGCAGCCCTGAGGCCTCGCCTCACTGTGCACGGACCCCGGTGCCTTGGACAGAGCCTGCTCTTGGCATTCTGGAAAAAAAGCTGCTTCCCTGCGGGGTTCTCCAGCAGGAAGCCAAGAGCTCAGCTGCTTTATGGCCCCTCCCCGCCGCCAGCCTCCTACCCCTGCAGAAACGTCAGGCAGCTCCTGTCTGCAGACCCAGCGGGGAATGGCAGATTCAAAGCTTTGCTGCTGCACAGCGCTGGGGGGAGAATGGGGCCCCTGGGGCAGGGCCATCAGCGAGCTTTCCCCAGCCTTGAGTGTGCCAGGGGCTGCAAGGGAAGTGGACACCCTGCAGGCTCAAGCCATCACTGTGCATGTTGCCATGATTAACCCCACCCCAAAACAAGCTCCATCATTCATTCATTCATCCATCTATCCATCCCTCCATCTACCCATCCATTTGTTCATCCTATTCTTTCATCCACTGGGGCTACGACAGTAAAAGAGACAGACCATAAACAAACAAGGCAATTCTGGAATTCTGGGCAATGGGAAGAGAGAATTCCATAAAAAAGTGTTGATGAGGAAGAGAGTGACAGAAGGGGTGCAGCTACTCTAGAAAGGCCATTGGAGACCCCCTTTTGAGGTGATCTTTGACCCAAGCTGTGCCAAGATCTGGGGAAGAATGTTCCAGGCAAGAGAATTGCAGGTGCAAAGGCCCTGTGGCAGGACCCAACCAGGCATGTTCAAGAGCCCATAAGGAGGCCTTGTGGCTGGAGCAGAGGGTCCAGGCCCAACACAGAGCTCTCCCCTCCCCCACCAGCTCCCCCCACCCCCATAGCTCACTGCTGCCTTCCAGTTCAGCCCAAAGCCCTCCGCTCGGCACTCAGTACCTCCACCTTTCCGCCACCCCTCCTCATTCTCTGGCCCCACCCCCAGGATTTCCTGCAGCCTAGCTTTTGCTCATATTGCATTAGGATTTGCCCTTATTTTTTTTAAACAAGAAGCAGTGAGTCTGCATTCCTGAGGATGGGAACATTTTTCAGAATCACTCCCTCGAGGATGGAGGTAGGAACAGCAGTTGGTCTAAGAAGGCCCTCCAGAAGAAGGCCCGGAACAAATGGCTGGGAAAGCGAAGGTGGGGGAGACTGAGGAAGGCCGGGCTGAACTGGGGGTTGCCACAATGCTCACGGCCAGAGCACTTTGCCACCTTGCAGGTGCATACCTACTGCAGGTCCAGTGCAGCTGGCCACCTGGACCTCCCACCTCTGCAGGGGCGGTGGGTGCCTCTGCCTCCAGGATCACCCCAAAGTCTCCCTGGGCCTGTCTTAGCCGGTTCAGGCTGCTATAACAAAATACCATCGACTGGACGGCATAAACAACAGACATTTATTTCTCAGTTCCGGAGCCTGGATCTTGGGATCAAGGTGCTGGCAGATTCTGTGTCTTCCTGGTTCATGCAGGGCTGCCTTGTCTGTGTCCTCATGTGGTGGAGGGAGCTCTCTGGGGCATCTTTATTAAGGACACTAATCCCATATATGGGGGCTCCACCCTCATGACCTAATTACCTCCCAAATGTCCTGCCTCCTAATATCATCACATAGGGGTTAGGTTTCAACATAAGAATTTGTGGGGGAACACAAACATTCTGTCTATAACAGCCGCAGGCGAGGCAGCTGGGGAATGAGTGTAAGATTGTTCAGCCAGTTTCCCGACAGTTGGAAGATGAACTCAGCCTTGCTAATGAGGTCAAAGCTGCCACCAACCCCTCCCTTAAGGGGCGTGAAAACACCCCACCCTCGCCTTGTGGCCACTTGCAACTTCATCTTACCTGCTTGCTCTCAACTCCTCAGGGTAATGGACACCCTGTTAGGTGATCTTGCCTGTCTCCCAGATTCCCTCGTCCCTCCTGGGAGGGGCAGTGCCGCTTCTTCCAACCACCACTTTCCTGCAACGACTCAGTTCATTCCAGGGGATCCCGAGTGTCAGCACAACAGGGGGGCCAACCTTGAACTCAGCAAAGAGGAACGCTTGACTCATTTCCAGCTGGAAGGCTGTGCAGTGGCTGGGAATTTATGAGCCTTCTCTAAGTAAATGCTCAGCGCTTTTGTTACGGGAGAAGGGAAAGTAAAACCCCCAATCAACACTGCATCTTGTCCTTTCCCCAGCCAGCAGCCCAAGCCCTCTGCAGCTTCCGCAATTCAGGCAGCCAGAAAAAAAATGCCACAGCCCAAGACTGTGGCCGGGGACAGTCCTGGCCAGACACAGTCCTGCATTGCCATTATTTTTTGTTCCCAGGGTAAAAGGGTCATCCTGCTTCCCAGGGAATAGCTGAATAATCCCCTACTGTGTACCAGGCACATGTTGACATCCTGTAATGCACTAACTTCACACCATCTACATTACGAAAGATATAGCACTATTGTCTCCAATTGGCCATTGGCAAACTGGGAGCCCAGAGGGGTGGAGCAATTTCCCTGTGGTCACACAGCTGGCCAGCCCAGGTTGTGATGAACTCAAAGTCTCTTGTCGCTAACCTTGAATCCTGAATCCATAGAAGGAGGAGTGTATTGAATCCACTGGGAATACACTTGGCTGCAAGTAACAGAAACCTGGGCTAGGAGTGACTTAAACCATGAGGCCATCCATTATTTATTTAGTAGGACATCAGGAAGTAGGCGCTGCCCGGGTGGGTTCAATAGTTCCTCAATATCATAAGAGGGCTGACATCTCTGAAATTCTCTTGGCCGTCTCCTCATGGTGACAAGGTGACTGCCACAGCTCCAGACATCACTTCCTCACACAATGACATCCAAAGGCAGGAAGGGAAGTGGGCAGAGGGGAACAAGTCTCTCTTCCTGTATCTTTCTCATTTTATAGTGAGACCTCTCTTGCCCAGGAGCCATCAGCAGACTTCCCCTTATGTCTCACAGGCCACAAATGGGTCACAGCCTCTCCCCTGGGCACCCCTCAAGCCCAGAGGGGCAGAATTTAGTTCCTGTTACATGGTAGACTGGATGACTTGAAATCAAAAACAGTTCACTCAAGGACAAAATTTAAAGGATGCTGCATTTTAAAAAATTCATGGGGAATTCCCTGGTGGTCCAGTGGTTAAGAATCCTCCTTCCAATGCAGGGGATGCAGGTTCAATCCCTGGTCGGGGAACTAAGATCTCACATGCTGCAGGGCAACTAAGCCCATGCAATGCAACTACTGAGCCTGCGAACCACGACTAGAGAGGAGACTGTGTGTGGCAACAAAGCTCTCACGTGCCGCAACGAAGATCCCATGTGCTGCAACTAAGACCTGATGCAGCCAAAAAATCAATCAATCAATCAATATTTTTAAAAACATGAAAAAATTAAAGTCCAAATATTTAAAAATAAATAAAATAAAAATTTGCGGTAAAATATACATAACATAAAATTCGTGATTTTAATCTTTTTTTTTTTTTTTTTTTTTTTTGGCTGCGCTGGGTTTTCATTGCTGTGCGCGCCGGCTTTCTCTAGTTGCGGCGAGCAGGGGCTACTCTTTGTTGCGGTGCGCGGGCTCCTCGATGCGGTGGATTCTCTTGCTGTGGAGCGTGGGCTCTAGGCGCGTGGGTTTCAGTCGTTGTGGCACGTGAGCTCAGTAGTCGTGGCTCGCAGATTCTAGAGCGCAGGCTCAGTAGTTGTGGCGCACGGGCTTAGCTGCTCCGCGGCATGTGGGATCTTCCCGGACCAGGGCTCGAACCCGTGTCCCCTGCATTGGCAACCAGAGTCCCAACCACTGTGCCACCAGGGAAGCCCCGATTTTAACCATTTTTAAGAGTACAGTTCCGTGGCATTACGTACATTCGCACTGCTGTGCAACCACCACCATCCTGCATCTCCAGAACTCTTTCATCTTCCCAAACTGGTACTCTATCCCGGTTAAACACGAACTCCCCATTCCCCCTCCAGCTCCTGGCAACCACCCTTCTACTTATGTCTCTATACATTCGATTACTTTAGGTGCCTCATATAAGTGGACTCATACGGTACTTGTCCTATTGTGACTGGCTGATTTCTTTTAGCGTGATGTCCTCAGGGTTCATCCATGTTGTAGCTTGTGCCAGAATTTCCTTCCTTTTTTGGTACAACAGGGAAGAAAACAAGCAATATTTGGGCGTTTTATTTGTTTGGGTTCCATATGACCAGAAGTTGTGTCAGTGGTCATGCCAGGTGGCTATGTTATAAAGACACTCATTTGATGATTTCAATGCCTTGCCGTCTCTGTGAGCTAGTCATTTTGAGGCCATATTTACAAGGACAGCACCAATGGCCTCCAGGGGCATTCTCAGCCTATCTGGCATGCGGTACCACGGTGGGAGGGGGCGCTTTTTAAGGCTGAGTAGTATTCTGTAGTATGTATGTGACACACTTGATTTATCTGTTCATTTGTTGATGGCCTCTTGGGTTGCTTCCATCATTTGATTATTATGAGTAATGTATGGGCCCTTTTGTTACTTTTAGCATCTTCAAAAGCCTCTTCAACAAGAAAATGACAAGCAATGTACCAAGTGCTGGTGAGGATGTAGAAAAACTGGGATTCTCACCCGTTGCTGGCGAGGGTGCAACATGGTACGACCGCTTTGGAAGACAGTTCTGCAGTTCCTTAAAAAGTTTAACATACACCTATCATATGATCCGGTCATTTCACTGCTAAGTAGAGACTAAGAGAAATGGAAACATACATCCACAGAGAACCTTGTATATGAATGTTCATAGCAGCACTATTTACAACAGCCAAAAGATGGAAACAACCCAAATGTCCATCAACTGATGAATGGGCAAACAAATTGTGGTCTATCAGTAGGATGGACTCTTTTTCGGCTATAAAACGGAATGAAGTTTTGATATGTGGTACAAGGTGAACGAACCTTGAAAACAAGCTACGTGAGAGAAACCAAATACAAAAGGCCACATATTGTAGGATTCCACTTATATGAAACGTCCAGAATCAGCAAATTCATAGAGACAGAAAGCAGATTGCTGGTTGCTATGGGCTGGGGGCAGGGAATGGGAGTGGCTGTGAAGGGTTGGGGCTTTCCTTTTAGGCTGACGAAAAATATTCTGGAATTAGACAGTGGTGATGGTTGCACAACTGTATGAATATACTAAAACCACTGAACTGCATGCTTAAAAAAAAGATGAGTGCCAGCCCTGGCCCAGCCTTTTAAAAAAAAAAAAAGATGAGTGACCATTCTGGAAACTATCACTGTTCCCATTTTACAGATGAGAGCATTGAGGCTCAGAGACTCAATGACTTCACTGAGGAAATAGAGCTAGTGGTTGGGGAAGCGGGGATTTGAACCCCAGCCACTTCTGCCTCCAAAGCCCCACCAGTAACGCCACACCATGAGGGGCTTCCGGGGCCTTGGGTTAGCCTCCTTGCCTCTCTCTGCCACGGTCTCCTCGTTTGTGCAACGGTCGTGAGTCAAAGAGGCGTGAAAGTGGCCAGCACCCGGCTAGGCACAGAGCAGATGCCTGAGGCAGCGCACCTCTCCTTCCTTCTTCACGTCAGGGAAGTTCTTGTTCCTGGGAGGGCAGACACGAGGGCTGGGGGAGGCCATGGCTGCTCAGGGAGGCTTGGCCACCTCCCAGCAGCTGTCCCCAGGCAGGGACAGAGGCCACGGCGCCGTGTTCCTGCTGCCAGCGTGTGGGTGTTTCCCGACACCCCCTTTTGTGCAAATACATCGCGGGTGACGTCTCCGTTGCCATGGCGAGAGGCGCCCTCTTCTATCTAGAGTGACAGTCACCACCAGGCTGGGACCGGAGCCAGCGCAGCCCAAGGGCAGATGAATTTTGCCTTCACAAGTCAGACTCTGCAGGCTCTGCGCCTCCCGGGGAAGGCCAGCTGCCTGGCACCTTCCCTCCTCGCTGGCTGCTTCTCCCCAGGGGGCAAAATGAGGGCACGCAGGGACCCCTGCAGAGCTTCACCCTGTTTTCTGAGGGGCTCTGGGCGGGGAGAGAGCTGGCTGACCTGGGTTTCAGTCCTGGCGCCTCTGTTTCCAAGGCACGTGACCTTGGGCCTCAGTTCCTTTATCTGAAAAGTGTCGATGTCAATACCTCCCTGCAGCCTTGTTTTAGGGGGTCTCTTATTCATTCAACCAACATTCGTGGTTCCGAGGACAACACCTCCCAGCCCAGGTGCTTCATCCTCTCAGGCCTCCCTCCAACCCAGGCCGACCCCTCAGCTGACCTCGGCAAGGCCCTGCGTGGTGGGAAGACGAGGCCTTTGCTTGGGACAATCATTAGGGGAAGCCATTGGGTGGGAGTTCTAGCCCAAAGAATGTTCCAGAAACAAGATATGTTGTTCATGGAACTGCATGGCTGGAGGAAAGAGGGATTCTCGTTGATTCTGAGAAGAGGCAGGAGGAGACACACAGACAGACAGATAGAAACTGCCCCAGAATGGGTCCCCTCCTTGCTGCTCCCCCGCCAGCAGCCCTGACCCCAACTTTCAGGAACAGTTCTTGTTAAAGTTACAAGTGCTCAGGGTTTGGGGTCTCTTCGAGGGAGGCCCTGGCAGGACTGGGATCCACACAGCATGGTGAATCAGCAATGTGGGGTCCAAACGGGGACGGGCCGTGAGACCACCAGCCCTCCAGCAGGGGGTCTCAGGACCCAGGCCAGGAGGACCAAGGGTTAGCTGACTGTGGCTCAAACCCCAGCTTGCCACTCACTCGCTGTGGGACCTGCGCCAGGTCTCTAACCACTGTGCTTCAGTTTCCTCCTCCGTAAAATCAGGATGATGATGATCTTACTGCATCACAGAATTGTGGCGATTCCATGAGACAGGGCATGTAAGATGCTTGGCCCCATGCCTGGCAATAGTGCCAGTCAGTAAATGTTAGCTGGTAACGTATTTTGTTATAGTTTTGGGTTTTTGTTTTTGTTTTGTTTTTGGCTACGTTGGGTCTTCATTGCTACCCACGGGCTTTCTCTAGTTGTGGTGAGCGGGAGCTACTCTTCGTTGAGGTGCGCGGGCTTCTCATTGCTGTGGCTTCTCTTGTTGCAGAGCATGGGCTCTAGGCATGCTGACTTCGGTAGTTGTGGCACACGGGCTCAGTAGTTGTGGCGCACGGGCTTAGTTGCTCTGCGGCATGTGGGATCTTCCTGGACCAGGGCTCGAACCTGTGTCCCCTGCATTGGCAGGTGGATTCTTAACCACTGCGCCACCAGGGAAGTCCCTAGTTTTGGGTTTTTGATAAAAGCTAAGGCAGGGACCTTGCCAAGTAACGTGGGCTGGAAGCTCATGAGTGGGACATCATGAAGAAATCACAGACCGTCTGGGTCGGGTTAAATAAATGCCCATTAAATGATTGGTTTCAGGATAGAAGCTGCTCCCTTCACTGGCCCCTGGACGAGCCTGGCTCCAATGAAAACTGTTCTGAGAACCACAGGAAAACTGGCCGATGACGCCTCCTCAGACAGCTATCCAGTCTGCCCAATGGAGAAGGCAAAGGATAGGGCGTGTCCACACTCGCACACACCTTCACAGACACCTGCAGAGTGGCACACGCTCCCAGACACACACTCAGTCCTGGAAAGCAAGAAACACTCGTGTTAAGCCTTTAGAGACAAGCTCTGTTATTATTTCCATTTCATGCAGAGGGAAACTGAGACAAAAGAGGTTCTGTACTTTGCCTGGGGTCACATAAAGAAGTGGAAGAACTGGGATCTGAACCCAGGAGGCTGGCACCAGTCCAGATCACTGCCCCAAACGATGCCTACAGTCACATGCTCCCGGGCACGGCAGGTGGGGGCAGAGCAGGGCAGCTACGGGACCCTGTGCTAAGAGTGGCACTTTTGTTTTCCTCCCCGCTCTGCTTTTCTGGGTCTGCAGCAATGCTAATCCAGCAACGCCTCGAGGGCCACGGTGAGGAAGTGGTGGGGAGGTTCGAAAATAGGTAGCCCAACTCCAGGGGCCCAAGTGCTCAGGCCACCCCCTGCTGCCCCTCTCCTGAGCCACCCAAGTCCTCTTCAGGCACACGTCCATAGCATCCCTTCCTAGAACATAACAGATCATTTATTATACCTTTTATTAAGACGGAAAGAGGTAACTAGAACCTTCCCGATTGTTCCAGATGCTTATGAGCTCATGTCAACGTTCTGGCAGGAATTCTGGGAAACTGGCAGTTTCTCAAAAGTTAAGCAAACTACCATACGGCCCAGCAGCAATCCCACTCCTAGGTACTTACCCAAGAAAAACAGCAACGTGTATCCAGACAAAAACTTGCCCATAGCGGCATTGTTTTTAAGGACGTCAGATTGGAAACAACCCAAGTATCCATCAGCTGGTAAAGAGGCAGACAGAATGTGTCATAGCCATACAATGGAATGCTATTCAGCCGTAAAAAGGAATGAAGCAATGGCACAGCCTACCACATGCGTGGACCTTGAAAACATGATGCTACGTGAGAGACGCCAGACGCAAAATGCCAGAGAGTGTATGATTCCATTTATGTGAAATGTCCAGAAGAGGCCAATACGTAGACACAGGATGTAGAGAAGCGGGTGCTTAGGGACTTAGGGGAGGGGGAGTGGCGGTGACTTCTGTTGGGGAGTGAAGAAAATGTTCTGGAAATAGAGATGCTGGGTATATTACCTTGTGAATGCACTAGATGCCACTGAATTGTATGTTAAAAGGCTGAACTTCATAGAACGTGAGTTGTATCTCAATAAAAACTGGCTGCTGCTCTCTTGCCCCTTCTAATCACCTCCCCCTTCACCTCCCCCTTTACCTGCCCCCCCACGCCCTCCGCATTGCAGGAAACCATGCACATGCTTGCAGTTCCTCTAGGCTGGCTGCCCATTCTTGAACTTCACACAGTGAAATTGTACAACATGTGCTTTTCTGCATCCAGCTTCTTTCACTCAGTAGAATGGCTTCGGGATTCTCAGGTGTTGCTGTAGGTATCCGTGTCTCATTTTCCTTTTCGTTGCTGCACAGTATTCCCTTGTATATGGACACGTCATGGTTTGTTGGTCACTGACGGACATTTGGGATGTTTCCAGCCATGGAGAGTACGACTAAGGCTGCTATGAGCACTTGTGTCCACATGAAAACAGACGTAGCAACCACAGCAGTCGCTCTCTGGAAAGGGTGGGTGCTCAAGGAGAGGGGTGGCCTTGGCAGCGTGCTCACCTGCGCAGGGCGCTGAAGGATGCTCTGCTGGGTCATCAGGACGGAGACCCTTAAAAAACGCCCAGGGGCATGTGGGACAGAGTCCCTGGGACCTGGATCTTCTTGGGAAAGGGAGCAGGGAGTCCCAGACTCTAGGGCTGGAACAGGCTGCTGGGTCCACAGGTGAACTATATTGATGACCGTGTACCGGACAAGTGGAATTCGCAAGTGATAGTGCATCTGTCTCCCAGCTGCGTCCCCAGTGGGCTCTACCCTGGTCCGAGCCGCCTTCAGCTCCTGCCTGGGCCATTGCAGTAGCCCCCACCCTGCTCTCCGGGCATCCTCCTGGCCCTCTAGCTTTCCTTACAGCAGCCAGAGGGAGCCTGGTCCTGTCACTCCTGCGCTCCCAACTCTCTGTGGGCCCATCTCACTTACAGTGAAATCCTAAGTCTTTGTAAAGGCCTAGGCCCTGCAGAGTCTGCACCCCACACCCCCTGTGACTGTACCTCCTAGCCTTCTCACTCCAGCCCCTGGAGGAGGAAGAAGGGGATGGGGCCTGACAGGTGGGCAGGGGTGACTCACGCAGGACCTTGTGGGCCACTGGGAGGGAGGCTTGTTTTTATTCTCAGTGTGAAGAGCACATGTCCTACGCTCAGCTGTGAGCCAAGCCCTTGATGTTCACATTCACATCCATCCTACCAGCAGCCCCAGAGATCAGGTGCTCTCAACACCCCCAATTCGCAGATGAGCAAACTGAGGCTCAGAGAGGTGAAGCTGCTTGCCCATGTGGCCTGGCAGGCACATCCCACTCCCTGGAGATGTTCTGAGACAGCCCCAGGGGCTGACATTTCCTTCCCTCCCCAGAGGTGAATGACGCTGGCCCCAGGTGGGCCTTCTTGGGCAGGGCTGCTCCTCTGAAGTCCTTTGAAGTCCCAGCCAGCCAGCTGCCTGGCCAACTGTTTCCCCATCTCACCTTCCTCCTGGACTCCTGCCAAGCTCTCAGGGGCTGGAGAGACGGGTGGAGGCCCAGGGCAGGGGGCATGTTCTGTTTTATTCAATTTATCTCTCTGGTTTTTTTCAGTTGCATATACACATGGTTAAACTCTTTTTCAAATGGCCCAGTGAAAAGGACATCTCTCTTCTACCTCTTCCCGCGTGTCCACTTTTCTGCCCCTGAAGCATCTGCAGGGACCAGTTTCTGTGTGTCCTTCCGGGGTGACCTAGGGATGTACAAACAGAAATATACAAATATAAATGTGAAAATATTCCTTAACGTACCAGTTGGAGGACCCTGCCTGGTCTTCTGCACCCACCTGCCTTTCTACCCTGAACAATACAGCTTAAAAAAATCCCTCGAGTTGGTAACCCCAGTCCAAGCTTGAGAAGAACATTAAACCAGTCCCAAGTGAGGAGCAACCTGCAAAGCCCTGCCCAGGGCTCCTGCAAACTGTCCGCCTCGTCAAAAACAAGGACAGCCTGGGAATCCGTCACAGCCGAGAGAGCCCTAAGGAGACATGAGGACCAAATGTAACATGCGGTCCTGGATGGGATCCTGGAGAGAAGAAGGCCATTAGGAAACACTGAGAAGAATCTGAATAAAGTATGGACTTTAGTTAATAAGAATGTATCAATATCTATTTGTTCATTGAAGCAAATGCACTGTATGGATGTAAGATGTTAAGAACGGGGAAAACTGGGTGTGGGGTGTTTGGGACCTCTGTACTATCTTAGCAATTTGTCTATAAATCTAAAACTGTTCCATAAAATAGTTCATTTTTTAAAAGGACATTAAAAAAAATCCCTCGAGCTGTACACCAAACGCTAATGCACCTCATGCCCTTCATTATGTATATATTATCTTTCAGTTAAAACAAAAGAAAACAAAAATAAACAAACCAAAAAAACCCCCAGGGACTTCCCTGGTGGCGCAGTGGTTAAGAATCCACCTGCCAATGCAGGGGACACGGGTTCGATCCTTCGTCTGGGAAGATCCCACATGCCACGGAGCAACAAAGCCTGTGCGCCACAACTACTGAAGTCCGCACACCGAGAGTCCGTGCTCCACAACAAGAGAAGCCACCGCAATGAGAAGCCCGCGCACCGCGACGAAGAGTAGCCCCTGTTTGCCACAACTAGAGAAAGCCCATGCACAGCAACAAAGACCCAACACAGCCAAAAATAAATTAAAAAAAAGAATAATAAAAAAACCCCAGAAACGACATGTGAACGCAGATCTTAGAGGTTGCTCTGTGCCCCGGCTCTGGGGCAGCCTCACCCTTCGTAACGGCCGAGTAATGTTCCATTGTCTGGCTGTCCCATAACTGACATCCTGGGTCCCCTATTGATTGGTACCCAACCTTGTTTTCAGGCCTTTGCTGCTGTCAGCAACCTGGCTGTACACTTTTTTGTCTGTCCAAGCTTCCGTGCCCTGTGCCAGCATCTCTGCAAGATCAGTTCCCAGAAAGGGAACGGTGGCTTCAAAGAGTGCCGGCAGGAGGAGTTTGGGCTTTGACTCCACGAAAGAGACCTTCTCCCCAGAGGGGATGGAGAGACATGGTACAGGGTTCAGGGGAGGGGAGGGGGCTCAGCTATTTTATTGAGGTGGTCAGGGAAGGCCTCTCTGAGGAAGTGACATTTGAGCAAAGATATGAAGGAAGAGAGAGCCGGAGTCACGTAAGTGTCTAAGGAAGTGGGATTCTGACAGAGGGTATAGCGTGTGCAAAAGCCCTGAGGTGGGGCCATTTCTGGTGGGATTGTATTGTGAGCACTTGGGGAACTTTTAAGGAGTGATGGCGGGCCTGATGCGGGGTTTAAAAGAACCCCTCTGGCTGCTTCGGGGAAAAGGGGGCAGAGTGGATGCTGGGAGACCAGGCAGGAGGCTACCGCAATAGTCCAGGCAAGACAAGATGATGGTTGGACCAGGGTGTTCACTACAGGTGGGGAGAAGGGGCTGATCTGGGGTGTATTTTGAAGGCAGAGTCAACAGCACTTGCTAAAGTCCCAGGTTACTAGGCCAGGGCACAGCAGGAGTGTATTAGTTTGTTAGGGCCGCTGTAACAAAGTACGGACCACAGACTGTGTCCTTTCACAGTGCTAGAGGCCAGAAGTGTGAAATCAAGGTGTCAGCAGGGCCATCTCCCTGTGCAGATTCTAATGAAGGATCCCGCCTTCCCTTTTCCAGCTTCTTCTCCGTGGGCTGCCGGCGATCTTTGGAGTTCCTCGGCTTGCAGTTGCACCCTTCCAATCTCAGCCTCCCTTGTCACATGACCTTCTCCCTGCCTGTGTCTGTATTATGGCCTTCTCCTCTCTTATAAGGACACCAGTCATATTGAATTTAAGGCCCACCCTACTCTGATCCGACCTTATCCTAACTTAACTCATTCCACCTGCAGTGACCCTATTTCTAAACAAGGGCGAGGGGAGGAGGACGGCGTTTGAGGCAGAGGGACTTGTAAGTGCAAAGGCCCTGAGGCAGGAGAGGGCTATTGGTCTTATGCCCTTGTTTCCTGCAAATCTTGTTCATGAAGAAATGACTGAGGTTGAATTCTGATGGGGAGGGAAAGGAAAGGAAGTTCTGTGCCCGTCGGTACACTGACAGCCCTCCCTGAAATTTGCCAGTTCTCCCCCAGGCTGCCCCCACCTTCGTTCCCTCCCTCCCTCCTTCCGGTTCAGGCAGCTAGACCCTCTCTTATCACCCTGCACACAGTTTCCTTTTTAGCCCAAAGGTCGTTATTTTAACACCTGTTGGGAGAACAAGCAGGCGTGCTCCCAGGGGGTGGGGAAGAGAGAGTACATGGGGACAGGCTGCTTGCAGGGCTGACCCTCAGGACTTAGCGGGGGAGGGGTGTCTGTCTCACTTTGTGTGGGCTGGGGTGCTGACTGGGGCTGGATGGTCCACATGGTCTTACCCACAATGTTTGGCACCGGCTGGAAGAGCTGGAAAGGCTGGTGGGGTCCCTCTCTCACTTCCTCAAGCTTCACTCTGTCCACGTGTTTGCTTGTCCCGTCTGGAATCTGGCCTGAGCTTCTTTACGTGGCAGCAGCTGGGTCCCAAGAGAGGGAAAGCAGAAGCTGTCAGGTCTCTTGTCCAGAACTGGCCCATGCACCACTTCTGCTGCCTCCTATTGGTCAAAGCATTCACAGAGCCCACCCACTTTCAGGAGACTCCACCTCCTGGTGGGAGGAGCTTCAGGCACCTGCCGGGAGGGGAGGCGTTGCTGGTGGCCATCTTTGCAGGAAACCCTCACTCCCCTCCAGCCTGCTTCTGCTGGCCTGGTGAGGCCCGGAGGCTGCAGAGGACAACATGTCCCACCTGTAAGATGCCAGAAGATGCGTGGGCTCTGAGGAGTCTTGTTTTATTAAAAAAAAAAAAAAAAAAGGCAGGGAGGGGGATTATACCCCACCAGAGAGCAAACATTCTGAGCCACTTGGCACTGCACTCTGACTGGGAGGCTAAGCACACAAATCAGATGTTTATGAGAACAAACAGTCATTAGAACTCGAGAACTAGAGAGGGAATAAACATCATCTCAAGACATTTTGCGAATTTGGCTCTGAACCCTGCCTGCCTGTGAATTGACTAGCTTCTGGCTGGCAGAGGTGCATGTTTACGTGCATGCAGGTGTATGTGTATGCATGTTGTAAGCCCTCTAAGTAAAGTGTCTTTTCTGAGTGCCTCAGTCTCCTCCTCTGTAAAATGGGGGCAAGAATGGCACAAAACTCAGGGTCATTATGAGCATTAAATGAGGAAATACATACAAACTGATTAAAACAGTGCCTGGAGCCTAGTAGGTGTTCAACAAATGTAAGTCATAATTTTCATTCATTCATTCATCAAATACTAAGAGGCCCCCAAGCAGAGGATGCCCTTTGCTTAGTGTTCAGGATACGAAGACTGTTCTAGAGTCCTTGTACTAGCCAATGTCTCGACACAGGGGGTGCCCTGGAATCGATTTCTTGAAGAGTGAATGAACAGGGCATGGACTTTTCCCTCCAAAGCTCTGACCTGGAGAGGAGACAGACTTGTAAATAAATCATCGTAAAAACTACAATGAGAGATGAAAAACAGTTCAAAGCATGGGTTTCACCCAAACGAAAAAGGATTGCTTTGATGGAATTTCAGACCCAGTGGCCAAAGTAGGCAGGATGCCCTCCTGGACCCCTTTAATTGGTACCAGGTAGACATGGCCTCTGACCCCAGTCAGGAGAGGAGAGAGCAGGGTGAGGAAACCTTCCCACGATGGAAGATGCAGGCTTTGCCAGACTGTGAGCCATTCCCCTGCCCTTCGGTCCTCAGCCCCTGAACGAGGGACTCCTGGTTTCTGGCAGGAGATGTAGGTGGCAGGGATGGGGGGGGGAGGTTTTATATCGGGAGGGCTTCCAAGTCTGCTTGTGGGGCAAGTTAATGAGTGACTCTGGGTACTTAATCTAAACCAGACATCACTTCACGGATGTCTGCTAAGAGCATCTCCGACATCTACAGAGATTCGTCCATGGCAACATGGGGGCTGGAGAGTCACCGGGGGGATCTGCAGGCCACAGCATTTGGAGCCTTGAAGTGAGGCTACAACTCACATCTCCACTGGCTGTCAGGGACCCTGTACATGCATCTAGAACGGGGTCCCTGTCCAGGCCAGCCACATCATTTGCCGGGTCCTGGTGCAAAGTGAAAACACAGGATCCCTTGTTCGAAAATGATTGAGAATTTCAAGATGGCGACAGCAGAGCCTTAAAGCAAGCCTGGGGCCCTTCTGAGTGTGGGTCCCTGTGTGGCTGCCAAGTGGCTCCCTCAGGAAGCTGGCCCTGTCCCCATCACCCGCATGTGGCTGGAGCACGCAGCAGGAGCCCACGGTAGGGTGCGGAAAGTGCAGATGTGCCTGGATTCTTGCACCTCTGAGTTGGCCAGGCAGGGAATGGGAATCAGGATTGCTGGGTTCTGGAGATCTGGTTCATTTTCCTAACCTACCAAGTAGGTACCATCAGTTCTGTCTTTCTGCCCCCCCCCCCCCCCCCGGGGATGACAAAGGCCTGGCAGGAAAGCAAAGTAAACTCTCAAGGGCCATAGAAATACAAAGAGTGATTGTGTGGGCTCCTCGCTGCAGCCCCAGACGCAGGTGTTGTGGAGAGCTTGGTGGTCCCACGCTGAGGTCAGTACCTGGTCTCCAGGAGGAGGTGGGTCCTCATTCCCACAACTGAGTTGCATCGTACAGTTGGAGGTTACTTAACCTCTGGGGCTTGTTGCGGCCCCTCCCTGCCCTGAGTGTTCTCTTGGAGAAGGAGGAAGGTAGGAGACAGATGGGGAAGCAGGAAACATTAATACTTCCATCCTGGAGGCCCCGAGAATGCTGGACCCGGCTGTGGACAGAGGTCCTAGATCTAGAATTATGAGGGGTTACCTCTCACTCAGCCCCAAAGGAAGCGGGCACTCCTGGTCTGTCAGACTAAATACGACGCACCTCCCTCTGGGCCCTGCAAGATCTGGCCTGCCCTGCCCACTCTCCCCCCTCCCACTGGCATCCTTGCTGTTCCCTGAACAGTGCCAGCGTGTACCCACCTCAGGGCTTTTGCACGTATAGTTCCCAATACCAGGTATTCTCTTCCCTAAGGTATGCACAAGGCTCAATTCCTCTCTTTATTCTGGTCTCTGCTCAGGTGGAACAGCACCTCTCCCTGGTACTCCTTTCCTTCTGTACGACTTTAGTTTTCATCATGGCACTCATTGTGAGACTGTATTTATGCGTTTGCTGTCTTTCTCCCTCTAACGTCAGTTTCCTAGAGGCAGAGACCTCATCTGTCTTGTTTACCATTGTACTGAAAAAAAAAAAGAAAAAAAATATATATCTCCAGATGATGTAAGGTAACTCCCTTTTATAGCAGTGAGAGGGTTCCTCTCTCAATGTTTTCGATAAACTTAAGTATAAAAGTTTGGTGGTATAAATTAAATAGTCAGATGTTTACTTGCACCTTCATGTTAGTAATAAAGTCATATATGCCTAGTTACACCTATTTAAAGTCACACATTAAAAAGTGACATAAGACATTAAGAAATATGTCTTTTTGTTCCGGGCTTACATTCATGAAATAATGTTCTTCGAGTCCTCCGCCCGTGCCCTTGACGTTGTGTTTTGAATCATCAAACGGAGGTTGGCTGATCCCATCTGCTCCCCGTATGTCTAGAACTTTTCAAACATGGCATTTTCTGAATCTACATATGATGCGGCCACTGGAAATGTTATCCCAGACCACAAATACCCTTTTGCATAAATTTGGACATTGCTTGTTTCATTTGCTTTGTGGGTGTATATTATTGATGAGCTCCAGCAAGGAACCGCTTTCTGTATTACTTTTTAAAGTGACCTTTAAGAGGTTTGTTTATAGTGACATCCAACACCTATGAATGCAGACTTATAACGGCTAGATCGGATTAAATTTCTTGGCGCTCTCTCTGTATAAATGATTTGGAGATCTGACATAAGACTCCCACACAGCGTAGTTTGAGGTGGTTTCAGGCAGAGGCTGTGGTTCTCACCTGTGGTTACTCCTGAGGGGAGCTTTTCACATGGTGGTTTACTTAGAATCTCCTGGGGGGAGCTTTTCACCTGGTGGTTTACTTAGAATCTCCTGAGGGGAGCTTTTCACCTGGTGGTTTACTTAGAATCTCCTGAGGGGAGCTTTCCACCTATATGGATGTCCTTGGGTTCCACTGCTAAGCCAGTGGAATAAAAATCCTGGGTGGCAGGAGACAGGCACCTGCAGTTCTAAAATGATGACCCTAATATCTAGCCAGGCTGAGACCATGAGGCTAATTTCGATACGACAAAACAGTGGTTCCCAAAGCGTGGTCCTCGGGCCCCAGCATCACCATCTGGGAACTTGCTAGAAATGCACTTCTCAGGCCCCAGGCCGCACCCACGGAATCAGACAGCTGGAGGTGGGGCCCAGCAATCTCCTGGAGGGTTTTCACAAGCCCTCCAGGGGATCCTGATGCTCAAATTGGGGGATTGCTGCTCCAAACCAGGCTGTGATGTTAAAAAAAAAACCAAAAAAAGGTAATGAAAGAGAAATAAAGAAGTACAAGGGGCTTCCCTGGTGGCGCAGTGGTTAAGAATCCACCTACCAATGCAGGGGACACGGGTTCGAACCCTGGTCCGGGAAGATCCCACATGCCGCGGAGCAGCTAAGCCCGTGCGCCACAACTACTGAGCCTGAGCTCTAGAGCCCATGAGCCACAACTATGGAGCCTGCGTGCCACAACTACTGAAGCCCACGTGCCTAGAGCACATGCTCTGCAACAAGAGAAGCCACCACAGTAGAAGCCCACGCACCACAAAGAAGAGTAGCCCCCGCTCTCCGCAACTAGAGAAAAGCCCACGCGCAACAATGAAGACCTAACACAGCCAAAAATACGATAAATAAAATAAAAATTAAAAAAAAATAGGAATTATTAAAAAGAAAAAGTACAAGGCTTTGTAAGGACGCAAATATCAGGTTACTCCTGTTTTTCTAAAGGATGGCTATACTATTTGTTGAGGGAATGAAGTCTTTATTGTACCTTCGATGTCTCGAGTGCTCCCTGGGTGCCAGACACTGGGATAGATGCTTTGCATGATGTCCCAGTGAGATGGGTTCTATTATTATACCCATTTTACAGAAGAGAAAACTGAGGTCAAAGTGGACATTTCTTGCCCAAAGTTGCATACTTGGGAAATGGCAGCGGGTGCTCCATTGCAGTGCTAGCCCCAGGCCCGTGTTATTTACAATGATGCCTGTCTCCTTCAGGGGCTGGGGTCCCAGGGTCAGCCACCAGCCCCCAGGATGTGGCCTCCTCCATCTTGAACAGCGTGGGGCATATCATGGCCCAGGCGCCAGCTACCCAGAGGGACCTTTCTCTGGACTCAGGGGCCTTACAGGACAGGAACGCCTTGCCATCCCAAGCCCAGGCAGGGGATCCCAGGGTGGGCTGGGTGTTCTCTCTGAGCCTTACATTAAGAGATGAAGCCGAGAGGCCTCAAGAGGGAGGGTGCTTTCCACTCTGTAAAATCTATGCACATCAATCACACTGCTCCTCAAAGAAAGCAAAACCACAATGAGAAAGCACTACAGACCAACTAGAAGAGTTGACAATAGAAAGACTGATAATGCCAAGTGCTGGTGAGGAGGCAGAGCAACTGGACGTCCCACACGTTGCTGGTGGGGATACAAAATGGTATAGCCACTCGGGAAACCTGTTGGGCAGTTTTTTGGGTTTTTTTAAATTTTATTTTATTTATTTTTTTATACAGCAGGTTCTTCTTGGTTATCCATTTTGTTTGGCAGTTTTTTTACAAAGTTAAACACACACTTACCACATGACCCAGCAATCTACCTCCTGGGTATTTAACCCAAGAAAAATGAAAACATATGTCCACACAAAGGCTTGGACGCTCAGGTTCATAGCGACATCATTCATTATAGCCAGAAACTGGAAGCAACCCAAAGGCCCATCACTAGGTGAATGGATAACCACACTGAGGTATATCTATGCCACAGAATACTATTCAGCGACGATATATGAATACGTGCAACGACACAGATGAAGCTCAGAAACGCTCTGTGGAGTGAAAGAAGCCAGGTATGAAAAATACACGCTGTATGACTCAGTACATGAAACTCTGGAACAGGCAAATCTAAGCTATAGAGATGGAAATCACATCAGCGGATGCCAAGGGTCAGGGTGAGGGTGGGGTAGGCCACAAAGGGCATGAGGGAACCTCCTGGGGTGCTAGAACGTCCTACGTCTTGATTGGAGTGGAGTGTATACATATGTATACATATGTGAACATTTGTGCGTGTTTCTGTACGTAAGCTATACCCCAATTTTTAAAAGAGACTCCTAAAAATGTCTGTCTAATAGCCCATTTGTATTTCACAGGAGAGTTCTTGTTACATATGTGCCTTGCAAAACAGCCCTGTTCTATAAGATGGGGTCCTGGCCCGGCCCACCAAGGCCTGCCTGGTCTTGGCATGGGGTGGCGGCATCTCTTGAGGAAGGCAAAGCCCAAGCCCTTTCAGAAGGTGTCCCTCCACAGGTCTTTGGCCAGAATGAGGGTGACCGTCTGCCCCCCAGATCTAACTCACTCACTAGAAAGGGGTTTGCCGGTGTGGTTAGATGTAGCCCCTGGGCTGGAAGGGGTGTTGGGGGGCTCTGTCACTGAGTATGCCTCCAGAGGCAAGTAACAACTTTTCTAGCTAGAAGATTCCACACAAAGGATTTAGCCTAATCTCACAAAAACAAAGGTGGGCACAGGATTGTTACTCCAGGGCATCAGGAAGGACCCGAGACCTTGCCTGCCTCCCCGGCACCCTCCTCAGTGTGGCAGACATGGTCTCAAAATGGTCGCCACAGCCACCCGTTTCCATACAACTGTGTTTAGGGACCAAAAACGCAGGGGGATCGCCCTCACAGGTCTCACTCTTTCATCAAGGAGGGAAAACCTTCCTCAGACTTCCCTCAGGTCCATTGTCCAAAACAGGGTCACAGGGCCTCTCCCAGCCAAGAACGGGTGTCTTGGGTTGGCCTCCTCAGAGGCAGACTCTGCGGTGAACATGTTTGTGCAGGTGATTTATTATTAAGGACGTGCTCCCAGGCCAATTTGGAAGGGGGTGGGGAAGTGGGGCAGGAAAGTGGGAAGGAATCAGGCAAAGGGGCAGTTTGAGGTCAAGTCTTAGCCTCAGCCTGGTCCCATGGGCTGCTTGGGGCACCAGCAGCACTATAAAGTTTGTCCCGCCTTGAGGCAGGGGGCTGGGCTATCGTCCCCTGCTCCAGCCAGTACAGCCAGACGGCCGTGACAGGGGACGTACACTCTAGACTAGGAGGCAACGAGGCTCCAGTAGCACCAAGTCCGCCTCCTGAGGAAGGTCATGGGTGTGAACCATCAGAGGTCAAGTTCACAGAACCTGGGGGAGGAGGTGCAGATTCTGTGAAGGGCCTCCCAGGGATCAAAGCAGGGCACCAACAGGGTTCCCTGCACTGGGGAAGGAAGGAGCTGGAATGTTTGGCCTCCACTGGGGGAGGCAGCCTCTCCCATCAAGCACAAGTCCGGGGAGAATGGCCATTGGGTGGGCAGATGACAGCACTGCCACAGGATCAAGCCGCCAGATGGACCACAACCTGACCACAGCTGGCCAGTACGGCCATGCCAAGGCGGGGGCAAGCATCCTCTCCCCACACTTCGCATCCTCTGGAGGACTCCCAGGGCCCCCTCTGGCCCGCTTAGTGCCCTCGGCTTTGTCCAGCCTGGGGGCCAGGAGAACTTGAGATGCGCCCACCGAAAGGGGAAGTTCTGTCAACCCCACATCACAAAACTGTCTGAGAAGAACCAGAGCATCAAGGAGGTGGGGATGGAAATTCCCTTGACTCTCTCTTCGCCCGGCACCCAGGGAAAAAATGCAAGGTTACAAATGGATTACTGGCCGCGGTCTATAAGTTCTCTTTAATTCCTCTTGCAGTAATAAACAGAAAGGTTATTAACACGAGATGGCTGGTAATAAGCTAATTATGGTGCTGGCGGACCAGGGGTGTGCGGAGAGGCCGAGCCAGTGCCCCGGGTTTCCTCTGAGCAAGCGGTTCTGAATGATTACGGATGTGACCAAGCCATCGCTGGCTGGCTGTGCCACGGAGTTGAGTTATTTATTTGGCCAATTGGCTGGGGCACAAATACTCAGATAGGTATCTTTGAACTCTTGGGCCCTGAATGCCTCCTTCTGTCCCAAGATGAGTGATGGAAACTCAAGGAACTGTAGAAAATGCAGGGACTTCCCTGGTGGTGCAGTGGTTAAGAATCTGCCTGCCAATGCAGGGGACACGGGTTTGAACCCTGGTCCAGGAAGATCCCACATGCCACGGAGGAACTAAGTCCGTGAGCCATAACTACTGAGCCAGCATGCCACAACTACAGAAGCTCGTGTGCCACAACTACTGAAGCCCACGCACCTAGAGCCCATGCTCCGCAACAAGAGAAGCCACTGCAGTGGGAAGCCCGCTCACCACAACTAAAGAAAGCCCGCGTGCAGCAACGAAGACCCAACACAGCCATAAATAAATAAATAAATAAATAAATAAATAAATAAACAAACAAACATACACACCTATTTAAAAAAAAAAAAGAAAATGCAGATGCCCAAGGAGACGGAATGCAGGGTACTTCTCCACTTTCCTTGACTCAGTGACCTTGGCAGTGCGGCCGGGAATTTGCTTTCTCTTGGCTGACGGACTCTGGCTTGCCTCACTGCGGGTCATGGTCCCAGTGCCTCGCTGGGGCTGAGTGTGAGGGGAAGTTTGTGGGTAGAGGCTGCACAGGCCAGCGTGTGGGGGAGGGAAATGAGGAGTCAAGGTTTTGGGTTCAAGTCCCACCAAAGCCCGTGAGTCCCAAACCAACAGAGGAAGGACGAAAGGCATAAATGACTCATGGCAATGTGTCCCCAACACAAGCTGGACGACTTTCCAGACCACAGTGGTTTCTCTGGGGCTTTCTGGGTGTTAGCACTAAAGCTCCCACGTTCTGGGAAACCCCTCTGTCCCGGGCAGACTGGGAAGGTTGGTCACCTTTTTCCAGATGTCCCAAGCAGGAGAGCTGCCCGGAGGTGATGGGCATGGCCCGGGAGTCAGACAGACCAGGGGTTGGACCCTGTTGCCTCCAGTGATCCTGTGAAACGTAGGACAAGGATCCTATGTTCAGTGGGGATCCTACACCCAGTCTCCCCCCCTGAAAAATGGGTGTTAAAAAAATCATCTCAGAGAATCAGTGGGGAAGTAAATGGAGTAATGCATGGAAACTTAAGTACCTGGAGTAAAATGAGATCTCAGAAAGAGCACTCATTGTTGTTGGTTTTCTTGTTGCCGATTCTGGGAGACCAAGATGAAGGACTCTTGCAGATAGAAATTAGCAGGGGGGGCGGCTGCCCTTGACTTCAGGGAAGAAAAGTTAGAAAACCAGAGGAACACCCACAGAGATGTACACTGGGGGATGTTTGTTACAGCATTATGTGGAATGAGTAGACTGATACATTCTTACACCCTTCAGTAGGGGACTGGCTGGTGAGGCAGGACAGTGGATTACTATGCAGCTCTGGGAAGAACATGGATTCGATATTAAACTGATATAGAATAAGCTCCAATTATAGATCATTCGGCGAATATTCAAGAAGCAAAATGGTGTGTATAGAAGTCTATGTTTGTGTTAAAAAAGGAGAGTATCATTAGTCATCAAGGAAATGTAAATCAAAACCACAAGGAGATACCACTTCACATCAATTAGGATGACTATTGAAAAAAAAAGAAACAAAATAAGTGTTGGTGAGGCTGTGGAAGAATTGCATTGTGGGTAAGAATGTAAAATGGTGCAGCCACTGTGGAAAATATTATGGCAGTTTGAAATGTTAAACATAGAATTACTCTATGACTCAGCAATTCCACTTCTAGGTGTATATCCAGAAAGATCTGAAAACAGGGATTCAAACAAATACATGTACACGAATGTTCACAGCAGCACTAATCACAAGGGCCGAAAGGTATGAACATCCCAGATGTTCATCTACAGATGAGTGGATAAACCCAATGGAGGCTATGAATACAATGGAATCGTTTTCAGCCATAAAAAGGAATGAAGTACCGACACAGTCTACAACATGGATGAATCTCAAAAAGATTATGCTAATTGAAAGAAGCCAGTCATAAAAGGCCACCTACTGTAAGATTCTATTTATCGGAAATGTCCAGAATAAGTAAATCTATAGAGATAGAAAGCAGATTGGTGGTTACCAGGGACTGGGGGAGGGGAGGAATGGAGAGTGACTGCTTCAGGGGTACCAGTTTCCATTTGGAGTGATGAAAATGGTCTGGAGCTAGATAGTGGTGGTAATGGTGACTATGCTAAATGTCATTGAGGGAAAATTTATGTTATGCATCTCTTCCCACACGGAAATAAGGACATGGCAAAGATGGGTCCCTTGTGTGTGTGCTGGGGGTCATGTGCTGAGGCAATAGTAAGGACACTGAACTGTGCATCTTTGATGCAGCCGTACCTTCACCACTGAGGACAAATGTTCTTTCAAATACCACAGGAGGAAGATATGTTCTATAGGGAGCGTTGAATTCATGGCTGGCAGGGAGACAGTAAAAAAAGACGCAAGAGAAGAGCCTGAAGATGGGCAAAGACCCCAATTTTCTAAAAGGGAAAAATAATATGGATTCTGGAAACCCCAGATGGGGTATGTCTGACAGCCAGAGTTCTTAGCAGAATTCTGGGACAGAGCTCTACACAGATGGCTTGTGAGTATTTAGAAGAAAATATGATAATCACGAGAAGCTAACATGGGTTCACTAAGCTACCTTGCGTTGACTGATATCAATTTCCTATTTTCACGGGGAGACCCCTTGGTAGAGCAGATGGCCCCTTAGGACCCCATCCTCCTAAAGGATCTGTTGAATAGTGATGGGGGGAATTGTTATCAGTTCCTTGATTGTCTGCCTTGTGTCTTCTGCATCTGCTTTATCTGACAATATTATTCCTATCCCACATGTTTTTAGGACATTTCCCTTAATAGTTTCTTGTCTATTTATAAAGCTACTCAGACTTATTTTAATATTTATATATTTATTTACTTAAACCTGTATTAATCAAGAGTCTTTTTTTTTTCTGCGGTACGCCAGCCTCTCACCATTGTGGCCTCTCCCGTTGCGGAGCACAGGCTCCGGACGCGCAGGCTCAGCGGCCATGGCTCACGGGCCCAGCCGCTCCACGGCATGTGGGATCTTCCCGGACCGGGGCACGAACCCATATCCCCTGCATCGGCAGGCGGACTCTCAACCGCTGCGCCACCAGGGAAGCCCAATCAAGAGTCTTTTGATTGCAAGGGAAATAAATCCAATTTAAATAGTCTTAAGCAGAGATGTCTAGAGGTATGGTATGGATTTCAGGTACGGCTGGATCCAGGTGCTTAAATGATATCATTGGGAATCTGTATCCTGCCATATGTTGGGTCTGCTTTCCTTTGTATTGGTCTTATTCTAAGGTTGGATTTCTTCAAGTGGAGGAAAGATGGTGCCAACAGCTGTTAGGTTGCCTCTTATCACCTTGGCAACCTGAGCAGAAGGGGGGCACTTCTTGCCTGAATGCTCCAGTTACTGGGCCAGCTATGATTGGCCCACTTGTGTCTTTTTTTTTTTTTCCTTTTGCGGTACGCAGTCCTCTCAGTGCTGTGGCCTCTGCCGTTGCGGAGCACAGGCTCCGGACGCGCAGGCTCAGCGGCCATGGCTCACGGGCCCAGCCGCTCCACGGCATGTGGGATCTTCCCAGACCGGGGCACGAACCCATGTCCCCTGCATCGGCAGGCGGACTCTCAACCACTGCGCCACCAGGGAAGTCCCCAGTTGTGTCTTATACCCATTCCTAAAACAATCACCACGACTCTGCCCAAGTTGGGCCATATCTTCTATCCAAACCACATTAGAGATTATTTCATTTAGTAGTGAGAAAGGAAAGGTTCCCTAAAGGAAAACTGAGATGCCGTTATTGGGGAGAGAAGGAATGGATGCTTGCCAAGCAAAAACACAGCCTAATCAAATTACGATTAATTATGCAAAGATTTTGCATGGCAGAGAGTCCTAAATGGCATCCCAAGGTCAAAATGAATCTGCTATTATCTCCCTGTGCTCCATGCCTCCATTAATACAGAAAACAAGAGTTAACTGGTTGATAGCACTCTGGCTATGAAAACTAGATGGTGATTTTGTGGGGTCTGTTTGTATGTGGGTCGTACAGCTGGACACATGTGAGGCCCTTCTGCCTAGAAGTGAAGGCTGTGTAGAAGAGGCAGAGGTGGGGTTGCATAAAGGCAGCTGCAGGCTGGGCAGGGAGGACCACGAACAGAGAGATGGTGTCCAGGAAACACACAGTGTGAGCTACCGTTTCAGGCAGAAGCTGTCAACCTCTCCTCTTCCACACGCTCTGGTCATGGTGAGTCTCCTGGGTGTGCTCCAGGCAGAGGTGGGACCCATGGCTTAATATCTTCCTGATTAAGACAGGGCAGAGGTTTCGATCTGGAATGTCAAGTAAATGTCAGCCAAGTGCCAGCTGCAGCTGTTGGCAGCAACTCCCTTTGACATTGTATTCCCAAGAATCAAAGGCTTTGCCTGGAATCAATGGACGAGAGAGAGGATTGATTAGCAATGCCTGCCCTGGGAGTGGAATATGGAGGGATAGTAGGCATGCCTCATATTTGCTGAGACTGGGCTGGGCCTTCCCAAGGCTATTCTAAAGAAAGAGGATGTCAAGAGGCCATCCCAGCAACTGAAGACAGATTTACTTCCATTGAATGCTAAATGAAATAATCTCTAAGCAAATAGCACTCTCTATGCACCCATCTGTTCTCCTGAGCCTCTTTCCTTAGTGCGCATCATCAACAACAGGTGTTTGCTGTTCATGTGACTCCAACCACCAAAAATAGGCATGATAATAACGACGGTATAAGCTTCTCAGACTTCAGTCATTCCTGAAAACCTCCACATATTCATAAGCCAGTGTACCATTGGCTTTACTGTCTAGCTAATATTTGTCTTTTAATTAATAGTTTTTTTTAATTAAAAAAAATTTTTTTTAAATTTATTTTTGGCTGCGTTGGGTCTTTGTTGCTGTGCGTGGCCTTTCTCTAGATGCGGCGAGTGGGGGCTTCTCTTCGTTGTGGTGCACGGGCTTCTCATTGCGGTGGCTTCTCTGGTTGTGGAGCACAGGCTCTAGGCATATGGGCTTCAGTAGTTGTGGCATGCGGGCTCAGTAGTTGTGGCTCGCGGGCTCTAGAGCGCAGGCTTCAGTAGTTGTGGCACGCAGGCTCAGTAGTTGTGTCTTGCGGGCTCTAGAGCGCAGGATCGGTAGTTGTGGCGCACGGGCTTAGTTGCTCCGCGGCACGTGGGATCTTCCCGGACCAGGGCTCGAACCTGTGTCCCCTGCATTGGCAGGCAGATTCTTAACCATTGCGCCACCAGGGAAGCTCCTAATGTTTTTCTTTAAAGTGCTTTACCTTCTAGAACTTTTTATTGAAATATGTTAGACAGACAGAAAAGTCACAGGTGTTAAAGTACAGCTTAAAGAATTTTCATCAAATGAACACACCGGTGTGACCAGCACTCACTCCGAGAAAAACAACCTTCCCTAACCGCCACAGGGCTCCCCTGCCCAGACCTCTTTTCAGTCACTAACCCGCAAGGGTGACCACTATCCTGACTTTTAACTACAGATTAGTTTTGCCTCACTTGGAACTCCAAGTCAATAGAATCTTACAGTTTGGACTCCTTTGCGTCTGGTTTCATCCACGTTGTCATGTGTAACTGTGGTGTAGCCTTCCATGGTGTAAATATACCACAATGTATTTATCCATTCTAGGTTGATGGGTATTGGGGGGGGTAGTTTTTATCCTGGGATGTAATGAATATACCCTGTGTAGACATCCTCCTGTGTGTGTTTTTATGAACACATGGACACATTTCTAAAGGGTATATACCTGGGATGTAAAGTGCTGGGGTCATAAGGTGTGCGTATGTTCAGACATAGTAGATAGAGTTTCCAAAGTGCTTGAACCATTGGACACTCCCACCCGAGTGTATGAAAATTTGGCTAAACTTGTATTTATTTATCTATTTTTAATCAATGGTGGGACCTAAACGTATTTTTAAAAGGCAATTGTATAGCCATCATAAAAGAAAACTCAGTATCACTTGCCACAAATAAAAGGTAATAATAACTACTCTAAAAACTAATAACTACTAAAATTGTTTGTCTAAAATCTGTTTAAAATTTCATCACCTAAAATCACCACATGTACCATCAAGCAGTACAGATGTCACACTTCCTGAAAGACTGGCCTAGGCAGCATTGCTGGTTCTTACCCAGCAGGAGGGACCTTGATTTTATGGGGCTTCTCCACCAGCTGTAAGACCTCAGGGGCAGCTGAGCCCCGCCCCCAGCTCCAGGCAAGACTCTGATTAGTGTGAGAGTGAGCCAATCCGCTTTGCCTGGGATGGTTCAGGAACGGGCACGTGACCCAATTCTGGCCAATCAGATGTTTAAAACATTGCATAGGGCACAGTGATGCGTCTGCAGGCTGGACCTCAGAGCCCATCAAACCTGCGTTCAGATCCTGCTTCTCTGCTTCTGCTCTTGGTAACCTGAGCCAAGTTGCTCTGTGTCTCTGGGCCTCACCTGTTACTGGCGGCTGATAAAGGTAAAGTTGAGAGAGGTCCTGTGTGCCAAACACTTAGCCAGCACCCCGATCTTAGTGAGTACCTCTCAAATTATTGTTGGTTCTGGGAAGAGGGCTCACCTGAGTCCTCTCCCCACTGGCTTCTAGGATGGGGTCTTGAAGTACAGTCACTGGGGGCAGCTTTCCATTGTAATTTGGGGAGAAACTAGAAAAACATCTTCTACAGTCAAGGCAATGGAATAAGAATTGATATTCTGAGCCCCACCCTGAGGAGTAGGTTGAAGGAAAGATAATAGTAGCTGAGGTATGTTGAGAGCTGGGCTTTGCAGGCATTGACTCCTTTTACTCTCATAACAATCCTATGAACTAGGTCCCATATTCTATCCATTTTACAGATAAGGAAACTGAGGCCCAGAGAGTTATTCGGAGGGAGCATGGCAGAGCCAGGATACGAACCCAGGCCATTGGATGAGTGAGCAATTATCCCCTTCTTTCTTGCTGTGGGAGCCTGGGTTTATTTAAAGGCCCACGTCTCTTCATGTGACACAGGAAAGTGCGACACATCCCCAGCGCTGGGGAGAAGTCAGATTGGTCTCAGGCCATTTATCTGATCACCTTTCCTTTTCCAGAGATTGGTTAAGCCATGGGCCTGGCACCCGGTTCTAGCCGATGATACGTGAGTGAAAGTCTGCAGCGGGCTTTGGGGAGAGGTTTCTGGTTCTCCATGTGCTACTGGCCGTTGTGTCTGGATGTATTAGCTGGCAGCCGTTTTGTGATCATAAGGGAATTTGAGATGAGAGCAAAGTTGAGGATGGGAAACAAAAAAGATGGGAAGAAACTGGGGGTCTGTGACAGCGGCACTTAATTAACCAAACTCAGAACGACCGCCTCCTCCTGATTTCTTGCTCTGTGAAATAACAAATGATCTCATTTTCCAAGCTGTTGTGTGCTGGGATTTGTTACTTGGATTGTAGTGGATGTCATCGAATGACTGTCAGCTTCATGCAGATAGGAATGTTCTCCTGTCTTGGTGGCTGGTGTATGTCCAGTGCCTGGAACAAAATAAGTGTTCAGTGAATAGTTGTTAAATAATTTTAATTTGGGGAGAAACTAGAAAAACAGCTTCTAGAGTCAAGGCAATGGAATAAGAACGGCTGAGTGCAGAGTGGCTGGTGCCCCCAGATGCAGGTTCAAATAATAAACACAGCGAAGCCGGAATCCCGAAAGGGTGATGACTGTTAAGCTCTGCAGTCTGAGAGACCTGGTTCAAGGCCAGGCTCTGCTCTTGAGCCAGGTGACCTTGGGCTGGTTCTCTCACCTCGGTTTTCTGGTGTATAAGATGGGTGTGGTAGGCAGAATAATGACCTCCTCAAAGATGTCTGTGTCCTCATCCCCGGAGCCTGTGAATATGTGACTTTACATGACAAAGGGACTTTGCAGATGTGATTCCGTTAAGGATCTCAGAAAAGGGAGATCATCCTGGCTTATCCAGGGCCCGATGTAATCACAAGAGTCCCTATAAGAGGGAGGCAGGAGAGTCCGAGTCAGAGAAGCAGATGTGACGATGAAGCAGGGGTTGGAGCGATGCAGGGCCACCAGGTTCTAAAAGCTGGTAAAAGGAGGGGACTGGATTCTTCTCAAAGCCCCGAGAAGAACACAGCCTTGCAGACATCTTGATTTTAGCCCTGTAAGACTCATTTCGGACTTCTGATTCCAGAACTGTAAAGTCATAGGTTTGTGTTGTTTTAAGCTACGATGTTTGTGATAATTCGTTATAGCAGCCACAGGAGATTTATAACAAGAAGCTGATAATTGTGTTTACCTCCAAGTGTTCTTACACGGATTCAGGAAGTTCAAGCATGAACTTGGCATGTTGTAAGAGCCCAGCCAGCCCTAGCTGTTATTAACCAGTCCCAGCACTAGTCATGCCTCCGTCAGGAAGTCATCCCTGATTCCTCCAGCCCACGACCACCTCTCCCCTTCCTGGTAACCACTAATAAAATGAGTAAGGTTGACATTTATGTGGCCCCAACACTGTGCTAAAGACTTTATATCAGCATCTCATCTAATTTTCAGGCCCGGGACTTCCCTGGTGGCACGGTGGTTAAGAATCCGCCTGCCAATGCAGGGGACACAGGTTCGATCCCTGGTCTGGGAAGATCCCACATGCCACGGAGCAACTAAGCCCGTGTGCCACAACTACTGAGCCTGCACTCTAAAGCCCGCAAGCCACAACTACTGACCCCATGCGCCACAGCTACCGAGCCCAGGCCCCGCAACTACTGAAGCCCCTGTGCTCTAGGACCCACGTGCCACAACCACTGAGCCCACGTGCTGCAGCTACTAAAGCCCGTGCGCCTGGAGCCCGTGCTCTGCAACAAGAGAAGCCTGCAATGAGAAGCCTGAGCACAGCAATGAAGACCCAACGCAGCCAAAAAAAAAAAAAAAAATTTTCAGGCCCACTCGAAGAGGAAAGGGCTTATATGATACCCATTTCACAGAGGAGGAAACTTAGGCAAGGAGCAGTTAAGAATGATAATGAGATGGGATGAGAGGAGGCCCGATCCACCTGCATCGGACACCCTTCACCGGCTTGGCTTGGACTCCGATGACCTTGAGAACAAGATGGGCCTTGCACCCTTAGTGTAAGGCTTTCCATAAATAGCTTCAAAGGAATCACAGGGAACATGAACTGAAATCTTTCCTCCACGCAGCTGCCAAAGCAAACTGTTTTACAGGTACAAACGGGCTCCACTCCCTTCGCCTGGCCCAGACTTGTCTCCACGCCCAGCCCTGCAGGTCTCCCCCTGTGCCTGGATGCCAGGGGGATGGGTCATCTGCATCCTGCCTTCTGAACCTCCCCAACATCTGTTTCCTCTTCCCCACTTCACTGCCCCTGACCTGACACATCATTTCTCACTGCGAGGCCTCCCACCTCGTGCTGCTCAAAAGGATAACTGTTCTGAAACATGACCCAGACCTGACCACAGCCCTACTGAAAACCCTTCAGGGTCTCCCCAGTGCTGATAGGGGAAGTCTGGACTCCTTGTGTGGCGTAGAAGGACATTCATATTTGCCAGGCTCCTCTATTCTACCTCAAGACCTTTGCACTTGCTGTATCCCCTGCCTAAAGTGCCTTTTCCATGGATATCCTCATGGCTGGCTCTCTCCTCTCAAAGAGGCCTTCCCTGACCAACCTCTGTCACCCTCTGCTTTATTCTTCTTCCTTCGATCCTAGCTGATATTACGACACACCATTATGTATTGATTTGTTTATTTGTCCAATGCCCCTCACCAGAAGATGGTCCCTGTGAGGTCAGGGAGTGTGTCTCAGGTCTCCAGGTGATAAGTGCCAGGAGGAAAGTTAAGCAGGAGAGGAGGACTGAGAGCTTTGGGGAGGGGCTTGTTTTAGAAAGAGCAGGAAGATACCATTTCATCAAAGACATGTAGGAGGTGAGAGAGCAAGTCATGGCCATCTGGGAAAAAGCATTCCAGGTAGAGGGAACAGTTAGTGCAAAGGTCCTGAGGCAGCATTCTGGGTGTGTCTGAGGTGGCCAGTGTGTTGGAGCAGAGTCAGAGACGGGGAGAGTGGGGATGATGAGGCTGGGGGGAGTCAGGGTAGTCTCCCCCAGGCTCTCTCCCTCCCCTGCTGCTGTCCCTCTTGCTTCCTTGCTTGTTCAACATAGTCTAGTGAAACTGATTGTTCTGGCGTGGCAGGTGCTATGACAATGATGATTCATGCCAACCAGATTCTGAGTAATGCTCTAATGCACAGGGGACCAAGGTGGGGACAGTGAGCCATATTTTGGGGGTACAGGGACATCAGTCCTGCACCCTCATTCGATCACTGTATGAATGCCTCCTCTGAGCAGTGGAAATTACAGTCAAAGCAATGACCCAGCTGGATCTTGTGGGATGGTGCAGGGAAAGCCCAGGAGTCAGATAGAGCTGAGCTTAAAGGTGAATTGCTTCCCATTGATGGCTTTGAGCTGGTGATTTACCTCTCTGAGCCTTAGTTTTGTCATCTGTGCCTTAATTTTCCCATCTGTATAGGGGGGATGGTAGCAGTTCCAATCTTACCTGGTTATGAGGCTCAGTGAAATACCATAAAGGGTTTATGCTTATAAAAGACTATGTGCCAGACATTGCCTGATCTACACACATTGACTCATTTAATTTTCACAGTAATCCTATGAGGGATGGTCTGTTATTTTCCCCCATTTTACAGGTTAGGAAACAGGCTCAGAGAGGTTGAGTAACTTGCCCAAGGTCACACAGCCAGGCAGTATGGTTCCAGGGTATGTGTGTGTAACCATTATGCTACGCAGCTCTTGTAGATCAATAAACCCTGGGAAATGCTGAGCTAGCTCAGGGCTCATTATAGAAAGAGCTCTTGAAGAATGCTCTTGAAGATTTTGAAGTGCCCCAGCTCTTTGGAGTTCTGAAGGGTGTTCCGCTGTCTTCGCTCACTGAATTCCTGAAACCACCGGTTAACGCTGGCCAGGCAGTGAGTCATTTTACAGATGAGGAAAACTGAGGCCCAGGGAAGTAAAATGGGTTGCCTCTCCTAACACTCCAGCCACTCTGGGCTTCTATCCATTCTTTGAACACACCGAGTCACTTCCCACGGTATGGCCTTTGCATACCTGCCTCCTTCTCAACCTCTGCATGCCACCTCTAGATGTCACCTCCTTAGGGAGGCCTTTCCTCCCTGATTACCTAAACTCAAGCCTGTCCTTCTCCCTTCTTCCCTCCAGGTTTCTTGGTCCCCGAGTAGCTTCCTTTTGGCAATCACCACCATTTTTAACCTTATTCTTTCTTTCTTTTCTTTTTTTTTTTTTAAGATTTTTTTTTTGATGTGGACCATTTTTAAAGTCTTTATTGAATTTGTTTCAATATTGCTGCTGTTTTATGTTTTGGATTTTTGGCCACGAGGCATGTGGGATCTTAGCTCTGCGACCAGGGATGGAACCCGCACCCCTGCATTGGAGGGTGAATTCTTAACCACTGGACTGCCAGGAAAGTCCCACTTGTTTGTTTTCTGAGTCCCTAAATCTCACATGGAAGAGAATGGGCTCTGGTGGTTGAAGGATATTAAGGGTGTTAATACCATTCAGGGTATTAAGTGGCCTCTGCATTTGAGGCAAAGCTTCCAGACAATGACACTCAGAGACACACTGCAGAGCTGGACTGCCCGGGGAGCTGCTGCCCTCGGGAAGCCACCCTCTGAACGAGGTGCTGCCCTCAGATGCCAGTTCCAGAACCTGCCCCACTACAGTGCACCTAGTCCAACGGCTGGACCCTCTCTCTACCCCGTGGATAACTGTCCTGAATTCTAGAGCTACCCGTGGATTGCTGGAATCAGAATCCACACAGAACTCTCGCTGAAAGGGAGTCTGGAAAACATAAGCGTTGGCTCCTGCTGTCCAGGAAGGCATGCCAGGAGGAGGGAGGAATGGACGCTGCCCTGGCAGAAAGCTAGCTCCATGCGAGTCCCGTTCACTGCTGGGTCCTGGGGCCAGCCTAATACATGTTTGTTGAGTGACTTAATGAGGTGTCAGAGTTGGGAGTAGAACCCAGATCTGTCTGATTCAAAACCATGAATCCTTTCCATTTCAACTTGCTCTTGCTACATGGACCCTCCCTTGGGGTTTTAGGGCTCTGCACACTTTGCACACGCAGTGCTGGGTCTTCAGTAATTCCCGAGGGCGCTGAGAGGCCTGGAGGGCCCTTCTGAGTCAGTTGAACCTGCCACACTGATATTTTTAAAATGAGAGTTATTATTGGTTCTGTTGGGTAAAAGCCAGAGGGGACCCAGGAGGGACACACATGCCCAGCTCCAAGACTTCCAGCCTCTCCGGCTGTGGACAGGCCTCTGAGTTCTGATCTTGACTTGACCAGGGGCCTGTGCTCTAGGCCTACATGCGGGGAGGTTCAAGCCACAGCTGCTCTGAGAACCACATGTGGTAAACACTGCAACGTGGATTCTTATACTGTCTGGACGTCCACGCACAGCCGCCACCCTGGGAAGGCTGGGGCTTTTGCTGGTTTCCCAGGCCCAACCGGGAGGTCAGGCCACCCAGGGGCTAATTCCTAACATTCTCTGGGAGGCTGGAAAACAGCAAATGTGGTGCAAAGATGCCAGAAAGGAGACCTCCTTGAATCTCAAGAAAAAAATCCAGAAGCGCGTGCAGGGATGTGTCCAAAACCAGATGTCCAAGCTAAAAAAAAAAAGAAAGAAAAGAACTTTCAATATGCATCTTTAAACAGTCCCCTCGGGATGTGGTCTAAGCAAATTGCCGCCCCCCCCCCACCCCGCATCGGAACCCCAGCTCCCAGGCACGCCCCCTCCACCCAGAGGCAACCGCTAGGATCAGTCTCTTGTGTGTCCTTTTACTACTCCAAGCGCCCACAACATCCCTCCATCCTCACTGCGCACTCATACATTCTTCTCCTACTGGCCTCGCTCTTGTTTCCTGAATGCACCAGGCACATTCCCACCCTGGGGCCTTTGTCCTGGCTGTGCCCTCTGCACATTCGGCCTTTGCCTGGATGCTGCACGCATGGTCCCCTCCCTCACCTCTACTGTGTCTTTCTTTCCCGACTTACTTTTTCTCAGAGCACATACCACCTCCTAATACAGGGTATGATACATTTGTTTCGTTTTCCTTATGCATCTGGGCTTTCAGGATGTCAGCTCCAGGAGGGCAGGGACTTTGCCTCTCTCCGTCACTGCAGAATTCCCTGAGCCTAGTTAGCATGGTGCCTACCACACAGTAGGTACTTCTGAATTAATAAATACCCTTCCGGAAGTGGCCATGCACAGACAAGCACGTAGCTGCACATTTATTCCCCTTTCTATTTTGTGCGTGAGGTACCCCACTGCAAGCCCAGGTCTGTACCTGCTTTTGTGCTCAACAATGTATCTTGGAGCTCTGCCCCCATCAGAATGCACAGCCTGTTCTGTGCTTGTCCACGGCTGCCGAATGTTTCATTGGAGGAACGCCCAGGCTCCACACAGCCTGCCCCGTTGACGTCCATTCTGGCAGCCCTGACCTCTGGCCACCACGAGTGATGCTACGGGGACCATCGTCCTCCCTGGATGTCTCTTTTCGTATCCCACCGGCCCCTGAGAGCAAAGACTCAAGCAGATGGGCAGGGGAACACCCCAGAAGTGCAGCCCTGGGAGAAAACGAGTTGTTTATCTTCAGATATAATCAGGCCTATGAGACAGGGGCTTGATCTCGTTGCCTGCTTCCTTCTTTCTGAAATGAACACAGTGCCATAAATAAAGGCATAGACCTCAGAGGAAGCCGGGGGTGACACGGCAGTTTCTTGCAGTGAAGGGGGGGTGGGGTGGCTGGGGGCTCTGAGTGACATTCTCAGTGATGTTTTTGCAGGACTGTGAGATTGGAGGGGCACCCTGGACTCGCCTGTGCAGGAAAGGACGGGGATTTGGGGAAATCCTGTCCTTTCCAAAATCCTCTGTGTCCTGAAATTTAAATATCCTTCAAACACCAGCATATTTTTCTTTCCCTTTAAAGGACTTTTAGCACACAGGCGTTGACATAACTTTGATTTTGAGTGTCGACTCCCCGCTGTATGCCCGTCCCTGAGGCTGGGCTTGATCTCCTTTGCTCTTCCCTCTCGCAGCCCCTGGCGTACAGTAGGCGCTTACTAAAATACATACTGAATGACCAAAGCTGGGATGCATTCATGGAAACGAGGCTTTCCCTCCTCCTGCCCATACTTCTGGAAAAGGGTTCCCTGTCCACTTAGGAAGTTTCCACTTCCCGCCCGTACCCGGCCCCTCCACTAGGGGTGGGAAGCATGGGTCACTGAGTAGAAAACCAGCCTGGGGAGCGAAGGCTTTGCAGGGTCACAAACAAGCTGGCCCCTGCAGACTGTGGCCCACCCAGGCATTTGCTGTTTGGCTTGGCCATGCTTGTGTTTTAAACAGAGGGTGACTCTGAGTGCCTGGGGACAGGCATGGGGTGTGCCAATTACTCACCTCTCCTCCACTCACAGACCTGCTATTCCTGCCCCAAGCCCTGTGGGCTTTTGCGTTTGCCCTCCCCATTATATATTATATTATATTATATTAATTTATTTATTTTGGCTGTGCTGTGTGCAGCATGGCTTGGGGGATTCCAGTTCCCTGACTAAGGATGGAACCTGGGCCCCCTGCAGTGGAAGTGTGAAGTCCTAACCGCTGGACCACCAGGGAAGTCCCTGCCCTTCCCATTTTAAAGCACATCAAAAGTATGAAGAGTATATGTCAGATCTCCTGTGTCTACACTGTTCTGAGGTGCGCGTGAAGCTCGCCCCTGTGATGCTCATCTGGGCATCTTTTGGCTTGCCGCCGATAGGGGTCCTGAGAGTGAGGGGCTTCCTTTGTGGGTGCTCTGACCGGCCAGCCTGGGAAGCTCTTGGGGCCACTGGGGTCAAGGAGGCTTAGGGCACCATGCCCTGCAGCCTGTGTTCTGACCCTTTAAATGCCTGGTTTCTCCAGGGTTGGCCAGGGGGGCATTTTTCCAGCCACTGGAGTGGCTGGAAGTTTGATCTGACACCGTGGCTGTCCATATGGACTCAGTGACCCTGAATGGGCATCTCCTGGGTGTCAGGCCCTGGGCTGTGCTTGGGGAGCAATTTCCCCGCTCCGCCCCCCGCTACCTAGAGGATGAGAGATGGAGGGAAGTAAAGGCTCGACTCTGAAATATCCCAGAGGAGTGAGTGCTAGAAAACAGGCCAGCCATCCCGCCTTGTTTCTGGATTCTCCAGGGCCAAGCCTGACCCCCAGCCAGCCCCCTTCTCCCCTGTGTTGTATTCATTTATTCATTTGTTCCCTTACTCTCAATACATTTTTTAAAAATATATTTATCTATGTATTTGGTTGCGCTGGGTCTTAGTTGTGGCAGGCGGGCTCCTTAGTTGTGGCATGTGAACTCTTAGTTGTGGCATGCATGTGGGATCTAGATCGAACCCGGGCCCCCTGCATTGGGAGCACAGAGTCTTATCCACTGCGCCACAAGAGAAGTCCCTCAATACATTTTAATTGAGTGCCTACTATATGCTGGGGATACAGCAGTGAGCCAGGCAGATGAGGTCTCTGCTTTCATAGAGCTGACATTCTGATGACAAAAGACAATATATAAGCAACATGCCCAAGATAATTTTAGACGGTGAAAAATGGTGAGGAAAAGGAATAAGGGGATGGGTTAGCGAGTGCCTTGGGGGTTTTAGATAGAGGTTCAGTGAGGGCCTTTCTAAGGAGGTGATATTGACCTGGGACTTGAAGTTAGAAGATTACTGTCTCAGGCAGAGGGAACAGCAAGTGCAAAGGTCCTGAGGCAGGGATGAGCTTAATAGTTTGCCAGGTATTTAGGAGGGAAAGGTTGAATGATTGGAAGGGGGACAGTGGGATCTTAGCCTAAGGCAGAATTTGGCTCCATTCAGGCCAGAGCCCCTTCGATGCATACTTTAGAAGCTCTTAGCTAACCCTCATTCCCGAGGGGTGTAGGGGCCCTCCAGAGAGGCTGTTTGCGGGCCAGAGTGTTCGGCAGTTTTTCAAAGCTGCTGTTCCCATTAGTTACATGTGGATCCCTGGGGCTGCTGCTCAGAGCCCAGTAGCGAAAGATGCAGAACACAGAGTAGCAGTCAGGGCATGGGATGCAACCTGCGGAGGGCTGGGTAGAGGGGCTCAGCCGAGACCCTTCCACCTCATCCTTCCAGAGTCAGGGTTCAGAGCACCCATCTAGAATTGCTAGCTGAGTGAGCCCAGCAAGTTAGGTTCTTAACCTCCCAGGGCCTCAGTTTCCCCATCTGTATTGTGGGACCCATCTCAGGAGTCCCCAAGCCCCCATCTGAGGGTTTCTGGAGGGAATTCATGAGCTCTGAAGACATGCACTTGTGTTGCTCCCTGCAGCCCATGAGGATGAGATTAATAACCAGAGAGACAGGAGTGGGCAAGAGGCCAGTCTTCTGCAGAAAAATGCCACCCCTTCTCCTGACCTGGTCGTTTCCATCTGTCACGGGGTTGGTCCAGAGGACACCGATGGTTGAGTCTCTACTTGGCTCTTCGAGGGGTTTCCACGTGACCCCGGGACATTACAAAGCTGACAGTCCCCCTGCCTGCCTGACCCCCTCCTATGCCCCTAGACTCAGCCAGAGCCCCACGGCAACCCTTGGGAGGCAGAAGCTGGAAGAAGGAACCCCTGAATTTACCCCAAACCCTTCTCTTCAGTGCCAAATCCCAGAGCGGAATCTCATTGAAATGCAAATCCTGGGGAGTGTTCTCAGGTGACCAGGGGTTGGGGGTGAGGGCTCAGGAGCCTGGCTGGTGGGAAGGCTGGGGAGGGCTCCCCAGTTCCTGCCCTCCCTTCCCTCCCCCAGACCCCTCTGGAGGGCTAGTCCTTCCTTCCTTAGGTCTGGCTTTTGACCTGTGGGTTCCCACGCTCTGGAGCTGGTGGGACCAGAACGGGAAGGGAGGGGCCGTCGACCTGAGACACCCCCTTCTGTTCCAAACCTCAAACTGCCCCTCCACAGACACTTCCCTTTTTCCAGACTTCCTCAGCCTCAGGTGCTCCCCCGACCCTCCCCAGGAAAAAAGGACCCGAGAATCCTGAGGGGGCCGAGAGGGACACATTGCTGCCGGGGCAGCCGGCAACCCCTGCAGGCCAGCTGGAGGCAGAGGCACGCCCAGCCCCTGGAAACCGCATGGCCGCCTCCCCACCGCAGCCATACCCCACTCCCCCTGGGGGTTCTCAGATGTTGGCAGATGGCAGAACTGAATCTGCTGAGACGTCGCTCCAAAAAAGGAAAGTTGAACTGAAAAAAAAAAAAAAAATCAAACTCTCGTACATCTTAAGGGAAAGCAGAGGAGGAGGGAGGGTCCCGGTCTGGGGCTCCCAGTGCCCTCTGCTGTTTAAAAGATCTCCCCGGGTTTGAGAGGGCTGTCTGGGAGGGGCAGGAGGAGGGTAAATGAGGACACACCGTTGTCAGGGCAGCCAGTGGGGCTCCTGTTGGAGCGGTGAGCGCCTGCGTGTGCGCGGGCGAGTGTCCACATGTGTGCTCGTCTGTGACCCTGCCTACTCGTGCTGTGTGTGCCCGACCACAGGCTTGCAGCATCGTGTCTGTGCATCTGTGTCCCTGAAAGTCCCCAAATGGGAGTTCACGCAACGCACTGCGTCCCTACTGTGAAAGGGCAGTGCACAAGTAGTCAGAAATCCTCGCCCTCTAGAAACGGACATTCTAGTGTGTGTGTGTGTGTGTGTGTGTGTGTGTGTGTGAACTCCTGTCTGTGTCCGGGGTTTGTTTATCTGTGGGTGACCTTATGTCGTATGAGTCTATGTCCTAGGCTACGCTCACGTCTGCGGGGGTTTGCGAGTTTCCCCACGTGTTCACCTGGGTTAGATGTTCTGTCTGCTGAGGCCCAGTGTGTGAATGTCCACTGGTGAGAGTTCTGCACCCTACTGTGTGCCAGAGCCCCCAGAGCGAGCTCCACCGTGGGTGTCGCTGGGCAACTGTGTGGGTCCCTTAAAGGCCCTGTGTGTGGCCCTCCCCATATGACCCCTCCCCATCCACTGGCCGCTCCTGAGTTATAATTTAATAGCTGAAACGCTATTCCAGAGAAGTATCTGGGGCTGGGGAGGAGGAGGGCGTACGGCTGGCAGGAGGAGGAGGGGGCGGGATGGGGAGGCGCTTTCCCCCTCCTTCCTCCTTCGCGGAGCTGCTAAAAAGAAACTCGGCGTCGCGCCCAAGTGTGTGTGTATCTGTGTGGCAGCCTGTGCACGCGCGAGTGGGTGAGCGCAGGCCCAGGGGTGGCGACGCGGGCCCTTTAAGGAGCCCGAGGGGGCCGGGCCGGGGCGCGTCTGTGCGGGCGGGGAGCCAGGAGCCGGGAGGCCGAGCCGCCGCCTCCCGGGCTCCTGCCCCGCCCCCTCCTCCCCCTCCCGCCGCCGCCGCCGCCGCTGCCGCCGCC
>NW_020837972.1:18723443-18772615 GCF_003676395.1 Aethalodelphis obliquidens | reverse complement strand
CAGGGACGCGGGGCTGGCGCCCTAGGAGGCGGCGGCGGGAGGATCGCGCCCCGGCTGGAGGCCGGGCCTGCTGCGCGCCCCCAGCCCGATCGGCACCGCCACTTGCCTGAGCGCCCGGGCAGCCCGAGCGCGCCCCGTGCTCGGGCGCCGCCGCCTCCACCTCCGCGAGGTGAGTTGGGGCCGGGGGTCCCCGCGGAGGGCCGGGGTGAGGCGCAGGGCGCGCTTCCGGGGGAATCGGGGAAGATCGGGCGGCGCACGCGGCGGAGTTGGCGGGGCCCCTGCACTCCCGAGTTGGCGCTCTCGGGGGTGGCCTGCTGGGGAGTGAGGCGCCTCGTAGACACTGCGGCCCGCGTGCGTGGAGGTGCCGGGGAACTTAGGGGAACTCCAGCTCCCCAGTGAGGGGGCGGGCAGGAGGGAAGTGGCGTGGGGGTGGGCGGGTGGGGGGCGCCCTGGAACTGCGTAGGGCAGCCCCCCACCGTGTGCCACGGCCCTGGGGGCATGGCCGCCATGCGCCTCCTTCCTCCCCAAGCGGCCTCGGACTTGGGGGGGGGGGGACACTGCGCCTTATTTTCCAGCGGGCAGTGCGGCTTTGGAGAACCCCTGGAGATGGCACCCTCGGCTCCCCGGCCTGGCTGCTGCGGAAGGCGCCTGGGGGGTTCCTGCCACCGGGGGTGTGTGTGTGTGTTGGCGGTGGCGCTCCTGGGCGAGGGACCGGAGGGCTCTGGGTGGGGGTCTCCGGGGAGAGGCACCCCTTGCTCCCCCCTCCCCCGTGGGCTGGTGTTCCTGGTGTCTGGGCCTGCCTCCCGCGGCTGGTGACGCCTCATTGGGCCGCCTCCTGGTCCCTCCCCCAGGCTGTGCGGATACTTGGGATGCCACTAGTTTGGGAAGTTGGAATTCGGAGCTGATCCCACTTGGGCTGGACCCGGAGGCCCCAGGCCCTGGTGCTGGGGGAGCACCCCCAGAGACTTGGAGGGGAGTGGGAGGGATCCGTGGGGCGCGCCTTCCCTACCCCGGACGCTTGCAGGAAAAAGCCCGAGGGAGGGAGAGAGGGCTAGGCAGGCGGGCGGGCGGGAGAGACACGCTGTACCTGTGAGCTGCAGTCGCCCGGGCCCAATTAGCGTAGGGCGCCCGGCGTTATTTTTACATTGTAGGTTTAATTTTTGGGAAGCGAGGGCCCTCGCGTCGCCTGTCGTGCGCTCCTGCGCTCCGAGGGTCTGGTGCAGGCAGCGGGGGCGGATCTGTTCTGTCGGCTCAGCCGCCTCCCTTCCTCCCCCTCCTCCACCCCTGTTGGTGAGAACTGGTTTTATTATGATTTTTTTTTTTTTCCCTTTTGCAGATTTGGAGGAAGGATGTGTGAGGGAGGCAGGGAGGAGGGAAGGGGAGAGGATCCCTGTGGAGTTCTGGGCTAGTTGGGTTGTGTTATCGGTGGCCTTGACTTTGCCCTTTTAAAACCAGATCTGGGTCCCCGCGGCTGCTTTGATAGAAGGGGCTCTCCGGGCCAGGAGTGAGCTGGGAGGGCGTCCCAGGGCATTGTTGTGTATCTCGTCGTGGGTGGCCTTTTCTTTTCTTTTTCTTTCTTTTTTTTTTTTTTTTTGGATTGGTGGGTGCGGGGAGAGCCCTCGGAGCAAGGAAGAGGTGTGAGGTGGGATAGCTGAGCCGTTCACAGCCGACTCTGCAACTCAACGCCTTGAGTTGGAATCATACTTTTGCCACTTTACTGGCAGTGTGACCCTGGACAAGTTACTCAACTTCTCTGTGCCTCAGGCTTCTCGTCTGTAAAGTGGGGTAACAATAGTACCGAGTTCAGAGGGTTGTTGTGAGAAGTGAGGTGGTAATACATAGAAGGTATTCGTATATGTGTTACTACAACCACTGTTGTTGTTATTATGATTCCTGGGTTCTAAAACTTGGCCTTTAATCCAATGGCCTGGACATTTTGTGAGAAGAGGCTGCCTTGCATTTTGCCTGAAGATCTGGTGAAGGGAAGGGGCCTTCTTCGCACCTCCCTTTGCTTTTCCCGGTGAGGACAGAGAAGGGAGGTGGCACCTTCAGCCCATTGAACAGATGCACAGACCGAGTCCGGCTGGCCCGGAGCCAGGGGTGAGCGGGGAAGCGGCAGCGGCGGTGGGGCGGCTGCCAGGGCATCCCGGGCGCTGTCTGGCTTCCCCGCGCCGGCTGCCTTGTCCCTGCTTGGAAACTTAACCACCGCCGCCGCCGCCGCCGCCGCCGCTGGGTGCCCGGGGAGTCTGCGGTACCCAGACGTGGGGGCGGGAGCGCAGCGGGCCCCAGCCCCGGCCTCTTCCCACCGAGCTATTTACGCTTGCTCCGGGATCAATACTATTGATAAATCCATGTAAATGGTAATGTGGCTGTCAGGCCCCGCTGAGGGATGGAGACCCCTCGTGGGGCTGCGCGCACCCCCCTCCCTCCCTCAGCGAGGGTTTGACTACGTGGGAAGGATTTATTTGGCATAATCCGTTCTTTTCACCCAATTAATAATACTCATACCACCTCCTAAAGATTTCGGAGAGCTCTGCAAACACGAATTTAGCTGCGTGAAAGGCGCGAGCTGGGTAGGCTTGATTGTTCCCAGGGCGTGGGGGTGGGAGGCTTGGCCGCGCTGATGCTTGCCCGCTGGCTGGCGTTGGAAAGAGGCCCCAGGAGTCCCGGCCCCCAGCGTCTTGCCATTCAGGCTGGATGTGGAGGCTGGCTGGTCCGGATCGCCCCCCCCCTCCCTCCGACTGCGAGTTGCAGGGGGTAGGTACCTTGTGCTGTGTTCCCACCCAGACCTGAGGCCTGTGGGTGGAGAAGTTGGAGGGGGCTCCCTTCTTAAGAAGCAGAGATGCACAGGCAGGAGAGCTGGGACTCTCACCGCTTCCTTCCAACAGCTCTGAGAACAGAAAGTCCCCCACATCAAATGCTGCCTCTGACAGTAGGGGGTTGAGAGCTTTTATTTGTGTGTGTTTTTCCCTCCTCCTCTGTTTCCTCTTCATCTCTCTAATGCCAACAGCAGCCTCCCCAGGTGACACCTCCGAGACTGGACTCCCTGCAAGGGGAACAGCTTGCGGGAACTGGTCATTCCTGCCCCAGGCACCCAGGAAAGGGGGCCAGGAGGGGACCCGAGTCTGGGCTGCTGCTTGGGGAGGGCCAAGCTGCCCAGGGTCAGGCCAGGGGTGTCATCTTAAAAGGCTTGTCCCATGGGTGGGTATGTGGAGTCCCCAGGGAAGTGATCCTTGGAGGAGGGGGAAGGGACTTGACAACCTGTCAAGTGAACTTTTGGCCTAGGAGCTGGAAAATACTATGTGTAATGCAATAGTAATAACAGCCAACACATAGAAAGCACTTACCATGTGCCAGGATCTACCCTCAACAGGAATCTACCCCTTTACTCTTTATTACCATCCTGTGAAGTCAGGGCTATTATTATCCCATTTTATAGATGGTGAAATTGAAACAGAGAGGTTAAATGACTTGCCCAAGGTCACACAGTTTGGATGTGGAACTAAGAATTAAGACCTGGGATTACCCGTGGTCGCATTGGTGCAGCGAGAATGAACGTACTGCAGACCTGCTCTGTGGAGCTGCCAAAGAGGGTAGGAAAAAAGAAATTATGTTTCTTATTTGAGCAGCAGCTGCAGATCTTTGCCCCAGGGGGCAGGAGACTGAGAACTTGTTCTTTCCAGGATTTGGGGAGGGGCGGTGCCAGAGGCAGGTCTGAAGTTTCTTTGAAGTCTCCTTTTATCTTAAACATTCATGCAGATTTGGCATCGCTCTGGCGATGGGGCTGTGTTTATTTTGAAATGAAAACATGGTTTTGAATTATTTAGCATGGCATATAACGGGACTCCAGAAAACTGCATCAGATGAGTGCCTGTACGCTGGCGGGCAGCCCTGGGGTACTTTGTAGCTGGAGACCTTGAGAGGTCCTGGGGCAGATGACAGCTTTTTCCTATTTTCCAGATGAGGGCGCAGGTCAGAGGTGCCAGGCCATCCCAAGGTCGCATGGTGGTGTGACTTTTGCTTACCATGATCAAAATCATCATCATTATCTTTCTTTTAGACCAAAGTGAGGCTTTTCTGCCTGGGCACTTCCATACCACCACGCCCAGCTGGGCTCAGGCTAGCCCTGGGGGAAGGAACTTTCCGTTTATAGATCCGTAAAGAATCATCCTAAACCAACAGTAGAGGATAGTCTGGGAGTGTTTTGTTGGAGATCCACACCTCTGATCATTTCAGGTTCTGGTGAGTTGAAATCCCGGCTTAGCGATGTGCAAGCAGAGTGCCCTGGGGCTGGTCCCTGCCCCTCTGAAAGTTTGGGTGCCCTGGTCCGTACACTGGGCACAGTGCCCACTGGGGGTAGGGGAGAGGATTAAGGGGCTGAAAGTGAGAGCGCTGGGTTTGATGTTCGGCCCTACAGTTTCAAGCTGTGTGACTCTGGACTGGTTACCTAACTTCTCTGAGCCTCAGTTTGCTCATCTCTAAGATGGGGATGATGATGATGATGATGTTGATGATGGTGATGATGATGCTACTTCTGATTTTATTGTTGTGAGGACGCGATGGATGTCATGATAGATCACAGGAGCTCTTGCTACTTTGTCCCCCACCAACCACTGGAGAGGAAAGGCTTCCCGCTGTAGAATTGATTGTTCACCCCAGGTCCTCACTGACAGGCTGGTTGGAAACAACCCCTTCCTCCCTCTAAAGGGCTGCTGGGAGGGACCCTCTCATGGCATAGTCTCTTCACCTGAGCCCCAGGCCTGGGCTTGTTGCTCTCTGGAGGCGGCAGGCTCTTCTCCTGTCGGGCTGATTGGTGATTCACAGATGTGCCCAGCTCTCTCCCTGGGCCCTTGAAGGCTGAGGTTTTCCATTCCGCCTTTAATCCCCCAGTGCCTGTCAGGCACTGAACTTGGAGGGCTTGGGCAGCCTGGAAAGTGGGGGGAAGACTGATGGGGAGGATACAGGGAGCCTCCTGGGGGAGGGCCGAGTTTCCCCTTCACCTGGCAGCGGGGGGCGGGGATGGTTCTAGAAAGGGCTCCTTTGAAGTCAGACCTGATTCAAATCCTGCTTCCCTCAGTTCAAAACTCAGCGAAGTCTCTGAACTTGTGGCCTCAGTTTCCTTATCCTTAAGTGGGGGAGGGGTGGAAAATAACGCCCCCTCAGAGGACCGTCCATAGCTGCACTGCCCGGTCGCTCCCAGCGATGGTGGGGACTGTTCTAGATCTTTGCTGTCCCGTAGCCACTAGGTGTGTGTGTGGCTCTGAGCAACTGAAATGCGGCTAGTGCTGTCGGAACTGGTAATTTTATTCCGTGTTAATTAACTGAAATTTAAAAAGCTACATGTGGCTGGTCCGGATCCGAAGGCCCAGGACTGGATGATGAAACAAGGTTCTGTGTATGGGAGCAGGGCCTGGCTCTTAGCAGCTGAGTGTTTTCCTTCTTTTGTGTGTTTTTTTCTCTGCCTGGTGCCCCTGTATCCCTGTCATCTTGGAAGGACACCCCCTCTTCTGTGGTCCTGTTCCCCAGCAAAGCCTGAGGCTCTCCTGGGTGCTGGCCCAGCCTACTGTGCCCTCCGTCCACCTCCCCTTGCCCCCATTCCTAATGTCCCCACCCCCTCCTGTCCCACCAGCCTGTGGGGCAGCTCTGACCAGGAGACCTTTCTGTGATGGCGCGAACGTTCCGGACCTGCCCCCTCTGCCCAGCACCTTAGCCGCTCTCCACTCTTCAGGTGGCATTTGGCACCTGAAGTGATGCTGCTGCCACCTGGGATCCGAATGTTATTTGCTACTTGGTTTTAATACGTTTAAAATGTGACTAGTGGGCACCGTCCCTCTTGGGCAGCGTGACCTTAGAGCCTTGCCTTCTCTGTTGACTCAGGGCCAAACGCCTGTATTCAGGCCACTGGCTGGATGTTCTCACCCTTCTTGGTCCTACCAGGCCACCGTCCCTGAGACCGGAGAGCTGGCTCAGTGCCCCCCACTTCCTTCCCTGGCTGTCATTTCTCGAGCACAGGAGACAGCCCCAGGTCTGTGCAAAGTGTGGGCAGCTCCCACTGGGAGCTGAGCTCAGGTCCACGGGTCTTGGACTCAGGCTCAGAGGAATCCCGGCTCGTAGAGATGATGGTCCAGCCCCCCCTTGTCTGTTTCTGCACCTGCAGATACATCCGGAAGGCCTGCTTCCCGTAGGGGCCGCCATGGTCCATATGTTTTTCTGCTATGAATTAACACATGGATGTCTTTCCATGTAGATAACAACTAGATTAACTTTTTTTTTTGGCGCGGGGGGATAACGTTACTTTTATTTTTTATTTGAAAAATACAGAAAACCAAAAAATAACGCACTGAAACCCTGCTACTTGCCTCGGGCTTTATAAAAATGTGTTTTACTACAAGAAAAAGCATGGGCATGTTAAAAAATTAAAACAGAGCCTAGAGGTGTCGAAGTAAGTCTCATTCCTGTTCCTACCCTCCCATTTCTGTCCCCCAAGGCAGATACACGTGGGAAAAGTTTCCTCTCAGAGATACTCTGGCCATATGTCTGCCTCACAGGGACTTGGATGTGTGTGCTCCGTTTAAAAACAAGCACACAAATGATATCACGCCCTATTCACATCTTACTTTCCTCCTTTAAATTATAATACATCTTAGTAGTTTATTCTGGAATATATAGAGAGCAGGGGTTAGCAAACTACGGCCCGCGGGCCATATCCAGCCCACCTCCAGTTTTTTATATGGTGCGCAAGCTAAGAATGGTTTTTACATTTTTTGATGGTTGAAAAAAATAAAAAGAAGAGTATTTTGTGACATGTGAAATTAAGTGAAATTCAAATTTCAGTGTCTGGAAGTAAAGTTTTATTGGAACGCAGCCATGCCCATTCATTCATGTGTAGTCTGTGGTGGTTTTCAGGCTATAGCAGCAAAACTGAGGAGTTGTGACAGAGGCCGGAAGGCCTCCAAAGGCTAGAATATTGATTCTCCTGCCCTTTACAGAAGACATTTGCCGACCCCCGATAGAGAGCTCCCACATTCTTTTCAACTTCAGCATAACCTTCCAGGGTTATGTCAAGGAAACTGGGGCCCTGATGAGTTTGAGGGTCACACCCAGCAGGCCCAAAAACCCCTCCTTCTGCCTGGCTCACTGTTCTTGCTGTTATGCTGTTGCTGTTCTAGAATGCAGTAGGGCAGTGGGGATGGTTAAAGCAGATGACCTTTGGCACAATGCTCTGGCCTCTTAGATGATGTTTGAGGCTATAATCCCTTCTGTCCAGCGCCACAGAGTTGCTGTATGTAACACCTTCTGGGTGGTGCTACATAGTTTTCACAAATTTTTGCAAAGTCTCTCAGAATCCATCTTGTTTCCCTCTTTGCTTTGACTGTTAGGATGCTCGGAGCCAAGTTTGCAGCCTGCCTTCAGCAGTCTGATCTGGTCTGTGTTTTGGTTTTACCGACTTAATCCTGTTTTCAGATTGGTTTGTCCCTGATTTTTCTTTTTGTCTTGACCTTGCTCTCTGATTTTTTAAAAAATTAATTAATTAATTTATTTTTGGCAACATTGGGTCTTTGTTGCTGCGCGTGGGCTTTCTCTAGTTGCGGCCAGCGGGGGCTACTCTTCATTGCACTGTGCGGGCTTCTCATTGTGGTGGCTTCTCTTGTTGTGGAGCATGGGCTTCAGGCTCGTGGGCTTCAGTAGTTGTGGCGTGTGGGCTTCAGTAGTTGTGGCGCGTGGGCTTCAGTAGTTGTGGCACACAGGCTCAGTAGCTGTGGCGCGCAGGCTCAGTAGTTGTGGCACTTGGGCTTAGTTGCTCCGCGGCATGTGGGATCTTCCCAAACCAGGGCTCGAACCCGTGTTCCCTGCATTGGCAGGAGGATCCTTAACCACTGCGCCACCAGGGAAGCCCCTTGCTCTCTGATTTTACCTTATCCTATGCATTCCTGACAGTTGTCTCAGTTCTTGAGGGGTGGGCTGGAGCAGACAGGAGTAAAGAAGAGGAAAACACTTGCGAGATGTTTCCAGGTTTGTGCCCCCTGCGTGCCTGCGGGGTGGTGGGTGGGTGGTCTCCTGACAGATGATTCCAGAAGGAAATCAAGGCCCCATGGAGTGTCTTAACCAAGGTCAGACCCTGGGCAAGAACCAGGGTCTTTGGGTGTCCATCCTGGGTCAGACTTGGGAAGGTGACAGTGAGTGAGTTGGAAGGTGCAGGATCCCTACTGGAGGCCCTGGGGCCCTTGGGAGCCACTTGGCCTGAGGGAAGACCCTGCAGTGGGGTAGGTGACGAGCTTACCATTCCTGGGTGGAGGGTCACTCCTGTCTGTTCCATATCCGGGGCGCAGGGATCGTGGAGTTGTTGCGGTGGCAGTGCTGCGGGTGTGTCCACGTGGAGGGGCCTCTGGGCTCCGGTTCCAGCCTTGGTGCTCTGCGGACGCTCTGCGGACGCTTTCCAATGTTTCTGCTTCCTTCTGTTGACCCTGGGATATTTCTCTGAGCTGGAAAGGAAGTGGGGGGAAAACGTAACCCACGGGTAGAATCGGATGAGACCAGCAGCTGGCCGCCCGCTGGAGGGCATGTGTGGGTGTGTCTCCCGGAGACCTGGGGGCCCAGGCTCTCTGCCTCCTGTCTCGTGGGGTTGGCTTGGTCTTTGGTGACGTGTGTTTGTGTTTTAGGGCTTGTGAACGGAGCTCAGATGAGCCACGGGGCAGAGTCTGGTGTCTGCCTCTTACTGGCTGTGCGATGCGGCCTAGGACAAGTAATGGAGCCTCTGTGCAGAGCTTCTCAGTTTACTCACCAGTGAAATGGGGTGATGAATGACACGCGGCCTTAGAGGGTCTGGTGAGGCAGAGGGAGCTGAGGGGCCATTCGAGGCGTGAGTCCGTCCTTCAGGCCGTGTCTTTAGTCCCTCTCCTTCCTGTCTGCGGCTCCTAACCCTCGGAGCCCGCCCTGGGGCCAGGCAGGTGGACCCAGCAGCCTCCTTCCCTTTGTCCCAAAGGGGCTTCAGGCCCGATCTGTCCCCAAACGGACGTGCGGTCCCCCCTCGCCCCCAGACCCCCCAGCCTGGGCTTCCTGCCTGAGTGTGGGGCCGAGCCAGAGAGCTGGGGGTCACCCCAGCTGCCCTCTCACCCGCCCAGCGCCTGCAGAAGCCTCCATGCTGCCCCCGTCTGTTCTGTGCAGAGCTGCTGGGTGGACCCTGCGGGTGAGCGCCCTGACCTGACTCAGAGCCCCATGAGCCCTCAGGGCCTCCCGGCACCTCTTGCATGAAATCCAGGCCCTTCTCTCTGCCTCGGAGGCCTGTCTGCCCCCGCGTCTGCTGACCTCCGACCTCCCCTTGGTGGCCACCCCTGCAATAACTGTGTGCTATATTGGGGGGGGGGGGGGGGGGGGGACCTTTGGGGGGGGGGGCAGGGGGGGGGGGGGGGGGGGGGGGGTGGTACTTCTGGGCGGGAGGTCAGGAGGGGTGGGGGGGAGGGGAGTGGATTTTTCTTTGTGGCCCAGGGGGCCTCTCTGGGAGATGCTGGCAGTCAGAAGTCCCTGAGGCCAGGCCCGAGGGTGCACACAGCTGGGGCCCCGTGGGGAGGGGGTGCCTCGGGGGTCCCTGCTTGTCCTCACGCTGAGCTCCGGTGCCCGCTGCAGACCCTCCGGGAGCATCGCCCACTGCTACTGTCTCCTTGGCCATGGCAACTGCCTGGCACCGCGGGCCTGCTCGTTAGGCTAACGGGGCGAGCCTGCTGGGCCAAGGTGGGGGGCCAGGACGCGCTGCCCTGGGGCTCAGTGGGGCTTGTCCGCCGGGCGACCGGCCACCGGGCCAGGAGCGGAGCGGGGGCGCTGGAGGAATGCTGCAGAGTCCAGCGGGAGTCAGGGGTCCCCAGGGTCCTGGGGGCTTGGGTCCGGTTTGCAGGGTGGGGTTCTGTTGGGAATTACCTGTGGTGGTGACTCCTGGGTAACTCCTGTGACCAGTTAAACGAGGGGAGGATGAAAGCTGGGGGAGAGATTGGGAGGCGCCCACTTTTCCCTGCCCCCCACACCCACCGACACCGTCTCCCACCCTCCTAAGTATTCTTAACCATTTTCACTTTTGCCCACTTCTGCTGCCTACACTCCATCTAGGCCACCGTACTGGGTGGAATAGTGTCCCCTCCCCCAATTCATGTGCTTCCCAGAACCTCAGAAGGAGACCTTATTTGGAAATAGGGTCGCTGCAGATGTAATTAGTTAAGATGAGGTCATGCTGGAGTAGGGTGGCCTTAAATCCAATAGGACTGGTGTCCTTATAAGAATAGAAAATCGTGTGAAGGCGGAGGCAGAGAATGGAGGGATGTGTCTACAAGCCGAGGATTGCTGGCTAGATCCATGCAACAGACTCCCTTGGAGCCTCCAGGAGGGACCACTCCACCCGACACCTTGATTTCAGACTTCTGACCTGCACAGCTATGAGAGAATACATTTGTATTGTTTTAAGCCCCCTGGTTTGTGGTAAGTTGTTATAGCAGCTCCAGGAACCTAATACAGCTCTCATCATCACTTGCTTGGACTGCTGCAGTAGCCTCCTCACCAGTCAGCCTGACCCTCTGTTCCCCACATGGCAGCCAGAGGGTTTTCTTTTAGGCCTGTCCCTCCTGTGCTCAGAGCCCTCCCATCTCAGACAGCATAAAAGCCAACTCTTTATCTTGCTTACAAGTCCCTGCACAGTCTGTGCCCGCTCCCCCGCCCCATTCCCTTTCTGATCTGCTCCCCTTGTTCACACTCTGTACCAGCCACACTGACCTCCTTGTTGAAATTTACCTGACATGTGCCTGCCTCAGGATCTTTGCACTTGTTCTGCCTGCAACACTCTTCCCCCAGGTGTCCGTGTGACTTGCGTCATTTCTCTGCCATCTTTGCTCAGATGTCACCTTTTCTGTGGGTCCTTCTCTGGTCTTAATTAAAATTGTACCCTCTCCTCCTCAAGCCCTCTCCTCCCCTCCTTCACATGTCTCCTTCCGATGAACTATGGTTTTATCTGTTTAACTTGCTGTTGTCTGTCATCCCTGCTAGAATGCATGTTCCAGAAGGGCAGGGACTTTGGTCCACATTCCCTGCTGCACCGCCATTCTAGAACAGCTCTGGACACACAGTAGGTGCCCAATAAATGTGTCGACTGTCAGGTTCTGGCTGGGCATGGCCTGACCTGGCATCCCAATGCAGGATGTCTTGGGATCCCAAGTTGTCTGCCTTTCCCTGCATCTGATACCTTTTCCCTCACCTGTGGCCCTCCTCAGACCCCCGGAGGTCGCTGGGCCTTCAGCTGCTCCCTCCCTGTCTTTCCTGTGGGTGGTCGTGACAGTCCCCTGCGGAGCAGAGCTGATTCCTGAGCTCTGAAGTGGCTGAGGTTTGAGATAATAAGGTCCTGGCTACTTCAGGCCTCAGTTTTCCCATCCCCAAAATGGACACAGTCAGATTGCTCGTCTCTCGAGGCTGTTGGGAGCGTTAAGTGAGGACACACAGGAAGGGGCTTGCTGCCTGACACTGAGAGCACAGAGAAAGACTTCAATCCGATTGGTGCTTGGTGGCGGTGGTGTCAGTTTGCTGTGCTGGTTTTCAGAGGAAGGGTGAGACATCATAGCCGGATGGCTCCAGGTGCCTGGGGGACTTTAAGCCCGTGTTCCCTTAGGCAGGTGGCCTCTGGATGCTCTTGTGGCCGGAGACGTCTCCTTCCTGGCCCCATGCGCCCATCCCCTCCATCACAGGAAGGTGAGCTCTGCAGGGTCCGAGGGGGGCATTCCCAGGGCCTGTGAGGCCTGTCTGTTGTTTGCTGAGAGAGAAGACCCCAGGTAACTTCACGAAACCCAGGAACAGGAGGAACCCTTCTCCCTTTCTTGGGCTGGGTTCTTCTTTCACTCTGTGCCTCAGTTTCAGCATCTGTAAAATGGGGATAGATGTCTTCCCTGCCTCCTAGGGGAGTGGGCTGGATTAGGGCACCTGGGGTGGCCTCTGTGATGGTGACCTGCCATGGATAGGTTGTGTGCATGCCGTCTTCCTCCCCACCTTCCTCGTCTGGTCTCTGGGCAGGGCTGGGGGCTGAGCTGACAGAGGTTTTATGGGCGAGCTCACTCCGTGTTGTTGTATGTTAGCTCATTTAAGCCCCACAATGACCACAATGACAGCTGTGGCCAGAACTGTTAATTTCCCTGTTTAATGATGGGAGAATCAAGGCACAGAGTGGTGATGTCATTGGTTCAGGGCACATGGCTTGTAAGCTCTTTCCTTGGTGGGTGGCTGTCACAGGCAGGACCTGGCCTTTCCTCCTGTCTCCCTTTCCCGTGGACTGTGGATCCCCAGGCAGGGGGGTCGGCCTGGGTCCACCATGTGCCCAGCCCTGGGCGCCTCAGCTCACCTCTCTGGCCTGGCCTGGCCTGTTTGCCTCGAGGTCACACTCCCAGGCTCCCCGCAGGCTCCTGGGCTCTGCCTTGCAGGAAGCTGACCCCGCTGTCTAGACTATAAATAGTAGCCGCAGCGGCGGGCAGGAAGCTGCGTCTCATGGCACCTGGGCGCTGGCTGCTGCCCCCTTGCTGCAGCGCCTCCTGGAACTGTGCTTCTCCCGGTGGGAATGCCGAGGCGGAAGCGTATGTGCACCCCAGGCGCTGCTCTGCAGGTTTGCTGTGTGACCTTTGGGTCCCCGTTGCCCTCTCTGTGCCCCTGAGCCCCTGGCCATGTGTCCGGGATGCCTCTGATCTCCCCGTGCTGTAAAGAGCGCCTCCACGGTGTTTGGATGGCAGCCAGGGAGGTGTGGAGGGTTTGGTGGGTGGTCTGACACTGGGGGGACAGTTAGTGTTCTCCTTGGAGGGGAGGTAAGTGGGAGGGGGCCATTGAGGGAGCCTGGGGAGGGGAGATGGGCCCTTTCCAGATGCAGGGTGGAAGGGGTGTGGGGGAGGCTAAGGTGGAGCTGCCTGGAGGGTCCTGGACTGGGAGGCAGGCCATGGGGTGGGCGCCGGGCATTTGAGACCCATCTTGTTTACTGGGTTGCTGTGTAATCTTCGTACAACCTCTCTGGGCCTTGGCATCCTCCTCCCAGATTTTCTGGCAGGAGAGAGACGCACAAGGGTTTCGCAGCAAGGAGAGTATTTCGTCGTGTCCTCTGTCATCTGTCGCGTTGCGACGGCTATTGTTAATATCGTTCTGTTGTCATGGGGCAGGTTTCACCCTGTCCCTGTCTGTCCTGCCAGGTCCTTGGAGACCCGGCTCTTGGGCAGGGGTCAGTGAGGTGTGCTCACCAGCAGCCACGGGGGGAGGGTGCTGACTCACACCAGGGTTGCCCCTAGTGGCCGTGCTGCTGGGCACACTGGGTGGCCTCTGCTTCCCCAGTGCCCGCTCACCACCCACCAGCTGTGTAGTGAGGGCTTGGCCCCTTGGGTGGTTTTCCAAGCATGAGTGTCGTGCTGCCGGTCAGTTGAACCTTGCAAAGCCTTCCATTTTCCCGGAGGTTGTGTGCTTTGTTGGTGCCAGCGGCGTTCTTGACCTGGAATGCAGGGACGTGACGGTTTCAACAGGGCATCTTCCCTGTATGGATCTTGCTGGAGTGGGGGATGAACGATAGGGCGATTCGTGACTGGTCCCCAAAACCCACACAAGTTGCCCAAGAAAATGGATTGATGAGTTATTTGTTGTCATCTTAGGGAAGTCTCTAGTGATAAGCCCCAGGGCTCTGCCTGCTTCACGTTTTCATCAAAGGCTAGACTGGGCACCCTTGGGGTATGTGTTCACCGTGCAGATGACAGAGCGGGGTGTTCTGTAGGAGTGGAGAGACTGAGTCACGTGGACTCAGTACTTGCCTGCTGGAGCTCAGGGTTTGTGCGTGGGCCTTTGGGGCAGTTCCCTCGAGGCCCAGAGCTTTTTGGAGCCTGTGGGGAGGAGGATAATGGTCTCGTCCAAAGATGTGTACGCCCCTAAACCCCAGAACCTGTGACTGCGCTATGTTACATGGCAAAGGGGAATTAAGGTTGCAGATGGAATTAAGGATGCCAGTCATTTGACCCTGAGGTGGAGGAAGTTATCCTGGATAATCATGGTGGGCTCACAGAGGTCCTTATATGGGAGGCAGGAGGTTAGTCCAAGAGATTTGAAGGTGCTGTGCTACTGGCTTTGAGGATGGAGGGAGGGGCATGGAGCCAAGGAGTGCAGGCAGCCGCTAGAAGCTGGAAAAACAAGGAATGCGGGCTCGCCGAGAGCCTGCTGCAGGAGCACAGCCCAGCTGACACCCTGGTTTTCACCTCGTTAGATCCGTTTCAGACTTCTGATCTCCAGAACTATGAGATAAGAAATCTGTGCTGTTTCAGGCCACCGCGTTCGTGATCATTTGTTACAGCAGCAAGAGGAAACTCAAACAAGAGCCCTCATCTTCCCTGAGACCCCTAGCAGCCAGGTGCCTGGTCATTTAGACCGTGTGTGTCCCTGCAGCCAGTGGCCTTGGAATCAGGTGACCGCTCCGTGTCTTGCCCTTGCCCTGGGGCTATGGGTGAGGGACACGGAGTGAACAGAAGGACCTGCAAACTGTAAAGGCTTGTGCTGGAGAAAAAAATGAAATGCAAGGGCTTCCCTGGTGGCGCAGTGGTTGAGAGGCCGCCTGCCAATGCAGGGGAGGCGGGTTCGTGCCCTGGTCCGGGAAGATCCCACATGCCGCGGAGCGGCTGGGCCCGTGAGCCATGGCCGCTGAGCCTGCATGTCCAGAGCCTGTGCTCCGCAACGGGAGAGGCCACAGCAGTGAGAGGCCCACGTACCAACAACAACAACAACAACAACAAAATGAAATGCAAGAAAAAAAAGTCTAGAAGCAGAGAGATGACCAGCAGGGAGGGAGTGGTGTGAAGTAGGGATGTTTGTGTGTTCATTTATTCCTTCAAATCCGGTGGGGGTACCTGGCTCCAATGAAGGCCCAGAGGGAAAAAAAATGTGTCCCCAGCCTGTCCGCCCCAGCCGTGAGGAGCCGCAGATGATTCTTCTGGGTGGGGTCTCCCGAGGGGCAAGTGCTTCACATTCTCGGAGCAGACAGGCGATGCCACATGCTGCTTCCTTCCCGGCTTTATTGAAAAGAGAAGGAAAATGGCCCACGCCTTCGGCCCGAAGGCCCTCTGGGCCGTCGTCCAGAAACCTGAAGCCTGCAATTAAATGAAACTGGATCCTTAGGTGGGGAGAGCTTCTCTCCCCTGAAGAGGAGGCTCTGGAGACCGGGCCCTGGGGAACCACTGCTCGCGGATAGGCTGTATGGGGTCTGGGGAGACGGTGGGAATGTTCTAGCCAGTCTTGAGTCCAGGAGGCTGGGCTCTGGGCCACCAGCTAAGGTGGCGGCTGCCTTTTATCCAAAAAATAAAAAATAAAAATTACAGGTGACTTTCTCGTCATTTGAGCTTCCTCCCCAGAGACTGCCACTTCTCCACTGGACATGTGCTCGTCTAAGAATGTTGTCACACTTGCACGGGCCTCTGCACGGTTTCCTGCACGGCCTGGGGCCCCTGTCTCATCTCCAGGCTGGAAGGATGCACGTGGCCGCGTCTTTCTGTGTTTGCCGCTCTGCAGTTTGCTGTTAGAGTGAGCCACAGGACTCTGCCCGTTTTGTAGGTCAAAAGTGGTCGAATATCGACAGCTTTTATATAACTCGGCCTAGTAATTTCCTCTCCACGTTGAGACGGGCAAGCAGACTGGAGTGGTTCCGAGCAGGGATCCTGACGGCATGGGTCCCCGTCCCTCCTGGCCTCTTTCCAGCTGTGAGATGTCACTCTGTGCCTCAGTTGCCCTATAGGTAAAATAGGGACTGAAATAGTACCTATTTTCTAGGACCGTTTTGAGGATTAGAAGCGTAACACACAAGGTTTATCGTGTAGCTATTATTGTTATTTTAAAAAATTCCCTGGCGGTCCAGTGGTTAGGACTCTGTGCTCTCACTGCCGAGGGCCTGGGTTCCATCCCTGGTCGGGAACTAAGATCCCTCGAGCTGCGTGGTGTGGCCAAAAAAGAAAAAAAAAGAAAAGAAAATAGGATTTTGCGACGTGTTGGTGCAGTTAGACCTAGTTGATGAATTTTAACTTCTGGAGAGATAGTATCTCGTCATGGGGACCCAGGACACGTGATTGGCGTAGTCCCTAGATACCGCTTGGGGTGATGGCCGTGTTTGGAGCTTCTCTGGGTGCTTCCAGGTGCTCACGTGCTCTCCTCCTCCACGTGTTCCTGGGAGCGGGACTGCTGGCTCGTGGCTCTTCCAGCCGATGCTGGCAGGTCCTGCAGGGGCTCCCTGGCCGGCCCTCTGTGGTAGGGTGTGAGGTCTCCCTGTGGCCAAGGCCGTGGGCAGGGCGTGTGGCTCGACGGCTGCTTTATGAAAAAGACTTTCTTGATTTTCAGAAGCAGAACCAACCAGTTCTTTGTATTTTTACTTTATTTCATTTTATTTTATCTTATTTTATTTATTTTTGGCCATACCACGTGGCAAGGGTCTTAACTGCTGGACCGCCAGGGAAGTCCCTGTGTTCTCTAGAAATTGGAAAATTAAGACACAAAAAAAGCCTGCACCAAAAAAAAAAAAAAAAAAAAATACAACCATGTTCTCACCGCCCCCCGGCCCCGAGAGAGAGACTGTTGGCATCTTGGTGGTGACTTAAGGCCCGTTCCTGCCTCAGTCTTCTCATCTGTGAAGTGGGGGAAGTGTTGCCCTGAGGGTTGCCGGTGATCCGGCGAGGAGCTCTGCCACCTTCGTGGGCTGGCTGTTTCCTTTCCGGGCCTCAGTTTCCCCATCTGGAGAGTGGCCTTCGTGGTAGCACTTGCCTTCTGGGAGGCTGTGGGGATTAAGAGTCTCTTTGACCGGGCACGGGGCGCACAGTAGGTGCTTTTTGATGGTGAGCAGGTGACCTGTGTGCACAGACTTGGAAGGCCAGGGTGCACACACCTGCCCTTGGGGTGGGGGGCGCTGCAGCGGGCCGTGCAGGGCTGGGGCCGAGGGTGGGCAGGGTGTCCTCTCCATGCCTGGTTGTGCAGGTGGGGGTCTTGGCTGGAGGGGCTCAGCTGCCCTCCTCCCCGGGTCCCCGAGGAGCCGGCTCAGTGGAGATCCCTAAGGCGATTAAGTGGGTTCATTTGATCCTGAACGTGAACTTGAGCAGGCGGCTTATCTCCTGGAGATGAAAGCCGGGCTGGAGAGGAGCCACCTGGCCCACGCAGGGAGTGCGGGATTTTCTCCTCCACCCCCTGCCCAGCCGGGGCCTGTGCTGGGGCCTTTTGCCCCACCCGCCTCCAGCCCCTTCAGCCACATGCGATGATGGACCGAGGGCCAGGTGCTTTTCCGGGTCTCATAGCGGCAGGCTCGCCGTGTTAATTCGTTTGATCCTCTCAATCTCGCGAGCTAGCAACGATCGCATCATCACTTTCCCTGTGTTACAGGCAAACAGCTAAGGCTCAGAAAGGTCGGCTAGCTTACCCAGAGCCACACAGCATCCTGACAACCCCTGACGATATTTAGAGCGTATCCTTGGAAAATCCCCTTTACTCCTTGGCGCTGAAATTCCTCCTGAATACGGTCTTGACTTTGCACAGAATTAACAACAACAATAACAACAATCAGTGTACACTGTAGTGTAAAAGGAAATGGGAGGAAGTGCTGCTGGCTCCCACTCAGAATGAGTAAGTGTCGATGCGATGCAAGTGAGATCAGAAGCGTTTTGGTTCTGGAAACACATGAAAGTGATGCTAAAGAAAAAGCTAGCGTCTGGATCGGTTCTGGCAGGTTTTTTTTAAACGGCCAGGTTATTTGAAAATTGTGTGGAGAGGGTGGCTTTCGTGGCGTGGGACTGTCCCACTGGCCGAGCGCCAGTCCCAGGACAGCCAATAACATCCCTGCCAGTTTCTGAGGTGTTCCAGAGTGGGGACCCTGCCTTGGAGACCCCCTCGGCCCTAACAGCACAAAGACAACAAGATGCTGTGAGTGGGGGGTGGGACCCCCTGTGGTCGAGACCCTCCCTGCTTTCATAGTGGCAGACCAGACACTGTGGTCCCCCTCCCCCATCCACTGTCTGGCTCGGCACCCACACAGCCTCCTCCTGGCCCCTGAATCCATCCTCTCTTGTCCCTGCTGTGCTCTCCATGCTGCAGGCAAAGGGATCCTGTCCGAAGGAGAATGAGAATCTTCAGCTCCTTGCCTCACCCTCTCCCTTCCCTTTTTCCTCCTCCTCTGAGAATAAACCCAGAGGCCCCAAGGGTGCCGGGGAGCTGTTCACCCTCACTGACCCATCTCCTGGCTCTTGCTCCAGCCACATCCCTCCCCACCCCGGCCTCTGCACTCAGCCGCTGCACTTGCTGTTCCCCCACCAGGCATGCTGTTCCCTGCGATCGGCATGGCGGCTGCCATCAGGTCTCAGCTCAGATGTCACCCTCAGGAGGACCTCCTGGCTGCCCAATCAAGGGCACCCCCTGCAACCACTGTCCCAGCCGCCCACTTAGGTCTGTAGTTGTTGATCGATGAAGTTTCTTGGTTGATTTCTTCCCCTGGTGTGTGTTGTTGGCCTTCCCACATCAGGTCACTTCCGAGGAAGCAGGAGCTGCCTCTGTCTTGTCTGCTGCTAGGCCCCCAGTGCCTGGAATGGTGTCAGGATGTAATAGGGGCTTTTGGTCAGTTAGTGTTGACGGCCGATGGGTCCCTTGGCAGCGAGACCAGCCCTGGCCTGACCTGGAGGAGGGGGACTAGGGTCCTGGACACAGGTCCCTTGTCCCTCAGGTGGGTTCTACCCTGTCTGGAACTGACCAGACCAAGGGGCTGGCCCAGGGGAGGGTGGGTGCCACTGACTGCTATTTCCTGCCCAGGAATAGAGGCCCTTAGGGGTCAGGGTAGGGGTGGGGTCAGTGTGGTGACGTAGCCCCCAGGATTCTTTTGGCAGTGTCTGAAGACATTTCGTTTATCCCAGCCTGGAGGAGGTGTCACAGGCATAGCGGTTTGACGCCAGAGATGCTGTGAACATCCTCCAGTGCACAGAGCAGCCCCACAATGACGAATGATCAGGCCCAGGTGTCTGTAGCGTGAAGACCGGGCATCGGGCCTTAGGAGCTCACATCTTGATTGTGCCCCGGGCAGGGGAGGGCAGGAACACCTAGATTCCCTTTTCATGCTTCGTCCGTATTTCTGTGGCCCAGAGCATGCTCTCCCCTCCCCTCCCCCCCGGGCACTTCCCTGATGGGGCTGATGGGACGCTGGATGGTGGACGAGGCTGGATGTGATCTAGCGGCCCTGGGGCCAGTTCACAGCTCGCCTAGTGGCTGTTCTGTGCCCCGGGTCCCCCGCCTCCACTCCACCACAGAAGCAGGAACTTTCCAACACAGAGCCCGGCTGTGAATCAGCACCACTCACTCTGGGCAGTACGTGGGGCCTCTGGGGCTGTTTTCAGTTTCTACCAAGTTTCTCACTGTGACTCAGTGTTGCCCCCCGGCCCCTTGACCCAGGCTTCTGAGCACCTTCTGAGCTCCTGTGGGACGTCACAAAGCGCTGGCTTTGAGGCTGCCCTTTGCTGGGTGCTTCGGGCCTCAGTCTTCTCATCTGTGTAGTGGGAACAGCGAGGGAGATGTTATGGGTGTTTACTGTCATCGAACAGTGGATCCCAGGGGCCGCATGTGCCCAGGGTGTGCATGGAGGGAAATGAAGCAGACACTAGGGGGTGAAAGCTGGGAGACTCACTGGGGGACTCACACAGGGGAGGCCCGTGCCCTGTATCCCCTCCAGCTCTGTCCGTGGAGGATCTGGGTGGAGGGCCGTGTGTCCAGGGGCTTCTGTTCTCCATGACAGGCAGTCGCCAGGCCCAGTCGGGGATGGTGGCCTACGTCTCTCACTGGGTCGTGCTTCAGAGGCTGGGGCGGGGGGCCCGTGCCCCAGGTATTCTCCTCATGACCTGGCTCAGGGCTTGAGCCTGGTGTCCTAGGTGCTGAGGGGCTGGGCTTGCGTCCCTGGGGAGGCGGGCTGGTGAACCCCGATGGCGAGCTTGCACTGAGCACCTGCTGTGTGCCAGACTGTATATTTCTGCACAAAGTAGCCCTCGGCATCACCCCCATTTTACAGATGGGGAAACCAAGGCTCGGAGGAGCAAGGTGACGGCCTCAGGCTTAACAAAATGGTAGAGCTGGGATTTGTGCCTGAGCCGTCCTGGTTTTAACTCCCCTGCTTATCACCTCCACCTTGTAGCAGAGGAAACAGCCTCAGAATTTAGGCACCGGCGTGGGGTCGCCCAGCTAGAACCTGGTGCAGCTGGGATTGGGTCTGGGTCTCCGGCCAGATCCCGGGCCGCTGGGACTCTGTGTATGGACTCCCTTGCTGGGCCTCTCTGTCCCCATCTGTGCAGGATGGGCTGGTGCCCGGGTCACAGATGCTGGGGTGGGCCGGGGCTGGTCTTGGGGAGCGGGAGTGTGCAGAGGGAGGCCTGTCGGGGTGGGGGAGGAGTGGGGTGCTCCAGTAGTGTGCAGAAGTCCTGATCTCCCTTCAGGACCAGGTCAGCGGGAACCACCCCTCCCGCCTGGGTTGCTGGACTCATTGGAATATCCCCTGGGCCCCCGGTGACAAATCTCTTTCACCATCTCTTGACCCAGACAGTTAATTGCTTCTGGCGATCAATCCCTGGTTCCATGACACCCCTGCTCTCCCCGGCAGCCCCCGGCCCTGCCCTGCAGCCACTAATGGCCCAGACCCTGCTCTTGGGCAGGGAAGCTTGGGGCAGGGTGGGAGGCTCTGCAGTGGTTTTCCCTTCCAGCTGACCGTCAGGCAGCCTCCTCCCAGGGGACCCAGCAGCTGGCATTGTAGGGCCCTTGGCCTGTGCTCCTACAGGGTGGAAACTGAATTAGCTTTACAGAGAGCCTATGATGGGGCCTCTGAGGGACTTTCAGAGGCTTCTGGAAGTTTCCACCCCATGCAGTCCCCTGTGCCCCATTCCCAGAAAGCCCACTGTCTTATCTCCCACCCCTCAGGGGACTCCCAGGTGGAGGTGATGTGTGGTTAGAGTGGATGCCTGGATGCAAATCTTAGCTGTGGGAACCCTGGGTACACTGTCTTGCCTCTCTGCCTCATTGCCCCCATCTGTAAAATGGGGAGAGTCATAGTAACTCGTGTGTATGGTGGTTGTAAGAATTAAACCAGTTAGTAATTTACAGGGCTTAGCACGGTGCCCACGCAGTGAAAGCCTCAGGGGAGCTCCAGGTGTCTGCAGCTGGCGATGCCGGTGGTGGACAGACAGGTAGACGGACAAATGGCTTCTCCGTGCTGCCGTCTTGGGCCTCCGCAGGCCTCGGAGCGAAGCCCCTGGCCCTCCCGGCCTGATCTGTGCTGCCTGCCCTGACTTGGCCTGTGCTGGGCCGGGAGCCAGGCTGCCGACACCCGTGTGGCCCGAGCCCCCGTCTGCCCCCCTTCCCTCCAGAAACGGTCGATATCCTGGCTCCTTCCTGGCGTCTAATTGCTCTTGTCGGCTGCTGTCTCCGCAGATGGCCCCACGCCCCGTAGCGAGGAGGCGGGCGGGAGGTTTCTGAGCAGTGTGTTCTGGGGCCAGATTGAGAGTGGAGTGGGGGGAGAACGGGGCAGCCGAGGGAGGACGCCCGGGCCCCCATCTCCCTGCCCCTCCCTGGCTGTGCCATCTCGGGCAGGTTGCTGAACTTCTTTGGGCCTCAGTTTCCCCATCTGTGAAATGGGGTCAGGATAGACGGCCCAGGACCTGGCACACGGTGACTGTGCACGCAGGAGGGGCTATTATTATTGCTGTGGTGACCATCGTGGTGGTTTGGCCTGTGATCAGCGCAGGTCTCTTTTGGGAGCCCGGATAGGTGGACTGGGGGCTGGGGGGCCTGCGGGCAGGGTCAGTGCGGATCCTCATTCTCCTCCTGACGGTGTGCCCCCCTTGGATGGGCCTGAGCCCCCTGGAGTGGGGCCGTGGCCCCCGTGGTTGGATGGACTGTGCCCCCTTTGGGTGGGCCCACGTGTCCCCCTCTGTTGGGCCACAGCCCCTCCTCCCCTTTTGTCCCCCCCCAGGCCCTGTCCACTCACATCCACGCTGGCTGTGGCCTTGGCTTTGCTGCGCCCTGCCCTGCCCCCACGCCCCGGCAGTCGCCGGCTGCTGCAGGCTGGTGGGGAATCAGAGACCTGGGTGAACTCTCCATGATTGCCTCTCCGCAGCTTCAAGGAGAGCCGGCCTCAGCTGTCACTTGAGAAGGAAAATAAAATATCCCAGTGGCTTCTAAGTGGAAGAGCTGCCTCCCTCCCGCTCTGGCTGTCTGGGCTGCTTGCTACGACAGTGACAGGGAAGGGCCACACCCGGTCCCAGGGGACAGGGGAGACTTCCCTGCTCATCGGGTGTGAAGAGACGTGTCTGGCAGACCCAGGCAGCTCTGGGAGGGGCGTTAGGTCCCCCACACCCTAACGCCTCAGGACCCTGGCCTGCTCCTGCCCTGGGTGCCTGGGTCACACTGTACCTGAAGTCCCCAAATCCAGCCTGCAGAGATGGCTTCCGGAAGTTATGCCTGCCCACTGGGGGCAATGCCCGGATCTGCGGGATCGCGTTTAGGGCGTCTGTAGAACACGTTTCGTGGCTTTTGCTCATCTTGGCCTCGTATGGTTCACGCTGCCACATGGAGGCTCACGTGGGCATCACTTCCCTTTCCTCAAAGTGGCGGGCATTGCAGCAGCCCCTGGGCCCTGGGTGATTTTGTAGAACTTGACCTGTGCCCACTGAGGGGGTTGAGATGGGACAGCGGGAGCTGCAGGTGGAGCGTCTCCTCTCTGAGGGCTGGTGCCAAGGCTCCTGGGCTGGCACGGCAGAGCCTGGCAGGGGGTCCTGCCCTGGGAGGAGGTGATGACTGGGGAGGGATATTGTGGGTGAGTTGTGGCTCCTGCTTCTGTCAGGCGCTGGCTTCTGGCCTCTGCACTGACTGGGGAGAGAATCGTGGAGAACCCGCCCCCGGGGGTGGGGTGGGGAACCACTGAAGTGGGTGGCAGCCTGGCTGTGTGATCCCCTCTTGGAGCCTCAGTCTGTCCATCCAGGAAATGGGTAGCAGCAGCTCAGGAGGCTGCAGGGAGGGTTAAGTCGGGTTCCTGCTGCCCGGCTCAGGGTCTGAGAACACAGGGTAAGGGTACCACTAACAGTAACAGCGCTCAGCCCCGTGTGCACGGTTAAGGCCGCCTGGGTGCCCGTCCTGACTTCTCTCATCAGCTGTATAACCCCTGGGACAAGTGACTCAACCCGCCCCCCCCCCCAAGTCTCAGTTTCCTCATCTGTAAAATGGGGATAATAAAATAACCTACCTGGGGACTTCCTTGGCAGTCCAGTGGTTAACACTCCACGCTTCCACAGCAGGGGGCAGAGGTTCGATCCCTGGTCAGGGAACTAAGATCCCGCATGCCATGCAGCACGGGCAAAAAAGAAAAATGCTCTGTAGACTTTTTTAAAAAAAAAAAATAAATAAATAAAATAGCCTACCTGAAAGGTTGTCGGGAGTTAAATGAGTATGTAAAGGCTCAGCTTGGTGTCCTCACAGGAGTAACTAAACGCTAGTTATGGCCACTGTTACTATTGCCGTTGTTGTTGGTTTTGTGACTGCAACCAGATTGCATGTAGCTGAGTATGAGGGAGTGTGGGCTGCCCGGAGGAGGAGGCCGTTGGGCTTGTGAGTGTAGGTGGGACTCGCATGGGTATGGGAGGTGCATGGGGGGCTTTTCAGCGGTGGGGAGTGCGGGGATTGGGTGAAAGACGGCAGGCAGGTCCAGGCCTCCCCCAGTGCCTTCTGTGATCCTGGCCCCACTGTGCACCGGGCACTGTGTTAAGTCTGTTGTGAGTCGGCTGGGCCCACTGTGTGCCAGGCCTTCTCTCAGCCCTCCTGTCAGCTGCACCTCACAGCGTTGGCCCTACTGTGCTGAACCCTCCTCTGTATGCAGTCTCTTTTACTCTGAGCCTCACCCTGCTGTTCCCACTGCGCATCTGCCTTTGCATCAGGCCTTGTGGCCTCAGTGAGGGATAAGGCAGGCCCTTTCCTGGAAGGCTCAGGGTCTGCTGGAGGTGGCCAGGCAGAGTTTTTGGGTGAGGTGGCAGTGAGGGCCAGGATATGACTGGACTAACTGGAAAGGCTTATAACATCGAGGGGAGGGGAGAGGACATCATAAGCTGGGCTTTGAGGGATGTGTAGGAGTTCTTTGGAGAGACAACTTGCTGTCACTTATACCAGGGCAAATTGTGGGCACAGACCTGTCTGATACGGGTCTGTTTGGCTGTGAAATGAGCACACCGGGGAGGAATTTGCCAGGGTCCCTGGGAGTGGGGGTGGGTCAGGGGATTCAAGAAAGGGTTCATGTCCCAGCTTTTTTCTTTTGCTTCCAGCTGAGAGACTTGGGACAGGTGACCATTCCATGCCTCAGTTTCTCTGTTTCCCCATTTCTCTTGGAGTGTTGCTGTGAGGGTCCTGAAGTGGGGAGATGCAGAAAGCACTTACTGTGATTAATAAGCTTGTTGAGGTCTACGCTGTGCCAGGCGCTGCTCTAAGGGGCTCTGCTGTATTAACCCATTTAGTGGTCACAGCAGCCCTTCGAAGGGACACTGTTACCATCCCTCAGTTTATAGACAGCGAAATAGAAGCACGGGGAGATGAAGTGACTTGGGTGTCCAGTGCAGGAGTGGCCGAGCCAGGACTGGCACCCCGGCTGCCTCTGTCACTGCCTTGCCCGTCTGCAGGCACTGCGGGGGCTCTATCAACACCCCTCTCCTTCTCACACCTGGAAAGTGGGCCTCCTGGGGCCCTGCCGAGGGTACGGCCCACGTGGCTGGAGGCCCAGAGGAGGCTGGGCTGGGAGGGAGGATTTGTTCTGAGCTCTGGCCTGTGCAATCACTTTTAGCAACCTGCCCAGGGAGCAGGTGGAGGCAAAGGCCTGGTGTTGCTAGGGCCTCAAGGGGCCAGTGGGGTCGGGGCCTTGCCTCTGGGTGGCTATAGCACAGCCTGGTGGGAAAGGTTTGGAGGTACTGAGGTTCAGCTACCAAGCACTTGCCTGGCACCGAGACTTCAGCCCTCAGGTTCTGACCTTAGGAGAGACTCCAGTGCAGAGAGAGGCTGAGGCTTGGCCTGGGGAAGAGGACACCACCTCCATGGAGCCGACAGGGATTGACACGGAAGTGTCCTTCCTGGCCATGCCTCACGCTGTTCTACTTGGTCATGCGTTAGATCCGAATGTGCCCCTCCCCTCCCGTGGCCTCACCCTGGAAACAAAACCCAGGCCAGTATCGCCCCCCGCCTCGCCCCGTCCACCACTGCTTCCAGTTTAGCTGGGTCCTGTCTCCAGGCCTCTGCATTTGCTGCGCCTTCCTCCTTATCTCTTCAGCCCTGGGCTCCAGTGTCACCTCCTGGGAGACCCTACCTGTCTTCTAGTCCTCCCCCATCCCCCATCACGCCTGTCATTCATTGCAGGTTTATGCTGGTTTATGTCTGTTACTTCAGTCACTGCCCTTTGACGTCGTCTGGCTCTTTTCTTTTTTCTTTCTCTTTATTTTATTTTTTTATTTTTGGCCTCGCCACACAGCTCTGGGATCGAAGTTCCCGGACCAGGGATTGAACCCTGTGCCCTTGGCAGTGAAAGCTTGGAGTCCTAACTACTGGACCATCAGGGAATTCCCCATCTTGCTCTTTTCTTGATGTATCTGTGTGGTGTTTGAGTGTGGGTAGGTGTGACCGTGTCCCCTGAGGACCCTTGTCTTTCGTATTCATGGCCCCATCCCTGTGCAGGGGCTCTGTCAAGCTTGTCAACTGGCCGAAGGTTGATGCTGGTATCCCAGTCAAAGCTGGACAGCTCTCTCTGGGTTTGAACCCAACTGGCTCTGCCCTCCTGCACCTGTGTGGCCTTGGACTGCTAGCTTCCTGTCTCCGAGCGGGGTGGATGGACACTTTGGGTCAGCCTCTGTGGCTGGGGTAATCTGGGTGGGCTTCCTGGAGGAGGAAAAAGGCAGTGTTATGCTGGTGCTGGGAAGGCAGAGGAGGGGGTGGGAGGGCAAATGGCAGAGTTGAGGGCCAAAGCTCTGAGGGGGGCCTGATGGGGCTTGTTTGGGGGCTTGGTGCCATGTGGGGGCAGGTCTCAGCCCGTGGGCCCTGGGGAGCTGTTGAAGTGCTTAAGGGAGGGTTACCGAGGGCCTGGGGGAGGGAAACCCTTGGAAGCCGTCCTCTTTCCTCTATCTGCTTTGCTGGGAAACCAGTCTGGTCAGCCCCCCTTCCTTCCCTCCCCCACTCTCTCCCCCAGGGGTGGGGGGAGAGGAGGTCGTGGCTGGGATTCAGCAGTTGGGCTGGGCCACGACAGGACCATGGCTGGAAACACGGTGCGAGGGGCTGGCTCCCCCGCGGAGCCTTCCTGGGCCAAGCGCGCGTGTGTGGGAGTGTGTGGGAGCACAGTGTGCGCAGGCATGCACGAGTGTGAACAAGTGAGTGAATGAGGCCGTGAGTATGTGCGTGTGTGACTGAGGATGTGCAGCAGTGTCGGCACGAGCGTGACTGAGACCTTGAATGAGAGGGTCTGCTCCCTGGCTTGAGCCCCTTGCACAGGGGTCAGAGCCGCCCCCCTCCTAGGAGGCCCAGGGACCCGGGGACCTTCAGGGCCCATGGAGGTCCCACTGGGTGCAGCTCTGCTCAGGGAGCTGTTGAGCCCCCTCCCTGCTGGGGCTGCCTGGGGTCAGCCTGGGAGTGGCCACCTCCCCACTCCCGCTCTCCTTGTTCACACTCAAGGAGGGTCCCCCCACCAGTGCCCTGGCTCCCGAGGCTTAAAGCGCTTGGACCTGGGTTCAAATCCTGGTTCTTTCCCTTCCCTTCCTGACCTTGAGTGAGTTACTGCTGAACATCGGCTTCCTGGCCTGGAAACAGAAGCCCCCATCCCTCCCTCCCTCCCTCCCGGGATGGTTGTGAGGATTACGTGAGGTACCTGGGAAGCAGCCCGAGCACAGAAAGGCCACAGGAAGTGTATGTGGTTCTCCTTCCCTCCCCCACCCAGAGCTGTCGCTGTCCAAGCCGGGAGCCCAGCACAGCCGCCAAGGTTCCCTTTCCATCCCTCGCCCGCCCGCGTGAATTCTACTTGCAAAATGCTCTCCATCCCATCCACTTGTCCCGCTTCCACCCTCACCCATCCTCCACTCCACAGCCCGAATGCACTCTCCAAATTCTGGTGGGACTTGTCCCTTCTCTGCATGCGAAACCCTCCTAAGGGTCTCCCTGCCCCTGGGAATAAAATCCCAATCCGAGGGGCCCTGCGGCGATCAGCCCTGCCTACCCGGTTCACACACACACTCTCTCCGCTCCGCTTCCTTCCAGCCTCCGTGCTGTGATCAGCTGTTCTCTGCCCGCATCCCCCATCCTCTCGCCAAGCGCACCTTTCACCTTCCTCCGTGGGGCACAGCGTGGCCGTCGCTTCTCCTGGGAAGTCCCCAAGTTTTCTAGGCTGGGAACTGCTCTCTGGACCTGTGTGTTGTGGGCATTGCTGGGAGATGCTCTGTATGGCCCCCTGGGGCCGGCCCAGGCCGGTCTTGACCTCACGCCATCAGGTGCTTTGTGTCCATTGGGGGACTGCAGCGGGGACTGGCTGGGGCTGGGAGATGGTGGGAAGCAGGTGGGGTCTGATCTCCCAACCCTTCCACAGTGGTGCCTGGGGAGAGCGCCCAGCCACCTGACCCCGCCTGAGCCCTTTGCAGGACCTGCCGCAGGGGGCTGGCCACAGAGGCTTCTGGGAGGCTGGGATGGCTACGGAGACATGCCTGGGCCTCCCTGTTTCCAGCCTTCCTGCAGGGCCCTGTCTCTGGAGCTGCCGCAGATGGCAGGACAAGTGTCAAGCCTGGAGGCACTGTAGCGAAAAAAACCTTAAAAGGACAGGAAAGAAGGGGCAGGGTCCTTCCCCATGTGCCGCCTGCAGCTGCCCCTTTTAGGGCTCCTTGGGGTCTTGGAGCTTAGCTGCCAGCCCCTGCCTTGGGGTCATAGAACGCCCCGCAGGAACTGACTGCTGCTAGTGAGCCCACGCTGGCTCTGAAAGCACTTTACCTCCACGGCATCCCTGTAAGGTCGGTGTTTTTAATGTATCATTGTTCCCATTTTTAAAAATTAAAAAAAATTTTTTTGGCCACGCCATGTAACTTGCGGGATCTCAGTTCCCCAACCAGGTATCAAACCCGGGTCCTCGGCAGTGAAAGCGCGGAGTCCTAACCACTAGACCACCAGGGAAGTCCCCCTTGTTTCCATTTTAGAGATGAAGAAACTGAGGCTCAGAGAGGTGAAGCTACTTGTCCCAGGGTGCACAGCTAGGAAGGGCAGAGCCCAGATTTGAACTCAGGGAGCCTGGGCCCAGAGCCTGAGCCCTGCATGCAGCTGCCTCAGCCTTGTGAGAGCCGGAAGCCGCAGCTCCACTTGCCTTTGATCCCTGGGTGGGGGCAAGGGGTGCAGAAGGGGTTCCCTAAATGTCCACTCGAGGCTGAGATGTTTGCGAATGGACGGGTCTTGGAGACAGCCGTGGGGAGTGGGCCCATTTTCTGGATGGGAAAACCAAGGTCAGAGACTCCAAGGTCACAGCCGTTAGTAGAGGAGCTGGGACCACAGCCAGGGTTTTGATCTCTCTCTAGTGGTCTGCCCATTACTATTTGTTTACTTGTTTTTTTTCTTGCAGAAGCTAACACAATAAAGAATGCATAGGGACTTCCCTGGCTCTCCAGTGGTTAAGACTCCACACTCCCAATGCAGGGGGCAGGGATTCAATCCCCGGTTGGGGAACTAAGATCCTACGTGCCGCACAGCGCAGCCAAAAAAAAAAAAAAAAAAAAAATGCATAAACACGTGGCTGCAGATTAATGAATAATTGTGAAGGAGTCACATGCGGTCTTCTCTCCAGAGGTGCTTAACATCCTAACTTCTGTGGGAATCATCTTTTTGTTCTAGTGTGACTGCCCCTGCAGACCTCTCTACTCGTGAAAGTAGAGTCTTGCCATTCCCAGAATCTTATAAATGGAATCCTCGCGTGTGCTTAGCCTCTGAGTCTGACATCCTTCCGTGTGGTTGTGTGTCTGTAGTTTGTCCCATTTTATTGTGGGGTAGTATTCCATGGTATGGATGTACAGCTGTTTGTTTATCCCTTCATTTATGGATGGACTGTGTTCAGTTTTTTGTGATTATGAATAAAGCTGTTATGAACATTCATGTACACATCTTTGTAGGAGCATATGTTTTCATTTTTCTTGGGTAAATACCCAGCAGTGGAGTTGCTGGGTCACATGGTCACCCAAATGTATGTTTAACTTGGTAAGAAACTGACAAGCTGTTTTCCAAAGTAGTTGCACATTTTGCACTGAAGTAGTGACGTCTGAGAGTTCCAGTTGCTCTGCATCCTCGTTAGCACTTGGCATTGTCTGTCTTATTTTAGCCATCCAGGTGGGTGCGTAGTGGTCTCTTAGTTTGCACTTTCCTGATGACTGATGATATTGACCATCTTTTCATGTGCTTATTGGCCATTTCTATATCCACTTCTGTGAAGTTCTATCAAGTCTTTTTGCCCATTTTTCTGTTGGGTTGATTGGCTCTTATTTATTTGTGAGCGTGCTTTTTATATTCTGGACACTAGTGTTTATTGTGCTGGTTTTGACTTTGAATGGTGACTCAGAAATTCTTGAATGAGAGTCGTAGGCCCACCCCTCCATCAGGTGTCACTTACTGACTTTTCATAGGGTCCCCTGGGAAGTTAATGGGGGATTTTCACAGCGACAGTGTGATCTGGGCCCGGGGTCCCCTGGGGGCTTGGCTGGGGTGTGAGCTGCCTTTATAACCACATAGTTCAGATTGGAATCCCAGCTCTGTGACTTCCTAGCTGTGGGACCTGGGGCGTGAGACTTTGATTCTCTGAACCTCAGTTTCCCCCTCTGTCAAGTGGGGTAGCAGTACCACCTCATGGGGTTGTCGTGGAGAAACACTTGGCCTGATGTACACAGTGCCCCAAGTCCAGGCCAGTGGGCCTTGCCGTCTCTACCTGCACATTGATGTGGTCATACCTTAGCCCATGGGGATGCTGTGATCCTTGCTAACAAGACCCGTGTTTTCCCCTGCAGGTCCCCCAGAGTCTTTGAGGACACAGCGTTGCTGGTGGCTGTTTCTGGTAGGTTCACATCTATCCCTCCTTGCTGTCTCCAGCGGGTTCGTGTTGCTGGGACCTTCTCGTGGACAGGGGGTCGGCAGTTGCTGGGGTGCCAGGTTCTGTTGGCGGATGTGGTGGTGGGCTCTGTGTGGCCTTGTGGGGTAGGGTCTGGGCAGCAGTGTGGAGGTTGTGGGTTCCCCCGGGATGGGGTATTTTCTGGTCGAGTGCATTGATGTACAGATGGTGCCTGGGAGAAGGGGTTGTCCCAGCAGTGCAGCTGTGTGACAGTGGGTTTTCTCTGTCTCTGGGGTTCATGGCCACATTGCTTCTGTGACCCGATGGTGGGCTGCAGGCTCAGAGAGGGTGGAGCCTGTGTGCTGGCCCTCGAGTTGGGATGTTGGACGTTGGAGGAGGCCCTCGAGCCAGACACCTGTGTGCCACCGTGGTCGCCGTGCCCAGCAGGGGAGCTGGGGTTCCAGTCCCGGCACTGCCACTTTCATGCTGGGCGCCCAGGACAAGTCACTCATCTCCCTGTGCCTCCATTTCCCTGTCTGTAAACTGGGGTAATGAGTGTCCCCTCGTAGGGTTGCTGCGACAATTAAATGAGCTGATAGGGAGCAGCGCCTGGCACAGAGGAGCTGCTCAAAAGCCCATCACCACAGTGCTTTTCACGTCACTGTGTCTTGTGCCCCTCACAGCGGTGCTCCAAAATGGGCTGTTATCCTCATTTTATAAAAGGGGAAACCGACGCACAGGTGGGTCACCTGTGCCACGTCTCAGCTGGAAGCAAAGAGCGGGGGCTAATTCTTTGACTCTCCCAGGGAACCTGGCAGATTCCTCCCCAATGCACCCATTTTGCAGCCAAGCAGACTGAGGCCCCTGTGGGGCTGGTCTGTGCCCACTGCCCTCCCTGTCCCCCTGCCGACCTGGTACATCTGACGGCAGGGGTCTCCCCAGAAAGCTTCTCTATCGGGGGAGTGGAGAGCGGTCCTAGGGGCACTGGCAGAGTTAGGGGTGTCAGGGGGAGGGAAGGCAGTCCAGGTGAGGGTCAGTGGGGTGGGCACAGGCTTGTTTGTTTTTTGTTTGTTTGTTTTTGTTTTGTTTTTTTGGCCATGTGGTGCGGCTTGTGGAGTCTTAGTTCCCCGACCAGGGATCAAACCCGGGCCCCAGCAGTGAGAGCGCCATGGAATTCCCAGCACAGGCTTGGAGGAGGGGATTCAGGTACTGGCCTGGCTGGTGGTAGAGGGAGGCATCTTTTATTTTATGTTCTTTTCAACCAGGAGAGGCAAGTGGTCCCAGGCGGGGACCCTGGAGCCTGGTTGCCTGAGTGCATATCTCTGTCTGCCGCTTGTGATTTGCATGACCTTGGGCAGGGTCCCGAGCCACCCAGTGCCTCAGTTTCCCCATCTGTAAGATGGGGATGGAATCAAATCCCCCCACAGAGCTGGTGATCCGTTGCTGAGATTTTTGGTTTCTGTATTTTTGTTGAAGCAGCCGGGAGCCCTGGCAGAGGAGGGAGCTGAATCTGCGGGTCCCCTCCCTGTGTCTTGTCCTTGCCCCGCGGGGACAGGGTGACCAGCTGACCCAGGCCAGGGAGAGGCAGTCATGTGGCCAGAGACGCCCCTGTGGGCGTGGTGAGGAAATGCCCCACCCCCACCCCCCACCCCCCAGGCTTCTGGAGAGTCAGGCCATTTGGGGAAGCAGTGGAAACCCATCTGGAGGGCATGTGGGGTGCCTAGCCCCTGTCCGTGCCAGTGAGGAAGGGCTCGTCAGTGGGTGCAGCTGCTGGGGCGCAGGCACTGGCCCCCCGCGAATGACAGCTTGACCCCTTCCTGGCTCTGTGTCACCGAGCACTGTTCAGCTGCTGGGGCTCGGGACGTGGGGCGTGGGCTGCTGCGAGCACCAGTGCTTAGTAGGTAGGAAGCGCTCACTCAGCGCTTCCAGCATCTTTCTTTACCTCTTACCGACTGAGCTGTTCTTCTAGGGCTGGGAAGGGTTGTCAGCCAGGCCTGGCCCCAAGGAAGGCCGGAGGAGGGTCTGAGGAGCCCCCAGCCCAACCCTTGGCGTCCGCGATGGGGTCAAGATCTGGCGCTCTCTGCTTAGCACTTCTGACTGCTGTTCCCTCATCAGGGCCACACCAGTGCGGTAGCGACTGCAGGGCAGCGTCCTGGGAGGGACAGTGGGGGGAGGTGGTTACCTGTGCAACCCCATTTTGCAGAGGGGCAAACTGAGACTGAGAGATAGGAAGGGGCCTCCCTGAGGCTGCAGCGCCGAGAAGCAGGTTAGGGGCGGGTTTCAGTCCTTGTCTGTGACACCCAGCCGTGGACTGGCGTCCTGGGTCTCTGGGGTGGTTCTGCAGTGGGCGGGCCTCCTGCAGACCTGGGTGCAAATCCCAGGGGAGCTGAGACACTTCCGTGCCTTGGCTTCCTCATCTGTCAAATGCTTGTCCTCCAAGGATTGCTGAGGGCACTACTGGGCACGTCCTGGCTCAGGACTGGCTGCTATTGGGAGGTTTTAATTTTCTTCATTCATTGAACGATTCTTTCTAAAGCACCTACTGTGTGCTGGGCCCTTTTCTGGGTGCTGGAGATAGAGCTGGGAATAAGCTGGACAAGAATCCCGTCCTCCCTGGGTGAGGCAGACAGTTCACAAGTCAGATACGTAGTGTGCCCTTCGGTGGGGAGCGCTGGGGTGAAGAACCAGCAGAGAGGGGGTTTGGGGAGTGTGTGGGTGATCTGGGGGGTTGCAGTTTCAAATGGGGGGGTCAGGGTGGGCCTCCCTGAGAAGGTGGCATTTGAGCAAAGACCTGCAGGAGGAGGCAAGGGAGCCTGCAGGTCTCTGGAGGAAGGGTTTCCCAGGCAGAGGGAACAGCCCGTGCAAAGCCCCTGAGGCTGTGTGGAATGGGCCTCCTGGATTGCAGGAGTCTGCATGAGTCAGACCTTGCTCCTTTGTTCCTGAGCCTTTGGGGGCCCCCAGTAGGCAGGAGGGAGGGACAGCCTTGGAGGTTGCCTGCTTCCTGAGCCAGGCCCTGGGCCCCACAGAGATGGGTTTTATCTTGGAACATGGGGGACACCGGTGGTGGTCCCCCCAGAGTGATCAGCCCAGCCGGGTTTTCTACCTGGCGTTCTCGGTGCCTTGGAAGTTGGAAGGAAGGCGGCCTTGCCTGGGGTGATCGTCCCTCCTTCTCCTCCGCCTCTCGGTCCTCCATCCATCTGCACCGCAGACCTAACGGAGAGCCTTCCTCCTGTGGCTGTTATCCGCTTGTCACTCCAGTGGCCCACCCGAGGACGATAAAAGGGCTTTTTGTCTGCAAGCACTTAGTTTCCTCCTCTGGGGCGATCCATCACGTCTGAGGGAGGCCGAGGCAGACAGACGGGGGAGGGGGCGGAGGGGGTCCCTCCCCCTGCCGAGGACTCCAGTGCTCTGAGGAGAGCCCCCTGGCAGGACCCAAGGGGCTCCTCAGCCCAGAGACAAGGCCTGTCTGGGGACAGGCAGGGGCGTCTGGCAGCGGGACCACCGGGGGGCATGGAGGCCGGGCAGATGCTTTGGGTTCCCCTCCTGAAGGCAGAGGCACAATATGGACCCCACATGGGAGGCCTTTTGAGACCCTCCTCATCTTGGGGGGGTGGCTGGGCTGGGTCTGGTGGGCCCGGAGTCAGGGGCAGGGGAGCAGGCACTTCTGAGAAAGAACCACAGTAAGAGGCAGAAGGGGAGACGTGTGCGGGTCGAGGAGGACAGAAGTCCTGGGTGATCATGTAACAGCAGCAAACACTTCAACACTGCACTGTCCTTATGCCCATTCTACAGATGAGGAAATGGAGGCACAGGGAGGTGATGTGACGTCCCCTGTGTGCAAGTGGCAGAGGGAGCCCAGCTCCAGAATCTTTTGTGAGGGTGGCGGTCCTGGGAGGAGGTGGCGTGTAGGCTTTGACCCTGCGGTGGTGGAGGTGGTGGAGGAGAGCGCTGGGTATCCCGGGCGGGGGAGCTGTGTGAGTGCGGGGCACCGTGGGAAAGTGGGGTTTGCCCCAGCCTTGAACCTCTCCCAGCATGGTGCCTGGTAGCAAAGAGAGGAGGGGGGAGGGGTTGGGGGTGGGTGGAGGCTGAAGGTGGATGGGAGGGGGGCGGCGGATCCCCTGGGGACGGCGGGGGACGTTCACAGGGCTGGGATGGGCAGAATCACACCTCTCTGGACTCTATTTGCCCCACCTGGGCAGTGGGTCGACGAGCTCTGCCCCTAGTTGGGGGGACGCTGGTCCCTTCATTGGGTGGAGGAGGAGAATGTATGGGTGGTTCTCTCTCCTTCCAGCTCAGGATGCTCAGCCCTGGGCAAGCTGTCCTTCCCCCTCCTTCCCCCCACTTCCCCTCCTCCCTGCATCCCCCACCTCTCCCTCCTCCTTCTTTTTCCTTCCCCTCCCCTTCCCGCAGCCCCCCTCCTTCTCCCCACAGGCCACCCTCAAATGACAGCAATTAATGGTGCCTCTGATGGCGGGCTGGGAGGACGAGGCTGACAGTTGAGCGCGTCTGTCTGCGGCTGGCCCTCTAATCGGGCCCGAGGGATGCCCCTCCTGCCATGGCTGCCAGGCGCTGCCTACCTGCTCCATCACTCCCAGGGCAGCAGCAGCCGCCTTCAGACAGGCGCATGGGAGCTGGCACAGAGCCCCTCAGTCCCTGAAGCCCCCTCCCTGCCGTCCTTTTCCTATTGTCTTTTTCCTTACGTAAATGAGTGGGCTCTGGGGTGACCCTGTCCTGCCCCAGTTGGTGTATATGTGATGGCCTGACTGCCAGGACGCCCCTTCTCCATCAGGATGTCTTCTCTGCCGGCCAGCTCCTGTCCCCAAGTGACCTCTAGGGCATACTGTCCTGCCCTCAGGGCCAGCTCCTCTCCACAGGGCCCTCATCCTTTTGTGTCCGCTCTCCCGGGAGGAGTGAGTTGGGTGGAGTCAAGGAGACTTGTCCTGTCCTGGACAGCAGGCATCAGTTAAATGCTGGAACCCTGGCAGTCTGGACCCTTCAGTGGTGGAGGCAGCTACCCAGGCTGGGAGTCTTGTGGCCGGGGGCTTATGTATGGTGGGGGGACAAGAAGCCTGGCCAGCCCTGTCCACACTGGGCCTGGAGCTTGCCCGTTCATCATTTAGCAGCAGCAGTAACGAGGCCCCTGCTGTATGCCGGAGCCTGCAGCAGGTAGTTTTACCTTGGTTCATTTTAGTGTACAGTAACTCCCCAAGGACCATGCTACTTATAACCCTGCTTTTGTAGATGACAGGCAGAGAGGCAAAGTGATTTGCCCTAAATGACCCAGGAAGGAAGGGCTAAATCTGGGATTCAGTCCTTACCTGACTTGTCCAGGGCTCATAAATCAGGGGCTTTGGGGGAACTTGAGGGGCAGTGAAGGAACCAGCAGACCTGACCTGGGCATGGGGATTGGAGTTAGTGGTGTTAATAATATATGTATATATTCTTCTGTTATAGTTAAAAAAAAAAAAAGCCTATTGAGATGTAATTAACCTGTAATAAGATACACCCATTTTAAGGGTTCATTTCCGTGAGTTTTGACAAATGTAAACATTCCTATAACCACCACCATCAGGTTGTAGAGTGTCTCCATCACCCCCAAAAGAATCTCCACCCACCCTGCACCAGAAGCAACCACTGATCTGCTGTCATAGAGGTTATAGAATCTTCTAGGTTTTCATAATAAAATTATCATAAAGTGTACTTTTTGGTGTTTGGGTTCTTTCACTCTGCGTGAAGTTTTTGAGATTCACTTGTCATTGTGTGCATATATGATTCCATTTGTTTATCAGTTCATGAGCTGATGGACCTTTAGGTTGCTTCTAGTTCTTGGCTATTAATGAATGAAGCTAGAAAGTCTTTAAACCACTTTGCTTTTTCTTGCCTTATTGCATTGGCTGAGGCCACAGGGTAGCAATAACTAGCAGCAGTTGGGGGTTTTAGGGTTAGCTAGCTTGTGAGTGTTGTTCTTAATAATCCCATCTGACAGTTGAGGAAAGTGAGGGTCTGAGAAGTCAGGTGACTTATCAAAGGTCATTTGGCGAGAGCTGGGTGCTTTCTCCTTCTCCAAGCTGGGAAGTACCAGCCCCACTGGGTGCACCGATGTGCTCGCTGGTCCAGAGGGTCACGTCAGGAATTGGTGACAGGGTGGCGGTGCCTAGAATCACCCTTCTTCCCCCTGGGTTTCCTCTGCTGGAGAGATGAAGGTGTAAAGGATGTTTTGCACCTTCCACCTTCCAGGCTGGCACTGAGCACTGTTGAGTGAATGTCAGGCTTTGCGTCTCAGTCACGGAGGTCTTCTGGGGAGGTATTTTGGGGCGAGGCAGGAGCATGGGGAGTGGGGGTAGGGACAGAGGAGGGGGTCCCCTCCTCCCTCGCCCGAGGGGTGTTAGCCAAGATGACTTTTCAGAGAAGGAGGACTGTAAATTAAATAAGCAATCCCGTAAATAAATAAGTAATGAAGTTAGTGGGGTGCCTAATTACATCAAATTCATAATTATGGATGGATGCCTGCCCGATAATTGTACTTGTTTTTAATCTTCAGCTCTGACATGTATCTCTTTCCGTCTGATAGGAATCCCTGCCCCCAGCTGGAGGGAGGAGGGAGGCGCTGCCTTTCTGGGCTCCCAGTGAGAGCTGGGTGGTGGTGGTCCCCCAGACACCAGGGATCCCGGTGGACTTGTCTTTATCCTGCAGTTGGGTTTCTAAACCTTTTGAAATTGCAGCAAATGATAGCAATAACAGTAACAGCGTTTATCACAGTAATCACGTTGCACTTTACCTGTTATAGTTTATATAATCTTCCAACCCCCCTGTGAAGTAGGGATCGTTGTCATTCCTACTTTACAGATGAAGAAACTGAGGAGCAAAGAGCTTAAGTGACTTGCCTGAGGTCACACAACCAGTGAGTTTCGAACCCAGTCTGTCTGCCCCAGAGCCCGCATCCTTCCAGGTCTTCTGACTTAGCCTCCAGGTCCTCTTGTGTGGGTTACCTGGAGCGCTGTCTCTGCTGAGCGTGTGCCCTTTGAGGGAGATGCTAACTTAGGGTGGCTCAAGGCACCCAGAGGCTTAAATGCTGAAAAGATCAGCTCATTCCTTCCAGGACTGCCGTAAATCCAAACAGAAACCATTCTGAACCAGGAAATAAAATTTTGTTTCATTTAATGACAAAGCAAAAGCCCATTTGCAGAAATTAAAATAGCCTCTTTCTAGATCTTCTCTTTCTTTTTTTGTGACTTTGATTTGCTGTCTCTTTGGACACTCGTTGTCCTGCCTGTGATAATGATCGTTAGACCCATTTTCCAGATGAGGAAACTGAGGCTCAGTGAGGTGGAGGGACTTGAGTGAGGTCACACAGCAGGTGGGTGCTGGGGCCGGCATTCTAACCAGCTCTTACCACCTGGTTTGGGGCCACATCAGGTCCCCGGCATGGAGGGGTCTGCCTCTCCTGTCCGAGAAGTGAAGGGCCTGTGCATGCCAAAGGCTAGCTTCGCTGGGGTCCTTGCTGTGCTGGGTGGCCAGGAGACCAGCTGCACCCATATCATTTAGGGGACAGAAAGGATGGCAGTGGCTGGAGGGGCAGTATCGTTCTCACACGCCGTCTACGCAGACCCCAGACCCCCAGCCAAAGTCACTGCCTCTTTCACGGTGTGCCCTGTGTCTCAGACATCTGACCCTGGCAGGGGCAGTGGGGCCTGAGCCCTTGGGATGCCCTTGGGATGCCCAGGCCTCCACCAGGAGTTGCCCCACTGCAGACTGCAGTGAGGGAGCATGTTTCACTTTCTGGGGTGCCCGATGGGGCCTGCATTTTTGGGAGTCAGCAGGGGCTGCAGCTTGGGCTGGTGTGGGGCATGTACACCCTTGTGCTGACTTCAGTCTCATGGGGTTTGGGGGCTCTTCTGCCCCTCCCTGTAGCCTGGGACGGAGAGGGGAGTTGAGGACGGACTCACATGAGGAATTGTGTGTGTCCCTGTTGCTCCTGAGGGTTGGAGCAATCCGGGGAGGCTGCCTGGAAGAGCTGGAACAAGCACATTGAATGAATAATAACAAACATACCTTGTAGGAACTCCTGCGTAAAGCACTTCAAACAGAACCAGGCACAGAGCAAATACTGCATTTATTACCCAAGCCAACATTTCCTGACTTCTTGCTTGCCTTAGTGCTATGTGAGAGTTTGCCATTATCATTATTATTAACCCTGTAATTTCTAATGATTCCTGCACATTTACTCTATGCCAGGCTGTGTTCTAAACGTATCATGTACATTCACTAATGTACTTCCTGAGGCAGCCCTACGAGGTAGGGGCTAGTATTATCATCCCCATTTTGTATGTAAGGATGCTGTGGGCGCAGAGAGGTTAAGTGGCTTCTCCAAGGTCACACAGCTGGCAGCTGGCAGAACTGGGATTTGAACCCAGGAAGCTTGACTCCACAGCACCTGCTGTTGATTATGGGGTCTGCAGGCACCACCTGCAGCCCTCCCTGAGCCTGGAGCCAGAATGAGTCCCTTGGCAGCGCTGCACCGGCGGTGGGCCAGCCTCCCCGTGTAACATAGGGCCCTCAGGCATGCAACAGCTGCTCTGGGCTGGTCAGGACTGGTCAGGACATGAGGGTCTGCTTCCTGCCTCCTTGCAGCCAGCCTGGTGTCCCCATGGCCTCCTGGGAGTGGGGTGTGATACACAGCAAACAAGACACCAGGGCCTCGCCTTGTGGATCCCACAGACTAATGGGGAGATGGGCAGTACAATAAACAAACATGCTACTGCAAGGCAGGGAAATGCTGGTTGTGGAATAACGCAGGGTGGGACGACCCTGCTTTCTGGGGGGCTCGTCTTAGGTAGAGGAATCAAGGGTGGTCTCTGAGGAGGTGGCAGTTGAACTGAGACCTGGACCATAAGAAGGAACCAGACCTATGCAAGGAAGAGGGATGAGCCAGCTAGGGGTGTGTGTGTGTGTGTGTGTGTGGGGGAACAGCATGTGCAAAGGCCCTGGGGTCATGATGTTTCAGGAATGTTGAGAGCCAGGGGCAGCAGGAGTAGTTCTCTGGATCTGAGGCTGTTCTATAGACCTCAGGGGTTGGGTCCTTTACCACATTTAAGGCAGAAATCAAGTTTAGTGGCTTTTGTTTCTCCCGTTTGTTCTTTTGCTGGTTGATTAATTTACATTTATTGGGCACTGGAATGTTCTGGATGTTTGTAGGCCGCTGGGGTCAGAGTGATGGAATTCAGGCATGGTTCGTGCCTTTGAGGAGTTTAGTGTCCAGAGGGAGAGGGTCAGTTAAGCAGTAAGGGTCATGTGGCCAGAGTTCAGGCTGTATCACTGGAACGTAACAAGTTTCGAATTTGCCTGTGGTCAGGACGGGCTTCTTTGGACAAGTATCAATTGAGGCGAGACCTGAGGGTGATTAGTTAGGGCTCCTGAGTTGTGGTGGAGACACATTCAGGTTTAGGCCACAAGGAGGAACTGATGGGAGCTCCTAATGGCAAAGTCCAGGGTAGGACAAGTTCAGGCATGGCTGGATCCAGGGGCTCAAAGCACACCTTGGAGAGCTGGCTCTGTCTCAGCTCTGCTTCCTTCTGTGTGGGCCTTCTTCTCAGGCAGGTTCATGCCACCAGCACAGCAAGCCAGGGGGGAGGGAGAGTCACCTGCAGCCCCAAGAATGGTACTCGTTTCTCTTTGCCACTTCCTTGCCAAGTGAGGCCTTCAGTGGTTGTTCAGCTATTTTTAACACTGGGGGCGGGGGGTGGCCAAGGCGAGGGAAAGGAGTGTCCCAAACTCAGACGCAGTCTGAGGAAAAGGAATGAGGCAAAAGGGAGGGGTGGGGATTGTGGCTAACTGGCATGCTGGATATTCTGATTTTTTTCCAAGAGAAGCTGGAAATCTGGATTTTATAAGCAATGTCCTAATTTTAAAAAAAACATTATGTGTGCCAGAAAGAGCTTCCCTGTTGGCCACAGCTGGCTGTCATCATTCTGTGGCCTCTGTTCTTAGCTGTGACTTTCATCTCAAAATATTTTGACCTCCGTGATCTGGGCAGACCGGTCCAGGGAATGTCACAGATGGTCCCAAGACTTGAGAATTCACGTTTAATGCCTCCAGAGAGACACCATTTCCAAAGGTGGAGGCCTGAGGCTGCAGAATTTCTCCCAGAGCCCTCCAGAGGAGCTCAGCGTGTTCTGAGAGATAGTAAACCCTAGTGGTTAGTGATGTAGATTTGGGCATCACCCCCCCCCCGCCCCGTGTTCAAATCCTGACTTTGCCACTACTAGCTGTGTGTCCTCGGGCAAGTCACTTCACCTCTCTGTTCCTTCGTTTCCCCATCTGTAAAATGGGGATGATAACACCCCGTGGGATTGCTGTGAGGCATCGAGGAGCACACAGGTGTGACACCTGTTCCCCCCAGTGCCTGGCACATTGCGAGTGTGTGTCCCTGGTCTGGGGTCATTTGTTCTTCCTGGGTTGGGTTCCGGCATCTGGCTGGTGGTGGCCAGGAGCTTTTCTGGACACCTCCTCCTTCCTCTGCTGCCCAGGCGTGGGCTCCCCTGCCCCAGCCATTGTTGCCAGTTGCTCTGTGCCCTTGGCTGCAGGATGGCACTGCCATTCGATGTGAGCAATTAGCCCTGCCTGCAGCCAGCTCACAGCTGCTGGGGGTGGGAGCGGCACCTTTTTCAAATAAAAAGAGGGACTTCCCTGGTGGTGCAGTGGTTAAGAATCCTCCCGCCAATGCAGGGAACATGGGTTCGAGGCCCGGTCTGGGAGGATCCCATGTGCCGCGGAGCAGCTAAGCCCGTGCGCCACAACTACTGAGCCCGCATGCCACAACTACTGAAGCCCGCGCGCCTAGAGCCCGTGCTCCGCAACGAGAGAAGCCATCACGATGAGAAGCCTGCGCACCGCAGTGAAGAGTAGCCCCCGCTCGCAGCAACTAGAGAAAGCCTGCGCACAGCCATAAATAAAAATAAATAAATAAATAAAAAGAGCACATGGGAAGCCAGCCCTAAGGGACAGGTCACTACCTTTAACCACAACTGCCAAGGGGTTCACTGTGATGCTTTTGTGCCTGGAAGAAGTAATGAAGTGCAGTGCATTTGGTCTGGGGAAGTCTCCGTTCAGGGGCAAAGGCTCCCCATCAGGGAGGCCCCTTTCCTGCCAACTGCCTGTGAGTGGCTCATGGGTACGTCTTTCAGGGAAGGGGGTCTGGGTTCTTTGGGGTCTGTTCTTGTCTGGCTCAGGCCGGGAGAGGGCCAGCTGCAGGGGGCCCCCTGGGAGAGGGGATGGATGATTTCCTCCAGATGCTCAAGCATTTGCCCCTGCAGCTTCCAGCCTGGTCCCCTGGAATCAGTGTGGAAAGGAGAGGAGGAGATGAGGGATGTTCCCCGGCATTTGATGCTGCTGAATTGGGAGTCTTGATTGTGACAGTGGCTTGAGTTGTGGTCCCCCAAAGAAATATCCACTTGGAACGTGTGAATGTGACCTCATTTGGACAAAGGGTCTTTGCAGATGTGATCAAGTTAATGGTCTAAGATGAGATCATCCTAGATTCGGGTGGGCCCTAAATCTGATGACAAAAGTCCTTATAAGAGAAGACACACTGGGGAGCAGGCCATGTGAAGATAGAGGCAGAGAGGGGAGTGATGTGGCCACAAGCCAAGGAAGCCTGGTACCACCAGGAGCTGGAAGATGCAAGGAAGGATCCTCCCCAGGAGCCTTTGGGGGGAACACAGCTCTGCTGACACCTTGATTTGGGGCAGCTGGCCTCCCGCACTGTGAAAGAACACCCTGCTCTTGCTTCAAGCTGTCCAGTCTGTAGTAACTTGTTTCAGCAGCCGTAGGAAACTAATGCAGTTGTGAATTTTATTTATTTATTTATTTATTTGTTTTTGTGGTTTTTTTTTGCGGTACGCGGGCCTCTCACCGTTGTGGCCTCTCCCGTTGTGGAGCACAGGCTCCGGACGCGCAGGCTCAGTGGCCATGGCTCACGGGCCCATCCTCTCCATGGCATGTGGGATCTTCCGGGACCGGGACACGAGCCTGCGTCCCCTGCATCGGCAGGCGGACTCTCAACCACTGCGCCACCAGGGAAGCCTTGAATTTTACTTTAATCACACGTAAAGATCTGTTTGTGGACTCTGAAGACCTACACGATCCCTAGGCTGACCTTCCCTGCCGTGCTGCGCCGGCACCTGGCTGCTCCTGGAAACTCACCAAGTGCGATGCAGCCTTACCTGAGGGCCTTTGCCCTGGCTGTTTCCTTGGCTCGGATACTATTCTCTGAGAAGTTTCCACGCCTGTCTCTCTTACTCCATCCAGGCCACTGTCGAGCCGTCACCACCTCAGAAACCACCAGTCCCTAGCTGCTGTCACTCCTTGAATTTCATTGCATCTTTATCTGTGGCTGAATTCCTCACGTTTCCCCAGGTTACCCCCACGAGGGCAGGGATCTTCGTCTTGTTCCTGCTTATTCTTTGTGCCCAGTGCCTATCACTGGCACTCCATAAATGTTCGCTGAATGCCTGATGTCTCCAGGCCTGAGGTCAGGGACTCTTAAAGGTAGACACGGCTTTCAGAAGATCAGTAAACTGGACTGGAATGGTGTCCATTCAACCAAACCACCGTTTTATTTATTTTGAATTGAGGCGAATTTCACATCACGTAAAATTAACCATTTGAAAGTGTACAGTTCATTGGGTTTTTTTAGTATGTAAACAAGGTTGGGACTTCCCTGGTGGCGCAGTGGTTAAGAATCCACCTGCCAACGCAGGGGACACGGGTTCGAGCCCTGGTCTGGGAAGATTGCATGTGCGCCACAACTACTGAGCCCGCATGCTGCAACTACTGAAGCCTGCGCGCCTAGAGCCCGTGCTCCGCAACAAGAGAAGCCACCGCAATGTGAAGCCCGAGCACTGCAATAAAGAGTAGTCCCCGCTCGCTGCAACTAGGGAAAGCCCGTGCACAGCAACGAAGACCCAACACAGCCATAAATAAATAAATAAATAAATAAATAAATAAATAAATAAATAAATAAAGGGAAAGCCCGTGCACAGCAAAGAAGACTCAACACAGCCATAAATAAATAAATAAATAATTGAACAAACAGACATTGTACAGGGACTTCCCTGGTGGTCCAGTGGTTAAGACTCTGCGCTTCCACTGCAGGGGGCATGGGTTCAATCCCTGGTCAGGGGACTAAGATCCTGCATGCCACGCGCATGGTGCAACCACAAAAACCCAAAGAAAACAAAAACAAAAAAACCAATGCTGTCAACCAACTCCTCTGTCTACTTCTAAAATATCTCCATCACCCCAAAAGGGGACTCTGAACCCAACAGCACTCACTGCCCATCCTGCCTCCTCGCAGCCCCTGGCAGCTACCAGTTGGCTTTGTCTCTCTGGATTTGCCAGTTCTGGACATTTCATATAAATGGGATCATACAAAATGTGACCTTTTGTGTCTGGCCTCTCGCACTTGCCATTGATGTTTTTGAGGTGCGTCCACGTGGTAGCATGAGTCCGTACTTCGTTCCTTTTTATGGCTGAAGAATCTCTCATTGTGCGGATGGACATCCACAGAATCATCTTGTAAGTGGCTTTTCAGATGAGGAAACCTAGGCTGCCCAGGGAGGGGGTAGTCACCGCCCAAATCTGGGAGCACTGGGGTTCAGTAAAGGAGAGGAAGAGGTAAAAACACAGCTGGACGTTTCTAGCTCCTTCTCTCTTTCTCATCCCCCAGCCCCCACCCTGCTCCCAACCTTTTTTTTAAACTTAATTAATTAATTAAATTTTGGCCGCGTTGGGTCTTGGTCGCTGCGCGCGGGCTTTCTCTAGTTGCGGTGAGCGGGGGCTGCTCTTCGTTGCGGTGCGCGGGCTTCACGGGCTCTAGGCGCGTGGGCCTCAGTAGTTGCAGCACGCGGGCTCAGTAGTTGTGGCTCACGGGCTATAGAGCGCAGGCTCAGTAGTTGTGGCTCACGGGCTTAGTTGCTCCGGAGCATGTGGGATCTTCCCAGACCAGGGCTCGAACCTGTGTCCTCTGCATTGGCAGGCGGATTCTTAACCACTGCGCCACCAGGGAAGTCCCCCTGCTTCCAACCTTATCTTGGAGCCTGGCCGGGTCAGGAGGCAGCCATGTGGGGAGGGAGTGAGTGGGGATCCCTTCCACCTGGAGCTGGATGCTGAGTGGGAGCTGTGACTGTGGGTCTCCTCTGGTCCCTTGAGCCCCCCCAGAGATGTAGTTTCTCTTAACCCTGACAGAGACAACAGGCAGGTGTGCCCCATTTCAGAGCTGAGCAGACTGATGTCTGCAGAGGCTGGGGGTCTTACCCAGGGCCACTTGGTCTAGGGACCCCTCCTGCCTCTTTTTGGGGACCCCATGCTTCTGTGGCCCCCATCACAGTGTATCCTGTAACGTCTTCACTTATCTTTTCCACCGTCCAAAGCTTTGCCCGAAGACAGGTTCCTAGAAGTACACGTTGGCGAATCTTGGTTTTTTCAGAGCACCGAGGGGTGCTCACCCTCAGAGGCGTGGGGGACGAGGCCTTCTTTTGCTAAGCAGACGACCATACACTCACTTATTCTGAATGTAAACTGGTTTTGGTGACTGGCTCTGCCTAGAGTGGGCTGCCAGGGGCTGTTTCTGGTTTTTGATGGTTTGCCATCTTCATAGAGTCACTCAGCAAACCATTTGCTACCCAGCTTCTTGGAGGAGAGAGACACAAAAAGTGACCCCGGAATGACGCAGCCCAGCGTCCAACCTGCCCAAAGCATAAATAGCTCTGGTGGGGATGTGTTACTCCTGATTCCAGGGCCGGCCTCTGAGAAAGTCTGGGTGCAGGTCTGTGTCAAAAGAAACAGAAAAGAACAAAAGGAGCCCGTGTGTTCTGAGCCTGCTGCTTTGGGCCCCGCCGCCTGCCCGTGTTTTGGTGGGGCCGGTTTGGCCCGTTCCTGGGCTTCATGGCCTCCTGGCAGTCAGGGTGAAAGTCGATGGGTGGGATCTTTGGTCTAAAAATAATAGCTTTTGGTCGCTCACGTCTTTCTGTGCCTTGTTTTCCTCACCTATGAAAGAAGGCAGATCTGTAGAATTCTTCCACAATACTCTGGGAGAGGCTGGAGGATGAGCTGATGAAAGTCAGCACACATGTGGCCTCCACGGGGGCCTCTTCACAGGTCACCTAGTGGCCATTCCAGTCCCCTGGCCAGTTCAGTGGCCAAGGACCTTTGTCACATACAAATGTGATCTGCCCCAAACACTCTGAATCCCTGCTGACTATACCCAATGGCAGGGTTGATGCAAGCCAGATTTGCCTGGTTCAAACCTCAGCTCAGCCACTTTCCAGCTGTGTGACCTTGGGCAAGCCCCTTGACCTCTCTGGGCCTGTTTCCTTCTTTGTATATTGGGTGCCCCTGCCTTTTGTTGTGCTGTCCTGAGGACAGCTGGGTTAACATGTGAAGTGCTTACACAGCGCTGGACACACAGTACGTGTTACCGTTAACTGTCGTTGTCGTTATTATTCTGGGGAGGGTCTCCAGTCCACGGAGTTCCGTGATTTGCCCAGAGTTCTCATGCTGTTCCTCCCCCACTCCTCTCCCATCGCACCCTGACCTTGACTTCTAATGCTCTCCCCGCTTCACCGCTGCACTCGGCCACACCATTTTTCTCTGTGCTTTGCAACACACCGAACTCCATCCGGCCTCCAGACCTTTGCAGTTGCTGTGCCTTCCGCCTGTGCTGCCCGTGCCCGCATCTGTATCCCGTGGGACCCCTCGGCATCGCTCAGGATGCCGTCTCAGGCAAACAGCATTGGGCCCAACTCCTGGTTGCTGGGGGCAGGGGAGCGAGCCTGGAGATCCCTCTGGAGCTTCCCCTGACACCTCATCGCTGGTGCTCGGAGCGCTGGGGCAGCAGAGCAGAGCCTGCCCGGCTGCAGATGGGAAACTGACACCCAGAGAAGCTCAGACCTGTCTCTGAGTCACACAGCTAGTTGCAGCCAAAGTTCAGACCCCTGGCTGACCACCAAGCCGTCCATTTTGGACTGTGTGCATGCGTGCGTGCATGTGTGTGTGTGTGTGTGACTGTCTCTTTTTACCCTCTGGGCCTGTCACTGGTACAACCCTGGTTCAGAATACCAATGTGAGGGGGTCAGGTTTGCTTTTCCTGAGATGACAAGGGCAGAAATATATTAAAGACAGAGCCTGCCCAGTGGCCATGTCACCCTGGAGACTGGAGGGCCGGGAAGGGACAGGGGCAGCGGCTTGGGTTCACGCCGGGTCCGGGCTGGGCCGGCCATGCTGCCCTCTGGGTGGACGGTCCGGCTGGGAGGAGACGGGTTAAGGAGGAGACGCTGGCCTGGAGCTCGCTTTCGCCTGCGAGCGGTGAACAGTGAGGTTTTTCTACCGAGCTATAAAAAGGCCTCCCCGTGTTTCAGCTCCCGGAGTGTCGGCTGGAAGCCCGCCAGGGTTACCATGGCGATGAGGAATTATTACTTACTGCCAAGGCTAGGAGAAAAAGCTCGTACTTTTGGCTTCCCAACGAGAGGAGTGGACTTATGTAATTCCCTGTGTTTATAGGCCCGGAGGGGCAGGAGGCAAGCAGGGATCCTGGGGCCCAGCGCCGCGCTTTCACCCTGCTGTGGGTCGGGTGGTCCCGTGGGTGGTCCCTGGGGGACCTCTGCCCACCCCGTCTACGGGGGGCATCGGGCCGGGGGCCTGGGGGGCCGGGCCGGCTGCAGGGCCCCCCCCAGCCGGGGCGGGAGCCCGCAGTCTCGCGGGAAGGCGGCACCGCTGCTCGGCGGGGCCGCCCCTCTCCCGGGTCAGCCCTGGAGGAAGGATGGGTTTGAGGTTGGCCACGGCGTGTCCTCTGGAAGCCAGCAGGACAGTGTGTGTGTCTGGACTCCGCTGACCCACGTGCTGGCGCCTTCTACTTCTCTTTCTTTTTCTTTTCTTTTTGTTTTTTCTGTTTTTGTGGGAGAGTTCCTTCAAGTTGTGTTTGGAGCTGACGTGAGCGAGAGGCCGGTCATGTGCTCGGGTAAGAGAAGTTTCCGGGCTTGGCAGTGGGCAGGGAGATGTGGTGTGACCCGGCCGCCCGGCGGGGGGAGAGGGGGCAGAGATCAGGGGCCACAGATCGCAGGAGGACCGGGACCTGCGCCGGAGACCCCATTTGGTGGCCGACGGGCTTGTGCTCTGACGCCCCAGTTCTGCCCCGGCAGGTGGGCGATGGCTGGGGCACAGTGGTCCCTGACGCCTTATCAGAGTTGCTGAAGCCCCAGAAAGGGTGCTGGGCAGGCAGGTGGCCCGGGAGGATGGGAGCGATGCGTGGGGGGCACAGTGCTGCTTTCCCGGAGCCCCCGTACTGTGCGCGTCCCTGCGGGGGAGTGGGCAGGGCCAGGGATGTGGTGCTCCTGGCGTCTGTTCATCGGTGTTGGCCCCGGGGGGTGGGTTGGGGGCCTGGGGATTTGGGGGGCCGGTGCCTCAGTGGCCATGGAGCGAGGGGGGGGCAGGTGCAGGCAGCGCTGCGACTGCCCCGGCGCCCGGCTCCCACCGCGGTGGCTGTTGGCTGGGCGCCCGTGTCTGGTTTGAAATCAGCGCCACTGGCCCAGGCTTGCCCAGGGACCTGGCAGCGAGGAGCTGGGATAAACACTGGAAAGTTGGAAGGGCTTCCCGAGCTCACAAGGAGCCCTTAGTTGCAAGCGGAGGGGATGAGGGAGTGATTTGTCCTGAGGTCTGGGTGCGCCGGGGCCGTTGGGAGGCAGCGGGACGTCTCGTGGGGCGTGTGAGCACAGGCCGGGGAGGGCTGGGTTCCCAGACGGCGTGGCTTGGTTGCCACGGACCCGGGTTTGAATCCTGGTTCTGTCCCTTTGTACATTGGGCCTCCCCTGTGCGAACCTCAGTTTCCTTGCCTGTCAAATGGGGCAGTAATAGGGGCCACACAGGCGTGAGGATGAGGTGGGGGGAGGGACGCAGGCTCCTGGTTCGCTCTGTGGCCAGACTGCCTGGGTTCACATCCCGGCTGTGTGACCTTGAACAAGTCACTTCACAGCTCTGAGCCTCGGTTTCCCCATCTGGCAAATGGATACTTCATCTGTCTCCACCCCTAAGTTGTTGAATGGCGTTAAGGGGGCTAATGAATGGTCCCTGCGCCACCCCTCACAGACAGGGTGACCTTGGACAGGTCGTGGAGCCCCATGGAGCCTCAGTTCTCCTGTCCATTCAGGGAGAGCAGCCCACACATTGCCTTGGAGAAAGCCGTGACACACCCGCAGGGGCCTCAGGTGGGCAGGTGTGGGGAGGCTCCGTCAGTGTAGACCACAAGCTTGCATTAAGTTAGTTACATCTTGGTCTCCATCGGTTTTTCTTTTCTTCCCTGTTGAGAGCCCTCCTATTTTATAGAAGTGAAACTCCAGCGACGTGAGAAGGGTCCCTCCCCAGCCCCAGCCTCGGTCTGCATTTGGACCTGGGCTGCGGTCCCTGGGGCTTCCCCAGTGCGTGCCTATTTCTGCCCTGTCCCTCACCAAGCCTGGGCCAGGCACCCCGACGGTGCCTGGCGTGGCTGGGGGCCGGGTGCACAGGGCTGGCTCTCCCGCCAAGGGTGGCAACTGTCCTGTGTTTGTAAGTGACACCGGATGCTGGGCCAGTGGCTGGCTCGGGGCCTCTCCTCTGAGGCCAGCAGGAACCAGTGGGGAATTCCCTGGTGTCCAGGCTGCCCACTCCAGCTGCCCGCTGTCCCACTGTCCTTAGGCCTCTCCTGGGGACCTCGGGAAAGGCCTGTGCAGCAGAGGATCCCACGCATGTCCCTTTGCTGCCCCCAAGCCCTCAGTGCCCACCTGGGTCAGCCACAGAGCTATGTTGTTGCCACCACTACCCTGCCCTGAGGGTCTTGGGGACTTGATCCCCCATCCACAGAGAAAGACAGTCACATGTGGTGGCTCAGACCAGAGGTCTGAGGAGAGGAGCAGAGGAGACCCTTGCGGTGGAATTGTCCTGCATTGTTGGTGGTGGCTACACGAATCTACACTGAGATAACAGTGCATAGATCTACACACACACACACACACACACACACACACACACACACACACACACA
>NW_020837972.1:18655278-18723433 GCF_003676395.1 Aethalodelphis obliquidens | reverse complement strand
CACACACACACACACACACACACACACACACACACACACACACACACGTGAGCACATGTAAACCCCCGAGATCTGAATAAGGCCATTGCATCAGTGTCAGTTTCCTGGTTGCAGCTATCGTAAGGATGATACCATTGGGGGGAGCTGGCTAAAGGGTCCACGGGATCCAGCTGTGTTATTTCTTACAGCTGCATGTGATCTAAAAAGAAAGAGAGCACAGGCTCTGGGGCCTGGCTGTCCTGGGTTTGATCCCAGTGTGCTCCTTTGTAGCTGTGTGAATTACAGCAGCTGGCTTAACCCTGCAGTGCCTCAGTACTCCTCATCTGTAAAAGGGGGGTCGTGTTTGGTACCTCACAGGGCTGGCATGAAGATTAGATGTGTTGATTCATGCTAAGTGCCTAGGAAGGTGCTGGCACGTGCTGAGGGGGAGGGGTGCTGTCACTGGTACTATTATAACCCTGATGTGATGGCTGTAGTTTGCCCCGCGCTATCTCATTTCATACTGAAATCAGCCACGGGAAGGGAGCGTGCTGTATGAGCCCCACTTCTCAGAGGATGATACTGAGGCTTGGGTCAGGTGACCCACTCAAGGGCACACAGTTTGTAAGGGCCGGAGCTGGGACTCAAACCCCAAGCCAGAGCCTGTGTGTGGAGGTTCTTTCGCTGGGTGACCCTGGGGAGGTTGTTTGCCCTCTCTGAGCCTCGGTCCCCTCCTTCTTCTCTCCCCACTTGTCAGCTAGACAGGGCGCTGGGCTCATGACCTGTGAAAGCCAGAAAGCCTAGACTCTGGGCCCCTTCCCTCACTTCCTGGGCCCACCCAGAGCTCACACGTCTCAGTCACCTCCTCTGAGGCCTGTCTTTGCAGCCCCAAGGTGGGACTTGTTCTCAGCTCTGTCTGTGGGCTCACTCCTGGGACGGCTGACCTCGCCTTTACTCTGAGCACTTTGACCTCCTTGCTCTGTCCTGTGGGTGCAGCCGTACCTCCTGCTGTTCCCTGTGGTAGGTACTGGTTTCCCTCGGACTCCTTCCTGCCTCTAGCAGTGGTGAGAAGGCCTTTGGGGTGTAACCAGCTAACCCTAGAGTGAGCTGGGTTATCTCCGTCGGCACTCAGCGTGAGAAGAGCATCTCTGTCCGGCCGAAGCTGACCCGAGGGTAGACGCTTCTCCAGGGGCTCCTGGGAGAGGGTCAGCAGATGGTTGTGCCCCTTAGAGCCGGCTGGTAGCTGAGCGTGGGCCCTTGGGCATCTCAGGAGGTCCAGGAAGGTCCGGGAAGGGGCTGCCTCAGGATTCTGGAGGCTTTCAGAGCACCCCAAGCTGGAGACACGTGGGTGTCTGTAGGACCCGGGGTGGGGGTCTGAGCTGCTGAGAGGGGTTCCACCGTCATGTTGGAGCGATGGAGGCTTGTGTTGGCAGGGAGGACATCAGTCACAGCTGAGCGTCTCAGGTTCTGGCTTTGCTGGGCAGAGCCTGGAGGGGCAGGGAGTTGGGTGGGGGGTTAGGGGCGTTCCAGCCCCACGAGCCTCTTTGCTGTTTCTCAGAAGCCCCGATCATGGTCCTGCCTCAGGACCTTTGTACTTGCTGTGCTCTTCTTGAGACGCCGTTCTATGAGATCTTCACAGCTTCCTCTCACTGAGCCTCTGCTCACATGTCACCTCCTGAGAGAGGCCTCCATCATCACTCCTGCCACCTTGCCACTGTCATCACCTGGGATTTACATATGTCCATCAGCCGTGCCCCCCCAAACCCTCCAGGTGGGATTTTGTTCATCTTGGTAACCGCTGTGTCCCTGGCACTGGGCACGTAGTAGGTGTTTAGCAAACAGTTGTTCCTGACTCAGTGTCCCCCACAAGCTGTGGACCTGGGCCTGTCCCCTCGAGGTGAATGGGGACAGATATGCACACCTGCGAGGGCTCCGACTAGGGAGACCCAGGCCCCTCGAGCTGGAATTCATGGTGAGCTCACCTCCCTGCACCCCAGACGTTCTGCTCCCAGGGGTTGAGAATGCATTTGGGGACATTCTTGGAAAACTAGAGTCCTTGGAAAAGCAGTAATTGTATGTTTGCTCAGGAATGCCCTGTAGGAACCCAACAACCATGCCCAGAAAGTCTGCACCTCCTAGGTAGTCAGAGAGGTGGGGCTGGTGAGCAAGGAAACTGGTGGTGGTGGGGGGCCCTGAGGGGTCCAGGGTGCAGGGGAGGGGTGCTGACAGCATCTGCTTCATGTGCTGAAGACTGGTGGGGCGGGCATTCTGCACAGCTTAACATATTGAGTCCTTCCAACACCCCTGTGATGGGGGCCCTGAATCACCCTTTCCAGATGAGGCACAGAGAGGGTAAGCAGCTTGCCCAAAGACACACAGCCGCAGGCACTCAGTACTCAGAGGCGTAATAGGTAGTGGTGCATGTACACACTGCTGTATTTAAAATAGATAACCCACAGGGACCTACTGTATAGCACAGGGAACCCTGCGCAATACTCTGTAATAACCTAATTGGGAAAAGAATTTGAAAAAGAACAGATACATGTGTATGTGTAACTGAATCACTTTGTTGTACACCTGAAACTAACACAACATTGTTAATCAACTCTACTCCAGTATAAAATAAAAAGTTAAAGAGAATAGGTAGTGGCGTTTCCTGTGCAGTCGTTCCTGTGTGCAGGGCGCCACTCAGCTCTTTGAGATGATTTTATTTCACCCTCAGAGTCCCTTTGGCCATCCCTGTCTCACAGGACAGTGGCACAGCTGTAGAGAAGGCAGGATTGGAATCCAGGTTCTGTGGGGGCCCCTCCTCAGAGCAGGTGCTATTTTCCAGGGATCTGGCTCAGACCTGGGAAAGGGCCCACTTCCCAGTCTGCCTCCGAGCCTGGAGATGCCCGAACTCTTTAGGAAGGCTGGGAGTCGGTTTCTCAGCGCAGCTCTGAAGCTGGAAGGCAGGAGGGGCTGCCTCCTACCCCCCCAGTCGTGGATTTACATGACAATGAGCGCTTTGTGCCTGGCTCCTGCCTCCTTCCCAGGCTAATAACATAATTCCAGGCCTGTGACGTCATAATGGCCCTTTCTGTGCCGAGGTGGGAGGCTGGGCAGCTGTGTGAGCGTCACCAGGGGTGGTGATTATCAGGGGGCAGAGGCTCTCGCCTTCCAGGACCCCCTTTCATCCTTCAGGAGGTGGGATTTGCTCCCATTTGACTCAGGAGCAAACTGAGACTCTGGGGTTTGTGTCCTTCCCCGCCCCCCGCCCCCCAACAGTGCGGAACCACTTCTTGGCCTGTGAAGAGGGAGTGAGTCATCAGCGGTGGGCCCTCTCCTGGAGGCGTGGGTGTGAGAGCGTTCTGCTTCCTCTAAACGGGAGGGAGGCCCTTGTGCCCTGCTCAGAGAAAATGGGTTCAAACCCTGGGCATGTGGCCTAACTCTCTGCGCCTCAGTGTTCTCATCTTAATGCGGACTGTGCTGGGCCTTGGCTGTCAGGCTGAACAGGGAGTGAGCTCTCAGTAGGTGGGCAATCAGAGAAAAGCTGAGGCCAGTGTAGTGGGGTGAACGGAGGCCCCCCAAACATGTGCACCTGGTAATACCCAGCCCACCTAAATGTGACCTGCTTTGGAAAAAGGGTCTTTGCAGATGTGTCTTGAGATGAGGTGATCCTGGGTTACCTGGGTAAGCCCTAAATTCAGTGACCGGTGTCCTTATGAGAGACAGAAAGAAGAAGAAGACACACAGAGGGTGGTCGTGTGACGATGGGTAGAAACTGGAGGGATGCGGCCACAAGCCAAGGGATGCCTGGAGCCACCAGGAGCTGGAAGAGGCCAGGAAGGATCCTTCCCTAGAGGCTTTGGAGGGTGTGGCTCTACAGACAGCTTGAGCTCGGACTTCTGGCCTCCGGAGCAGTTAGAGAATAAATTTCAGTGGTTTTAAGCCACCCGGATTGTGATTATTTGCTTACAGTGGATCTAGGGAAACTCATACCGCTGCCCTGCCGGTGATCCCCAGTCTTTGGAGGTTGGGAGAGCTCTCCCTGGGAGGGGTTTGCGTGGTGCCTTTCCCCACCCAAGCCTGAGGGCCCAGGACAAAGTGAGGTGGTTGGGTGCCCAGCGGTGTGGGGAGCCCCATCTGAGGAGCCTGGAGCCAGCCTCCCACAAATTCCAGAACCGCCCACTGCCTGCTGCTACCTCTCCCGCCCCTAAGGAGGAGGCCCAGGACCTGGAGGCTCCCTGGTTCCACGCTGGACCCTCCCCAAGCCCAGAATGCCCATTCCCCACATGCCTGGCAGCTCACCTAGTACCCAGATTGCAGCCATTCCCCAGCAAGCTGCCTCATTTGCCAGGTGCCCTTGAGAAATGGGTACACCAAGGCTCAGCGAGGGCGGGCTACCTGGAGAAGGCCACACAGCCCCTCGGTGGTGGTGACGGCCTTCAGAGTCCCAGTCATGGCTAATGGATGGGCTGGCATTGCAGCTCCCAGGAGGGAGGGATCAGAGTCCTGGGCCACCTTGAAAATGGAGCAGGCGGTGTAGATGGGCATCGGTTTCTGGGACGCGTTGGCCCTGTGTAGATGACACCCTGAAATCTGGCTTTACGTAGATCCTGCCTTGGCCTCGGTTTCTCTGTTTGCACAGTGGTCTTTGAGCTTCAGCCCAGAGCCTGGAATTTTGCTCTTAGAGTGTTTGTAGATATAACAAGCATTTATTGAGCGCTTGCTGTGTGCAACATGCTGGGACTCAGCGATGGACAAAACAGATGTGGTTCCTGCTTTCATGGACCTTGTATTTGGGCTTGTGGGGGGATGGGAAATAAGGCAGCAGGACTCTGGCAACAAGGATTCCAGGTCCTGATACGGGCCGGGGGCTGGGGTGGAGGCAAGGATGCTGTCTGCCTTCCCCTTCTGAGGCCTGGGGTCGGTGGTTTGCGGCAAGCTTTGGGTGCTGGCTGGTTAGACATGGAGGTGGCCGCAGCCCATCTGCGGTGATCCGTGGTCACCTCCAGCTGGCAAAACTTGACCTGGACCCGTGAGCAGTGATGTTGGGTGTGCCACCTGGAGCCTGGTAGGGTAGATAGGTCTCCCCCAGCCTGAGCAGGGTGGCAGGGGTACAGAGGTTATGGGGTCCCATCACACATTGGATAAGAGGTGGATGCTGGAGAAGGCTTACCTGGGTTTGCATCCAGGCTGTGCCACTTGCTTGCTGTGTGACCTCAGACAAGTTACTTAGCCTCTCTGTGCCTCAATCTTGCCTCTCAGGGCTGTTGGGATGATCAGATGAACCGATGGCAGCGAGCAGCGTGTTAGGGATTGGCTGTGATCATGAGCGCGAGGTGCTCACCTTGGATCTCCTGTAGTGACTGCTGAGAACCTGGGAGCTAGAAGTCGTGTTTGTTCATCTTTCCCTGGCCGCGTTCCTATCTGTGGGACATTGGACAGGCTTCTTCGCTCCCAGACCCTCAGGCTCTCTGTCTTTGAAATGGGAGCCAGCGCAAGTCTGTGGCCGCATGGAGGCCGGGAGGAAAGGGATGGTGGAAGGTAGCATTTATGGGGTTGAGGGGGGTGGGGTCAGGATCTCCACCTGCTGGTTCAAGCCTTGGCCACCTTCCAGGCCAGGAGCAGCTGCCCGTTTTACAGCCCAGGGAACTGAGGCCCCAGCGGGAATGGGACCCATGGCACGCCTGTAGGTGGGTGCAGCCCGCGTGGCCTCCTGGCTGCAGACAATGCCTGCCTTCTGACCTGGCTGGGGCTGCTGGGACCTGCTCAAGCGGCCTCTGTTTATCAGCACGTTCAGTTCAGGAGAGCAGATGTTCAGAGAGAGAGAGAGAGAGAGAGCGCGCGCGGCAGAGAGAGGGAGACAAGTGCACTCGGGATGTTACTCCAGAAACTGAGGCTGGAGGCTAAATTTACTGCGCAGGGCAGTGTGGGTGGGGTGTGCCTGCGGCTGAGGAGTGACCCAGATCTGAGTCAGCCAGGAGGGGCACCTTTATCTGCAAAGCCACTGTCTGCTGTATCCCCATTAGAGCCACTGACGGCTCAGGACTGGGCTGGGAGATGCCACTTCTTCTGGGTGAGAGACAGGGCAGGCGTGTCCCAGGCTCCTTCCTCCTACGTTGAGTCTGGCCCGGGCTCCATCTCATTTCTCCTTGCCTCCTTCTGGCTGGCTTTAGACCTCTCCCTACCTGTACAGGTGAGGAGACCAGAGGGCGGAGGAGATCTGATTCTGGGGAGAGATTTCATGGGGCTTAGAAGCTGGGCTTTCGGGTGTTGCTATCGTAGGTCTCTTGGTTGCAATTGTCAGACTCCCTGCTTCTCCTGTATTTAACACAAAAGGCTCAGGTAAGCTTCAGGCAAGGTTGGATCTAGGGGCTCAGGTGACGAGGTGCTTTTCCTTGTCCAGTCCCTGGTAGCACAGCCTCATCCCAGCTCAGTGGCCCCAGTGGAAGGTAAGCCTGTCGTTCCCATATTCCAGCAAGTCTTGGGAATGAACTTTTATCAGCTCAGCTTGAGAGTTAAGCCCCTCCCAAATCAATCACTGCAGCTGGTGCTGGTTGGCCAGACCTGGGAGGCGGGGTCAGCCTCCCCCAAGGCCAGGAGTGAGGGCTGCAGGAGGGTTGGTGGCCCAAGGACAATGGGGTTTGGTTTGCCATGGACAGCTCCATGTGTTGGAGATGAGCCAGCGCCCCTTTCACAGCCAGTGTGTGTCCTGTTGGGGTTAGGGTGGTGTCGCTGATGGGTAAGTGGCCCAGCCCCTCTCATTCCCTGTTGTCATTAGGGGCCTCCCGGGCCCCGCCTCCAGCCTTTGCCCAGGCCAGACACTTGCCATCCCCCCTCCCTGAAGCTCCCCGGGCTTTGCTGGACCCTCTCTTGTGGCTCCCAGCTGACCACATGTCAGAAGCCACAGGTCACATCCTGGCAGTGCGAGGGCTGGATTTGGATGTCAGACTGATTTATTGCATTGGGTTTATAGTCAGTGTTTTTTTGTTTTTTTTTTTTTTTGATGTGGACCATTTTTAAAGTCTTTCTGGAATTTGTTACAGTATCGCTTCTGTTTTACGTTTTTGTTCTTTGGCTGCACGGCAGGCGGGACCTTAGCTCCCCGACCAGGGATCGACCCCACACCCCATGCATTGGAAGGCGAAGTCTTAACCACTAGACTGCCAGGGAAGTCCCCGAGTCAGTGTTTTTTTAAATAAAAATTGCAAATTGAGGGATGTCTGAAAATCAGACTTTCTTCTCCTGAAAGAACTGGAAGCTGTGATCCCCTGGGCCACCCCCTTCCTGTGCCCTTTCACACACACACACACACACACACACACACACACACACAGCCCCACCTGCCCCTCCTTGTCACGGCCCCAGCCTGGCCTGAGGGTATTGCAGGCCAGGCTGGTGGATGTGCACAGCCCTCCTTTCTCTTTCTGCCTCCCTACTTCCGGCCTGGGACCCTCCGCCCTGGAGCCTTTTTGCTTCTCCTCCCTCCCTGGGGCGCTCTTGCCGCTCCTGGGCAGGGAAGCCGTTCGCTGTCTGGAACTCCTGGCTGCAGGGCTGGAAGACCTTTTGAATTCCTGATCACTCCTCCGTCATCAGAGACTCAGCAACGAATGCCCTCGAGCTAATTCAGTGGCCTGGTTGCGTCCACATTTGGACAGAGCTGATCAAAGTGGATCCTTTCTCCCTCGGCCTGGGCGTCTGGGTGGCAGCAGGGGCCTCCCAGCCAGGCCTGTGGGAGGTGGGCCTACAGGGGTCCAGACTGGTAGTTTGCTGGGGGTCCAGGATGGGGGGGGGGCGGGATGCATGGGAGGACGGTAGGTGAGTGGGTGGGCTCCTGGCCTAGAGCAGCTATTCTTAGCAGCAGAAACATTTGTCCTTGTTCACATGTGGCGGAGGACGTCCCCCAGAGATCTGCCCTGAAATATTAGGGATGACCCCATAAATTCTTCGGAAAGCCGTCCTTGAGGGCTTGTGTGTGTGGAGGAGGCGTTTCCGGCAGCTGCACAGCTGTGGACACGTTTGCCAGATGTTGGTGCAGGGGAGTTGGTGGGAACCCAGGGGCTGCCGCCCTCACCCTCGGGGTCTCTGCACTGGCTGTGAGCCATGGGGTGGAGACTGCAGTCCAGCGGGCATTGAGAGAGCTGCTTTGGGCCTGGCCTCAGGTTTCAGGGTCCAGGGGCCCATCTCAAGGGGCAGAGAGTTTCTGGTCAGCCCTTCCCTGGGTCCAGGCCATATGGTTGGAGGCGGCTGGTCAGTGGAGACTTCTGAGGGACCAGCGCTGTGAGACGCTGGTCTGCGGGCCCAGTTGTGCCCCGTGGCCATTGGGTGCTGAGGTGAGATGGGCTGAGACCGCCCTTTGACTGTGGTCCCTCTCAGCCCTTGGCTGTGAGGGGCTGCTGAGTGCTAGGCAGCGCCCTTGGCCACACTGTCTTTTTTCATGGGGGCTGCTCTGACAGTGGGAACCACCACAGAGCAGCTGGGTGCTCTTAGCTAGCAGTCAGGGAGTCCTCCCTGGAGGAGGTGTGTGTGTGTGTTCAAAATTTAAAGAAAAAAATTTTAAACTGTGGCATCACACACATAACAGAAAGCTGACCATCTCGACCATTTTTAAACGTACGGTCCAGTAGCGTTCGGTACGTTCACACTGCTGTGCAACCATCCTCGCCATCCTCTCCAGAACTTTTTTCATCTTGCAGAGCAGAAGCTCTGTGCCCATTAAACACGAGCTCCCCCGTGCCTCCCCCAGGCCCTGGCACCCACCCTTTTACCTTCTGTGATTCTGACTCCTCTGGGCACCTCATCTGGGTGGAATCTACAGTGTTTGCCCTTTTACCTTCTGTCACTCTGACTCCTCTGGGCACCTCATCTGGGCGGAATCTACAGTGTTTGCCCTTTTGTGTCTGGCTTATTTCACTTAGCAGAATGTCAAGCGCTGGGTTCTGTGGCCTCTTTTCTCTTCAGTTGTTGGTTCAGTCCGACCCAGGCAGCCAAGTGGACGGACCCAGGACCCCAGCCCCTCATCCTTTAGAATCCCAGGGTCCTCCTGGGGACCCCCTTCATAGGCGCACCCCACATCCCAGCCTCAGGGCAGGGGGTTAATCGGTTTGCCCAGGTCACACAGCCGCCGCCCAGACACCAGCCTCTTTTCTGTGTCCCGTCCCCCCCTCCACCGCTTCCCTCTGCAGAGAAAATTGCCATTTGGAAGGCCAGATGGAGGAGCCGGGTCTAATGGAAACCACGTCCCTCCCAGGGTGCCCAGAACTTAATGAGGAAGAGCCTGGAAAAATCCGGCGTAATGTTTGTGAAATACCCCAGAGGGAGGTCGTGTCGCAAGGCAAGGGTTCTCGTGCGGAACCCTGTGACCTGGTGTGCCAGGAGGTTTGTCAGGGCTGTGGTTTCTCTCTCAACCTCTCTCTCTCTTCCTTTTAAAATTAAAAGGGGAAAAAAGAAAAAGAGTCACAGAGGAAGTGATTTTGAGCAGCTCTTGCCCTGGCAGGGAAGCTGGGCCGGGAGGCTGAGCTGGCCGCAGCCCAGCGGACACAAACGTACCAATTAAATTGGAAACAGAAACGGGCCTCCTTGACAGCTCCAACCAGCGCCGCATCCCTGCTTGCTTTGGGAGGGGGCCTGGGCTGGCGGTTTAGGGCATCAGAATGACGCCTGGCAGCTTTCTGGCTGTGTGACCTTGGGCAAGTGAGTTCACCTCTCTGAGCCTCGGTTTCCTGATCTGTTGAATGGGGATGATCATGTTTGGTGACGGAAATCAGATTCTTCCGGTGAGTGGGAGCCTGTGGATGAGGTAGAACCTGCCGGTAGCAAGGGGCGGGTATGAGGGACCTGGGAGGGTTTCTCGAAGCAGAATCGGTGGCAGGGGGTGGGCGGAGGTTCTCCCAGTGGCTGGGGATCCTTTTTCAGGGAGGTAAGAGGTGGGGCAGGTGCTGGGGGCGTGTTTTTCCCTGGAAGGTTTTTTGTTTTCTTTTTCCTTCTTCTTTATTTTTTTTTATTGGCCGAGCTGTGCAGCTTGCAGGATCTTTGTTCCCCAACCAGGGATCGAACCCGTACCCCCTGCCGTGGGAGCGCAGAGTCCTAACTACTGGACCGCCAGGGAAGCCCCTTCCCCGGAAGGTTTGATGCAGGATGTGGCGTTTGGGGGTCTCTCCTCCACGGCCTCCCAGCCAGGCTGCAGCGGCATTTCTGTCGCGGGACCTGGCTGTCCTGGTGCAGCTGGAGCCCGTCCCCCCTGCCTGGCCCCTGGGCTCAGTGCAGGCCACTGTGCCCACCTCCTCAGACGCCTGGACCACGTGGGCCAAGCGATCCGGCTGAGGAGGGTGGAGTCTGGCCATTGCAGCACCAGCCTGCTGACCCTCTCTGGGCCTCAGTTTCCCATCTGCAACAAGAGGGCAATGAGTGAGACGTTGTGTAGACAAGGTCTCAGGGCTGAGAAGAGCAGCACCCCCTTCTCCTTGTTTCCAGACTGCGAGGGCCTGCTCACCCCGGGAAGCACCCTCTGCTTTTTCTGTTTTCAGGTGTGGGTGTCCCTGGTCTCACCTCCTCGTTAGGGACTCACTCTACCGTTTGGTCGGCTCACCTCCCGCAGCCTCAGTTGGCTCATCTGCAAAGTGGGGATAGTCAAGGTCACTACCTCTGCCAGTGACATCATCACTGCCGTGGCTGCTTACCTTGCCTGTCTCCCTCCCTCGTCCCAGTTTTTGGAGCAGCGCAGGGTAGTAACAGCCACAACTCTTGTTCTGGGGACTCATTTATGGGTGTTGAACTTCCCGTAGATCTTTTCCCAATGAATCCTCTTTCCACTGGCCCTTGGAAGAGAGTTTTACAGATGGGACAATAAAGCCCAGAGAAGTCGGGACTGCGCCCAAGGTCACACAGCTACGTCGTGGCAGAGTTGGGATTTGAACCCATTTGGTCACTTTCCACACGTAGCAACGCGCGGGCAGGAGGTGGCTTGGTGGAGGGGGTACATGTCTAGGGTTAGGGCAGCCTGCTGGAGGGCACCACCTTTCCTTAGTGACTGAGGGGCTGTGACAGCTCACAGCCTCCAGGGCTCCTACTATGCATGTGATACCCGGTGGGGCTGAAACTGCAGGTCAGGAGCTCAGTCTGGGGGCGGGGAGACAGTGGGTAAACAGACGGTGGTGGTGCATGGCGTTGGGCCCAGGGGAGCGGCGGGAAGAGAGAAGCTTGCAGGAGCCCAGGCTGGCAAGTTGGAGTTGGGGTCGGGTTCTCGGGAAGTGATGGTGGAGGTGATAGCTCCAGCCAGCCAGCCAGGCCGGACGGAGAAGGGGAACTGAGCCCTTGGCCTTTGAGTACCGTTGGCCTGGCTGGGGATAGAAACGAACATAGCTGACCAGGAGAGGGTGTGTCCATCCCATGTGGGTAGCTCCTGCCCGCCTCCAGCCGGTCGTGCCCCTAAGTGATTTTGTTGTAGGAAAAAACACACACGATTTACCATTGGAACCATATTGAAGTGTACGGTTCGTGGGCATTGAGTGGAGCGAGTGGTGTGTCACCATCACCGCTATCTCGTGCTGCAACATGTTCATCCCCTCAAGGGGAACCTAATAACCATGAATAGTCGCTCCCCTTCCTCCCCTCCCCCAGCCCCTGGCAGCCACCAGCCCGCATCTGACTCAACGGATCTGCGTCTTCTGGACATGGCACATAGATGGCATCATTCAGCGTGTGGCTTGGCATGGTGTTTCCATGGTTTTTATGCCCCTTTTCATGGCTAAATACTATTCCAGTGAATGGATGGGCCGCGTTCTGTTTATCTGCTCGTCAGTTGATGGACATGTGGGTTGTCTCTATGGATACGTTTTGGCTGTTGTGAATAGCACTGCTGTGAACATTCACGTGCGTTTTGTCTCGTCACCTGTTTTCGTTTCTGGGGCTGGATGTCTGGGAGTGGAATTGCCGGGTCCTATGGCGTCTCTGTGTTTAGCTTACTGAGGCGCTGCCAGACTGGTTTCCGTGGAGATTGCACCATTTTACGTCCCCACTGGCAATACGCGAGAGTCCCTGGTTTTCAGAGAAGCCAGACGTTGGGGTTTTTCTGTGAAATCCTCTTCATAGCGCCTCGTGCTGAGCTGGTCGCTGGGGCCTGGCTGAGCTGGGTGGGCAGGGGGAAGCAGGTCCCTGGAAGACTGCCCGGCGGGAGCAGATCCGGGGTCTGGGCCACAGTCTGGGCCCACGGGAAGCTGTTGTTCTGGCTGTTGCTTGGCGCATGCGTGTGGCACGATGGCTCGTGTTACCCGGGGTTGTAGATCCCTTGGCCACAGGGGAGATGTTTCTGAGGCTGGAGTGGGCTGGCTCTTCTTTTCTCCTTTTCCCCAGGAGGGAGGGGTGCTGGCTATGGCTTGAGGAGGAGAAGTGGTGCCCCGGGGAGGGTGGGCCTTGAGTCCCTCCCTTTGCGCTTCTGGAGTTCGGGACCAGAGGCAGTTTTCCCCAGGGATTCTGTGCCCAGCAGCCTGGGGCTTGGGGAGCACTTGTATGGGCTTGGGCCATGGGGAGGACGGTGCTTCTGTGTGTCCCCCATGGTGGCTTGCAGGGAGCCTGACGTGGGGGGATATTAGTGGAATAAAGACACGCTTGGCTCTGGGGGTTGGTTAAAAAAGGAAGACCAGAAAACCCCTGGAAAATGGAGCAGTTAAACTGATATGCATTGGTTGATTAGCCCATCCATCCATCCATCCTCCATCCATCCATCCATCCGTCCTCCCTCTCCCTTCCCTTTACCTCTCCTTTATCCATCCATCTCTCATTCATCTTAGCATCAATCCTTCATCCGTCCATCCATTCTCCCTTCGTCCGTCCATCCATCCATTTCCCGGTGAGCACCTGGCTGGGCGCTTTCCCTGTTGGGACAGACCTGTCACTGGATGGCAGCTCTGACTGGCAAGCCTTTTTGTCTGGCTGGTTCGCTGCTGTAGCTGCAGTGTTTGGAACAGTGCCTGCACATTGTAGATACCCAAATACTTTCCTGATTGGCCAGGATGTGTGGAGACCCCATTGGCATGGGTTTGTTTAGCTTGGTCCCAGCTTGCGGGGGGCAGGTGGCACCTCTGTGGGCAGCAGCCTGAGTTGGCTCTGAGTATGGTGACCCTCAGCTACTCCAGGCCACCGCCCCTCGGGCAGGGCCAAGGACAGGCTGTGAGTGGGGTCCTGGCTCCTCCTTAGGGAGCCCAGTGACCTCTTTGCCAGGTAAGGGGCAAGGAAGCTGGTCTTCCTCCTTTAACAGAGTTAGGATTACAGGTGGGTCAGCCCTTTTATGCACAGAGGCCTGCACCCGTGGCTCCTTGACAGGGGGCACAGCTGAAGTTTCCTTGAGTGCAGAGATGCCAGGGGCAGGTTTGATATAGGAGACCCTTCACATCACCCCTGCCCAGAGGTGTGGCATCCTGCCCATCTCACTTGGAGTGAAAGCCCCATGTGACCTCCACTCTCACCATTCGGGTCCCCCTGCTGTTCCTCTCCCACCTCAGGGCCTTTGCACTTGCTGTCCCCTCTGCCTGGAACACCCTTCCAAGACATCTGCTGGTTCCCTCTCTCCCCTCCTCCACAACTTTGCTTAAAGATGCCTTCCGGTGAGGCTGTCCCGGACCACCCACTTTAAAACTGCACCTCACTCCCCATCCCCTGCCTACCCACCTCACGCTTCTGTTTTTCTCCATAGCACAGATACTGTCCACCACCCTATAATTACTCCCGTCTCACCCAGTGGAATGTCAGCTCCGCGAGGGCGGGGAGTTTGGGTCTGTTATTCTCTGCTGCGTCCCGGCACCTGTCCCACAGGAGGCGCCTGTAAAGCGTGGTTGGCAGCGGGCAGCAGCCAGGGCAGGGGGCAGGAGCTTTGCCTTTGCCCCGGTCCATGTGGGCCATACAGGCTCCATGAGCCAGGCCGGGTGAGGCTCCCCACGCCACTTCCCATCTTCATCTTCTGACTTAGTTCAGAGCTGGGCTCCCGGGCGTCTCTTCTGTGCCGTGAGCCCCTGCAGAAGGTGGCCATCAAATGCTTGGCCGGTCCCCGATTTTTACAGCATGCCAGAAGCTAGAAACACAAGGTGGGAGCAGTCAGCTGCATCCTAGCTGCTGTCTCCGTAGCAGCTTAACCTCACACCCCAGCACTGCTTCTGTCCTCAAGTCCTGCCCCATCCGCCCTCCACTGCCCCAGGGCTGGCCTCCGGGTCTCCATTCTCCTCGGGCCAAGCCGCCTGACACCTTTTTGTTTAGTAGATATTTATTGGGTGCTTACTTTGTGCCAGGCTCTGGGATATAGCAGTGGACAAAGCAAATATTTATTGAGCACCTATTGTATTGGGTTAAATGACGTCCTCCCCAAATTCACGTCCACCCGGAACCTATGAGTGTGATTTGATTGGGAGAGAGGGTCTCTTGCAGATGTAATTAGTTAAGATGAGGTCACACTGGAGAGGGTGGGCCTTAAATATAATTGGAGTCCTTATAAGAAGGGCAAGCATAGGCACATGGGAAAAAAGGCCACGTGAAGATGGGCAGAGATTGGAGCAATGGGGCCTCAAGGAAACCTGGAGCCGCCAGGAGCTGGAAGGGACAAGGAAGGATCCTCCCCTGGAGCCTCTGGAGGGAGTGTGGCCCTGCTGACACCTGGAGTTTGGACTCCTGGCCTCCAGGTCAGTGGGAGGATCCACTTCTGTTGTCTTTAGCCATCCACTTTGTGGCGTTTTGTCATGGCAGCGCCAGGAAAATAACACACCTACTGTGTGCCAGGCACCACGCCCCTCACGGGGGGTCCAGCAGCCAATTAAAACATTTAGGGAGCAGCTACTGCACGTCAGACACTGAGGAGACCGGCAGGGCCCCTGCCCACAGGCTCCCAGCACACGTGTGTGTCCCTGGCCCGAGACAGGCTGGCTGGGGTGGGGTGTCGTAGACCGTGTCCCCTCTGTGGGCCTGGCGGCCACTCGAGCGCCGCAGGGGGTTCTGAGGAGCGCGCGGGTCAGCGCTGGCAGCTGACCTTAAATTCTGAAGCTTCCCCACCTGCCACAAGTCCCAGCGTCGGTCCGGTTAGTTCCAAGAAAATGTCAGGCGTGTGCAGTGCAGACAGCTCCCCTTTCATCTTCCTGGGCTCAGGTCTGAAGGCTCCCAGGCACATTTCAGCTTCCGTTCCGGCCCCTTAGCAAACGCCCCCTCCGCCTCCCCGTGCCCTCAGAGACATCCCAGCCCCAGTGGCTATAACCCCACCCTCCCCATCTGAGCCTGGCTGCTCTGACTCGGAAAATCTGTGGAATGTGTCTTGGTGTGGCCTCCCTGGCCGTCTTGCCTGGGGCCCGAGAGGGGATGTCCGGGCAGGATGGAAACTTCCCCCCCGGAAAGAGGCCTCTGCCCAGCAGGGTCAGGGGATGCAGGTGTGGCGGGCTCCAGCCTCACCTCGTGTTACTGGCGCTCACCTCCGCCTGACAGTTTCGTTCGTTGAGCACCTGCTGTGTGCCCGGCACTATGTTAGGCCCTGCAAGGCAGACACAGAATCACAGGCAGTGAGCTTTCTCCGTGGATGGAACACGGGCTTGGCAGGCTTGTGGGGTGCTGCCGAATCAGACCCACAGCCTGTGGGGCTCTCCCAGGGTGGCTGCGTGGCCCTGGCCGTGTGCACGGGTGCTCCCAGCATGGGCTGGGCCTGCAGCGTGCAGCCCTCCTCCAGCGGCTCTGTGGGCCCGTGGTTTTCGGTTTGGATATGCGAGGCCCGGTGGAGCTTGCGGTGTCCCCGTCCTGTGGGACTCGGCAGCATCGCATGCCACCTGGCAAAGCCAGTCCTTAACCTCGCCAGAGCGCTCTCTCTTCCCCGCGGAGCCCTGACTTGGCTGAGTTTACCTTATTGAGCACCTGCTGTTTACCAGGCACCCTTCACAGGTGTGCTGTCCTCCTGGGTCCGTGGAGCAGGGACACGCATGTTCCCTGTCTACAGTGGAGGAAACTGAGGACAGAGCCCCGAGGCACCTTGCCTGAGGGGGGAATGACCCTGTCCCTGGGGGGCTGCTCGGCCTCCCTCACCCCCAGAGCAAGATGTGTCTTTGGCTGGTAGTCTCCTTCTCAACTTGCACGCCGTCTGCTGCTGCTTCTCTGTTCCTGCTGTCCCGATCCCACCGGTGTCATCTCGTGCAGGGACACTTGCGAGAGCCCCCAGGCCTCTGGGTTACACACTCGTTCTTCACGGCGCCTGCTTGTCAAACACCCCGATCCTTTCCTCTCTCCCTCCACCACCTTCCGTGGCTCCCCATTGCCCTTTGAACAAAATCCATCCTTTCCATGGTTCGTGGGCCTTGAATGACTTGATGAATTTCTCAAGCACGAGATGCCTGGTCTCATCTCCGGGGTCTTGCTCAGGTGGTGGCCTCTGCCTGGAGCCCCCTCCACTTCCCCCTCCCCTGGCTGTGTCTTGTTCACGCTCCAGAAAGTTCTCTCTGCCACCCCCTCGCCCTCCCCAAGGCTTCCAGAGCCCCCAGCCTGCTCTCAGAAGTCACTATTTGCTGCTCGTCTGCACTCCGCCGGGGCACCGAGACCCTCTGTGGCCTGGACCCTGCCTCGTTCACTAGCCTGGAGCTCAGCTCACAGTGGGGACCCCAAAGGGTCTGGAGATCAACGGATGTCCACCACCCTCTCCTGACCCCAAAGCTCCCAGACCCTGCAGTGATATTGGGGCCCCTGTATCGCACTCCTACTCTAACCTGGATCCAATTCTCAGAACCCTTTTCAGCCGAGACCAGATCCAGGAGACCCAACGTTGCCCCATGGATTGCTCTCATCCTCTCCTACCCTTGTCTTTGATGAAGTAACGTCATATTTTTTCCTGGCATGCACCTCCAAATGTTGCTGATGAGGTCAAAGCTTAATCCCCACCCCTGCCCCGCCGTTCACAGTGTTACGCAAACACCACTTTTATCTAGTTTCGAAACATTTCCGTTATTGCGTGGTAACCCCCATACCCATGAGTCGCTCCACACCCCTCCATCCCACCCCCCGCCCTTGGCACCCACCGGTCTGCTTTCTGTCTCTGTGGATTTATCATTCTGGACATTTCCTATAAGTGGAATCATATGGTATCTGTCCTTTCGTGTCTGGCTTCTTTCACTTAGCATCGTGTGTGCAAGGTTCATCCACGTTGTGACGTGTGTCAGTGCTCGGTTCTTTTTTATAGCTGAATCATATTCCGTTGTACAGATAGACCACGTTCTGTTTATTTCTCCACTCATTGGTTGATGGGCACTTGGGTTGTTTCCACCTTTGGCTATAGTGAATACTGCTGCTGTGAATACCTTGGATTTGTTTCAGTCTCTGTTTTCCATTCTTTTGGGTATACGCCTAGGAGTGGAATTGCTGGGTCCTACCATAATTCTATGTTTAACATTTTTAGGAACTGTCAAACTATTTTCCTAAAAATAATTTTTTTTTCAAGTTGGCAAAAAATATGGCTAAGGTTGGGGGAGATAGAAATGGAGCTTATTAAAATAAGCTCGTGGTGAATGCAGGAGGTGCAAGACCCCCAGAGCCCCCTGGCTTCGGGGACAACCTGCACATGAGGATGCTGGGCCGTGGAGCTGGCGGAGTGATCCTCTGACAGGTGGGTGGTGGGGGCATGAACCCCGAGCTCGGCAGTGGACACTGTGAACACTGAGGTCATGGGAGCCAGGCCTTGGCACGAGGAGGGTGGGGAAGTGGCCGAGGATTCTCCAGGGCTGCTTTGAAAAGGTGTCACTTCCCTGGCGTCTGGAGCCCACATGCAGTGCACGCCGTGAGCATCTTTCCGGGGCTGCCATCCCTCAGTCGGCCTTTCATTAGGCAAAGGAGGTTAGAAATCTACTGGTAAATTAGACTTCTCACCGCCTCATGCAATGCGAAGTCACATAGCAACTTGGAAGTTGCGCGTGGTGCCCTTGGAAAGGCAAGCAGATTGGGCTTCTCTCTGCCCAGGTGCTGCTCTCTTCCTCTTGTAGAGAGCGGGCAACCGTTTAAAACCCAGAGAGAGGGCTTCCCTGGTGGCGCAGTGGTTTAGAGTCCGCCTGCCGATGCAGGGGACGCGGGTTCGTGCCCCGATCCGGGAAGATCCCACATGCCGCGGAGCGGTGGGCCTGTGAGCCACGGCCGCTGAGCCTGCGCGTCCGGAGCCTGTGCTTTGCAACGGGAGAGGCCACAACAGTGAGAGGCCCGCGTATCGCAAACAAAAACAAAAAAACCCAAAAAAACCCCAGAGAGAGGCCGGAATAGAACTGGCTTTGCTGCATCAGACCACCAGGGTCTGCTGGGCTTTGTGATGAGCTGGGACCCAGGGAATTCTGGGACAGGGTCCAGCACTGGTGGCCACAACTGACCCCTCTCCCAAGGCCAGTCTCTTGTCTCTGGGCTGCCTGAGGGCTGCCGTGTTGCTCTTGGTGGGGACTGGGGGGGGCAGCTCTGCCTCCCTTCCGTGTCCACAACATCACTGTGACCGGGCTGCAGCTACTGCAGTGACGGAACTAGTGACTGTAGTAACGGTAGCTCCCATTTGCTGAGCAGGACTGTTCCCACGTTCATAAGAATTACACAGTGCACCCTGTCGCGGTGTCTGGGAAAAGTCCACGTGGGCTTTTTTCCTGAGGTGGTCATAGGTGTGGCAGTTTGGGCTCTGGAATTCTTTGGCTTTGCCGTGTTGGAAGGATTGACAGCACCCGATGGAAAGGTTGCCTCCTTTGTGACTCCCTCCTTCTCTGGGTGAGTCAGAACTTTTGATGGCAAAGTGACAGAAAGCTGGGTTGGGCTGGCAAAGGCAAAACACACAGAAGGAGTGCCTTGGCTTCCCTAAATGAAGAAGCAGCTTTGATCTGCCTTCAGGCATGGCTGTATCAGGACCCAGCTGTGCTCTCTCTACCCTTCAGATCTGCCTTCCTGGGGGTATGGTCTCGGGTAGGTCCCTGCCAAGTGGTGGTCCCCGAGAGCTCCAGGCTTTCACCCTCCTGGCTTACAGCCCCAGTGGATAGTGCCTGTTTCTGGTTCCTTCTCAGAGTCTCAAGACTGACTTTCATTGGCTCAGATTGGGTCAGATGCCCATCCCTGAACCAATTGCTGCCCCAGGGGCAGGAATCTGATTGGCCAGGCCCAGATCACATGATCACTCCTGGAGTCTGGGGAGGGAAGATGGTTGCTAAAAAAAAAAGTCGAGTCTACTGTAGCAGGAGATGGGGGTGGGAAGTGGGATGCAGTCCTGGCCCGCAGGTGGGAGGGAAGGGGGTCTTGTTCTTCCTTTGACCACCATGATCTCAATCTTCCCCCCCCAATATCCCTCCACATCAGGCCTCCAAAGGGCAGAGGTTTAGGGCATCCACGCCCTTGAAAGACAGTTGTCAGTGGAGGGCAGGGCGATGAGGGACGTTGTGATGAAAGTACAGGGAGCTGGGGGTACACATGAGATGCAACCCCAGCCCGAGAGGGTACGTCACATGGGGCATCCAGGTGCCGGGCCCCTGCGCCATCTTGGATTCTCCTTAGCTCCTGGGTGGCGGGTGTGAGTGGGGGGTTTGCACATGGCAGGGGCCTGATGGACACCCCTTTTCTGAGTGGCTGAGTGTGGAGGAGGCCTGAGACCTGCCCGGCTTTCAGCCTGGGCCTGGGCGGCGGAGCCAGTTATAACCTTGGGCAGGCTGCATTGAGCAGTGGCTGGCGGAGAAGAGAGAGAAGGGTCCTGGGGAGGTTGGGGCCCCCCGGAGATTTCTGGGCAAAGGCCCCTTCTGACCAGGGGCTCTCTTGCTCTCTTGACTTGAGTCCTTTCTTCTTCCTGGGCCTCAGTTTCCCCATCTGTAAAGCCAGTGGACTCCTTCCATCATGGACACATGAGTGCTTTCTTCCCTGTGGACAGCATCCTTTGCCTGCCCCTCCGGGAGCCACAGGGGGCCCAGCCGGCTCTCATCCGTGTCCTCGGCTGTTTCCCCAGTGTGGCCCTCGGGCTCCCAGTCGCTTCGCTCTCAGTTCACGTCTGGGCCAACCTCACATCTGTCCTGCTCCCCCGTCGTAGTGTCACTCACCCTCCCCAGAGGGTCACTGGGAGGCCCAGGCAGGCCCGACCTTGCCCGGGGTTACACGGTGACCTGTGTTCTGCCCGAGCCGACCCTGTTCACCGCCATCACCCTGGACGGGTGTACGGACTTTTCCCCTCCCGGGACAGCAGTCGCCTGCCTGAGCTGCCAGGTGCTTTCCGGGAACCTTGCCCTGGTGACTCAAACTGGCAGAGGACTTGGGGTGGGGTGGGGTGTGCTGAGCGTGCTTGGGAGCCATGGGGGGGTTGTGGGGGCAATGCCCGCAGAGTTAGAGCTCCCGTGCTTGCTGAACGAGGGCCTTGGCGGCGGGGAGGACACGGCTGTCACCGATGTGGCTTGTGCCGCAGCTGCTGGCCTGTGGCTTGGAGAGGCCCCAGACACCACGTGGCGTCTCCCGCTGCTGTCGGTGGGCACGGAGCTTGCCAGTGGCATGGAGGGGGGTCCCGGAGGACCCCTGTCTGCTCTCTCTTCCTCACAGGGGCCACAGGAAGGACGTGGGGCCCCGCCAGGGTCTGCAGGGAGCAGCCGCCCTGGGACTGATCTCGCTTTTGCTTTTCTGGTCTCACAGGTGCCTGGGACAGGGTGGCCCTCGAGCAGATGACGGAGACTGGCTTTTAATCCTCGGAGACCATTGAGAGGGAGCTTACAGGGGCCCACGAGCCCCCCTGGACGCCCACCACCATGTCGGGGTCCACGCAGCCCGTGGCACAGACGTGGAGGGCCACCGAGCCCCGTTACCCGCCCCACGGCGTTTCCTACCCCGTGCAGATCGCCCGGCCACACACGGTAAGCGGCACAAATATGCACCTGGGGTCACCTTTGGGGCCTTCTCTTGTCCCTGGGTTCCTATTTCTCCCCATCGTTGTGTGAGTGGCGGGGGGCGGGGGGGTGGCCTGCTGGGGAGGGGGCGGGCGTGCCCTTGGTCAGCTCTTTCTTTTTAAAAAAAAATGTTTTGCTGCGCCGCATGGCCTGTGAGATCTTCGTTCCCTGACCGGGGATCGAACCCGTGCTCCCTGCAGTGGAAGCATGGAGTCTTAAACATTGGACCGCCAGGGAAGTACCGTTGGTCAGCTCTTCCGAGCTGCACCCCACTCTGTCCACCTCCTAGCGGGGGCCCCCTTTCCTGACTTTATCTCTAGTTGCATGTGGCCCTGAGGATGAGGCTTGGTTATGTTCTGTATTCTCAGGGGCTTGCCAGAGGGCTCTCGGGGTCCTGGGCCTCCCCCGTTTGGCCTCCTGGCTGCTTGGTGAGGGACCGTGAGGGTTTGCAGTTGCAGCTGGGGTCAGAGCTTGCTGTGCCGGCCCCTATGTGAACACGCCTGTAGCTGTCCTGCTTGACTGGTGTGGTCCCTCCTAAGATGCAGAGAGGAAGTGGCATGGGAGGGCTTTTCTATCTTCCATGAGCGAGATGTTTCTGCATATGAGCCCAGTGGACCAGCCTGAGGGTGTCCCAAGAACCGTGACCTCTTGAGGATTTGGGCCCCCAAGATGCTTTTGAGAGCCAGCTGTGATAAACAGGCACATTCTGGACGGGGTTGTCGAATCCTCACAAACAGCCCGATGAAAGAGCACCTTGCATTATCGTCCCATTTCGCTGATGAGGAGACTGAGGCCGGGAGGTTAAACGATAGGCCTCGGGTTAAATCACCTTGAGAAGGCAGTCGGCTTCCGCTTCAGGACTCTGAGCCCTTGTGAAACGGATGACTATTTACTGGTCACCTACTGTGTGCCCAGGGCCGAGGACCGTGCTCCTGGGGGTCCTTTGCTATGATGTGTGGTCAGCACCTTCATCATAATCACAATCACAAAAGTAAGCATTGTCGTCGAGTGCTTACTACAGGGTGAGCGTTTTGTTCATGCCCTTTATGTATACAGTTGCGCTCGCTTCTCTTCATCACTGAAGTGAGGGTACGCGTATGCTCTGCACTTGGTAGATGGGGAACATTTTGCAGGTGAGGAAACAGGACAAGTCGCTTAATGATTCTGAGCCTCGGTTGGTCATCCATAAAATGGAGTAATGAGAGCATCTGTCTCCTAGATTCTCCTGGGGATTAAACGTGATGCTCTGCGGAAGGTCCTTATGACAGTGCCTGGCAGACACTCAGCCAGCTGTGTCCACTTGCAATATTGTCACTGTCACTGCAGCTGCTTGGAGGGGCTGCCTCCCCTGGGGGCTCCTGGCGGTTGCCTCTGGTTTCTCTTCTTTCTCGTCCCCTCCTGCCAGATTCCTACCCCGCTCCCACTCCCTCCCCAAGGGCCCAGACTCGGTTAGTCCTTGAGTCCTTATGGCCCCTGCCGTCCTGCAACCCCCCCATCCTTTGCCCCAGCTGGGCCCTCTCACAGTCACGTGGAGTCAGCAGCTGATCTCAGACACCGCCCGCACTTTTCCCGCTGGGCCGTCAGTGATGCAGGATGGGGCCGGGTAGGACCCAGTGGTCACTTCCTCCAGGCAGGGGGCTGACGCCGGGGGTGGGCAGGGGCCCTGGGTAGCTACGAGGCAGGGCATCCTTATCCCGTGTGGTGGCAGCAGTGGGGCCCCACGTCCTGATCACCCTGCCTCGTGCTTGGGCGACCCAGCTGGGGGCCCCTGCTTGTTACTGGAAAGGCAGGAACAAGAATTCTAGGCATCCTGGGGGCGGGTCTTGCTCTCCTGGGCATGTGTCCGGGGCTGGAGCCACTGTTCTTTGGCTGGTGGGAGGTGAGTGTTGGGACTGTAATCTGGAGGTCCCCCTGCAGCGCTGTGCCCCCTAACCCCTTACCGCCAGCCCACTGTACAGGCAGCGTTTGTGAGATGCCCCCATTTTGGGGGGCAGAGGGTTTTTGGAAGACAGAGGGCAGAGGAAAAGGGAAAAAGGCGTGGAAGGCAAATGCCCCATCCAAGGGCCAGGTGGGAACCCAGCTCCTTGTACAGTAGTTGAGGCAGGTCTGCTGGGCTGAGGGGGCGGGGCCTGGACCCCGTGACCTGTGACCTTCCTGGGACTCAGCTCACTCCCGTACCTGCTCCCAACAGGCTTCCATCCAGGGTGGCACCTCCTGGCCCTGGAGGCTTCTTCCAGGGTGTCTGGGCATGGGGCTGCTTTGATGGCGAGTCCCCCCCGCCCAGAGCCCAGAAGAACCTCCAGATGTGGCTTTGAATCCCTGTTCCTCCAACTCACCTTGTGACATCTGGCTGCTCGCTTAACCCCGTGGGGGCAGCCCCAGTTTTCCCAGCTGCAGTATGGGTGTTGTGGGCCTAAGCATCACTGGCAGATGTTTGCGAGGTGCCCGGGGCGGTGTCTGTACGTGGCAGCCGCCTCTGTCCTCCTGGCGGGGTGGCAGGAGACCAAGGAGGCTCTGCACTCTGAGAGGGGCGGTGGGAGCCGCCTTCTCTGCTGGCCTGTACCTCAGCCTGTGTCATGTCCAGGCTGCCTGGTGTGTTACGCCGGCGCAGATGGAGGGCTCAGTTCCAGGTGTGCTTACCCTGACCCAGCCTCAGGCACACTCCGAGCCTCTCTTCATGGTGCCGGTACGCATGGCTCGTTCAATCCCACCTGCTCCACCCTCGGAGCCTCTCTGAGCCCTGTTCTCTCCTTCTCTGTGGTCTCGGCTTCCCTCGACCACAGTATCAGGACGCCACATCTTTCCCTGAGGGTCCTGGCGGGCTCCTGGCACTGAGGGTCTCCCAGGATTGAGGGTCCCAACACATCCTCCCCTCCTTGTCTCCTTTCCAGCTTTCTAGAGCCCAGCTCGATTCTGCCTTCTCTCCCAAGCCCCGCGGGACCCCCTGAGCTCTCTCGAGTTCCTGCAAGCTTTGCACTAAATGAATGTGTTAAATAAAGTCCAAAGACACGGGAATCGATGCCAGCGCCACTCCTGCCTGCTGTGTGGCCTTAGGCAAGTTACTCAGCCTCTCTGTGCCTTAGTGTTAGAAGGGCTTTTCAGAGCACAGACTCTGGAGCCAGACCGCTGGCATTCATATCCTGCCTCAGTGACTTCCTGGCTGTGAAACTTTGGACGAGTGGTCTTACCGCCCTGTTGCTCAGTTTCCCCATCAGTTGAGCGAGGGTAGTTCTAAGACCCTGAGGATCAAGTTAGTTGACACGTGCAGAGGCCTCTGCACAACGCCCGGGCTGAGTAAGCGCGACTGATACAGTGCAGTGTTGATGGCTTTGATGCTGCTGCTGTCATGACGACGACGTGCCCACTAGTATCCTTTTGCGAATGGCCCCCAGGGTACACTGTGGGCTTTTCCTCTGGAGGAGGGACTGGCAAACCTTCTCTGTAAATATTTCAGGCTTCTCCGGCCACTCGGTCTCGGTCACAGCTACTCCGGCGCTGCTGCCATCCTAGCGTGAAAGCAGCTCAGCCAGCACGTACAGGGATGGCCGTGGCCGTGTGCCAGTGACACCTGACGAAACAGGCCGAGCCTGGCTTTGGCCTTGGGCCCCATTTGCTGACTCCTGCCCTAGATCAGTGCTTATCAGGCTCTCTGTGGGAAGGACCAGTCTGTTTCATTTCCAGTTTGTCACAAATGGATACATCGTCCTTCCGCACGTGACGCAGTTCGCGGGCACGGGGATGGGTCTAGGCCGAGGCCAGCGGGACTGTGTTGGCCGTGCGCTCAGATGCCGCGGTCCCGTCAACAAGCTCTCAAGTGGGATCTGAATCCTCTCGTCTTCGGCGCTCCCCCCAGACCAAGGGTCACGGACGCAGGAGCCTGCTTGGGCCACGTACATGTGTGAGGGCCGCAGGTGGGGTTGGAATGTCTTGTTAACATGGGGAGGGTTCTCGTGTTCTGAGACGTAGCTGGAGGCTTCTAGCCTGAGTGCCTGGTGTCTTCAGGCTCCTGTGACCACAGTGAGCCCCACCTTCGGTCTCTCTTGGGGTCTCCCCAGTTCTTGCCTTCCTGTAGAGATGCAGGCACCCTTGGTGGTCCCTGGACTCAGAGCCCTGGGGTGGAGATCAGTGTGGATACCACAGAAATGGCCCCCAAGATGGTCCTTGGAGGGACCGTGCTAATGAGGTCATCCTGCTTGCTTCCCAGACTGAGAAACTGAGGCCAGAAGGGTTCATGCAGTGGCCGCCCCACGCCCCTGCCTCGGGAGCCCCAGGGGCCGTGCGCCTTTTCCCGCCTCTGTTGGCAGTGGTAGGCGCCGTCCTGCCGGGGCCCTCTCCCAAGGGATTGGACCGTCTGCCTCTCTGCTGCTTTGTTCATTTTGCTTTTGTGTGAGAGGGAATTTTCCTCCCAGCATTCTGCAGTGCTTGCCGATTTCTTCTCACACCTCTGCATGCGTGTGCATACCGGATCTGTGCCTGGCAGCCGTGCCGGCATGATCCCAGAAGCTGCCGCCCCCTCCCTCCAGCCCTTTCTTCTTGTTCCGTCATTAGCACCCGGTGCCTTGTGCACGACATCGTGGAGTGCGGTGGAGGGGGGAGGCTGAGTCCTCTGTCTTCTGGAAGCTGCCCTCAGTCTTCAGGGAAACCCTTGGAGAGTTAAGGGGGATGCTTGGTTGGAGACACAGAGGCCACCTTCCATCTGGGTCAGGCATCCATTGCAGTTTTCTTTCTTTTTTTTTTTGGGCGCGCCGCGCGGCGTGCGGGATCTTAGTTCCCCGACCAGGGATTGAACCCATGCCCCCTGCAGTGGAAGCGCGGAGTCCCAACCACTAGACCACCAGGGAATTCAGGCATCCATTCCACTGATGAAGAAACTGAGGCTCAGAGAGTTTAAGGGATGGACAGATACCTCTAGCCCGAGGCCGTGCAGCTTCTTGCTTCCACATCGGGCTGCCCAGGAAGGCCCTTCCCTCATTTCCAGCCTCTGAGGTTGACAGGATCCCTCTTGATTCTAGTTACTCATCCTCTCTCGCCTCCAGCCTCCCAGCCTCTTACATGTGTTTGTTTTGGAGGGTCTGAAACACATACATTTCCAACACACCTACGTGGTATCATCTAATTCTCTTTGCAGAAATAACTGCTTAAAAAAAAAAAAAAAAGCCAGACAGCAAAAGAATGACTAGATTTTTTTTGGAAAATTGGGAGAATTAAGAAGGGTGCCAAGAAGAAAACAAATCACCTACAATCCCACGCTTTCCCAAGCCTTACTCGTGTCAGACATCACTAATTGATTGCCACCCCACAGTATAACTGGGTGTTCTCTGCAGGCACAACTAATCGATTTGGATTGGTACACATAGGAAGCCTGTCCTGTTTTCTCCTTTGAAAGGCTTCTCTTTTCTATCTTTCTTTTTTTTTAAAAAACATTTTAACATGTCTCAAATCAGGGTGTAGTTGCTAATCGGGGTACATCGAATTTGTTAGTGTTTAGTTTTTCCACAGATGGCAATGGGTAATGGATGGCATATTACTGAAGAAGGCATGTTTTGCCTGGAGTTTATTCTTCTGACTTTGAGCTATGCTTGCCTGTGTGACACACGTGTGTAGGTTTTCCCTCTGTAACACGGGGGACTCCCACGTCGGGGCTTTGTTTTGGAATCTGGTCTTTGAGCCTTGCAGACCGTCGGCATTTGCCGTGTCATCCACTGTCCCCTGGCGTGGATGCCCGTGTCTTGCTGGGTCACTTGCACCCATGGCAGACGTACAGGTTGTGCCCTTTTCCATTTGTCTCTGCTAACACGTGGGCTCGGTTGTCTCATCTGGAAAGAGGGCAGGACCAGGTGTCCTTTAGCTGAATGTGTCACTTCTCCTTGGCGATTGGCCCCAGGAATGTCCTCTGGCTGGACTGGGTCGGAGGGCCGGGAAAGGACGTGGGAGGGTCCGCGGGTACAGAAGCAGCACCGGGCAGGGGGCTCTGGCCCTGCCTCGCTGTGTGGGCTGCACTGCGACGGGATGGGTGCTCACTGGTCTGTGTCCTCTGCTGCAGGACGTCGGGCTGCTTGAGTACCAGCACCACCCCCGTGACTACACCTCACACCTGTCGCCTGGCTCCATCATCCAGCCCCAGCGGAGGAGGCCCTCCCTGCTGTCCGAATTTCAGCCCGGGAATGAAAGGTGAGGAGGGGTTTGTGCGTCCATTGCTCAGACGGGGAAGTGGAGGCCTGTGCTCATGAAGAGCTCGCAGGGTCGGTGTTAAACAAAGGGGTGTCAGGCTGTGCCCTTGTCCTGGTGCGGCTGTGACTGGGACAGGGCTGGGGATGGGCAGGGAAGAGCCACGTGGCCCTTGGACTTCCCGCTGTGAGCCTGCAGTGGCCTCTGGGTGTGTGGCCCAGGCAGGAGGGGGTGACCACCAAAAAGTAGGGGAGTGGGGCTGGGTTGCTGGTTGGGAGTGACTGTCCACAGCTGGGTGCACATGGGGAGCCCCCTTCCTCCCATCCCTTTGTCATCCCCTTTTCTCCGAGTCCTCTGCCATCCCTCAGCTGGCAGACTGGGCCTGTGGGCCTGCCTTGCCTTCCTTAAATCCAGGTGGGAGAGAGCAAGCCATACGGGTGGGGACCCAGTGAGGGGAGGGCCAAGGCCAGAGCAGGGCCCCAAGGTGCCTGAGACAGTGACAGCTCTAATTGCTAAGAGTCGTGAGCTGCTGCTGCTTCTTTTTTTTTTTTTTTTTTTGCGGTACGCGGGCCTCTCACTGTTGTGGCCTCTCCCGTTGCGGAGCACAGGCTCCGGACGCGCAGGCTCAGCGGCCACGGCTCACGGGCCCAGCCGCTCCACGGCATGTGGGAACTTCCCGGACCGGGGCACGAACCCGTGTCCCCTGCATCGGCAGGCAGACTCTCAACCACTGTGCCACCAGGGAAGCCCCTACTTCTTTTTTTTTTTTTTTTTTTTTTTTATGCTTGAAAATCTTTTATTGATCACACTATCATACTTCTTTGTGACAAAATTATGTATATAATTTTTTTTTAACATCTTTATTGGAGTATAATTGCTTTACAATGCTGTGTTAGTTTCTGCTTTATAACAAAGTGAATCAGTTATACATATACATACGTTCCCATATCTCCTCCCTCTTGCGTCTCCCTGCCTCCCACCCTCCCTATCCCACCCCTCTAGGTGGTCTGCTGCTTCTTTTTGTCACACCACGTGGCTTGTGGGATCTCAGTTCCCCGACCAGGGATTGAACCCAGGCCACGGCACTGAAAGCCTGGAATCCTAACCACTAGGCCACCAGGGAACTCTCGAGAGTCCTGAGCTTCTAACACGCGATGGCCTACTGTAGGCTGTGGGCTGCCAGCGGGCACTTAGACAGGCAGCCCTGCCTGCAGGAAGCCCACAGTCTAGCAGGGGAGGTGCAACAAACACACAAGGTGCCTCCAGAACGAGGCAGGTGGCCTGTTTCCTGCAGGGCAGGGAAGGGCTGCTCTTTGGCTGGAGAGGCCGCGAAAGGCCTCTCAGGGGAGAGAGGCTTGGCCACTAAGTAGCCAGCCGCTCAGAGAGCCGGGTGAAGACCTTCCAGGTGGAGGGAGCAACACGTGCAAAGGCCTGGAGGGGGGCATGTGCTTGGAGTGTTCCAGAAAGGCGAGGAGGCCGGGGGGCTGGGCTGAGCCAGGTGGCTGGGGGCCGGGAGGGTGAACTTCGAGGGGACTATGGGAGGTACGCATAGGAGGGCCAGGATATAACTTCCACCCTCGGATCCTTCCGGCCATGTGCAGCGATTCTAGGGGCAAGCAGGGACCGCTGAGGCTGGGCTGGCCCAGGGGCCCTGTCCCATCGTCTCCTCCTTTGTCACCTTGCTGAGGCTGCGAGGTTGAGGGATGGCCTAGGTGGGACCAGAGTTCCGGAGAGCTGGCCTGGGCCTTCTGTGCTGCTGCAGCTGCATGGAGGCATCCGGGGCCCTGCGGGGAGGCCACTGCCGCGGGCCATGGCTTCAGTCCCTCTGCACCAGGTGGTTTAAAACAGCAGAAACGTGTTCTGTCCCAGTTCCTGGGGGACAGAAGTCTGAAAGCCAGACGCCAGCAGGGCCGCACTCCCTCTGAAGGCAGTTCCTGGGGGACAGAAGTCTGAAACCAGATGCCAGCAGGGCCGCACTCCCTCCGAAGGCTCTAGGAGAGGACCTGCTCCCGGCCTCTGCCAGCTTCTGGAGGCCCAAGGTGTGCCTTGACCTGCTGCTGCATCACCCCAGTCTCTGCCCCCCTCTGTGTCTGTGTCCTCAGCCCTTCTTAGGAGGACGCTTGTCATCGAGTCTAGGTCCCAACTTAATCCAGTATGACCTCATCTCAGTTAATTACGTCTGCAAAGACCCTACCTCCAAAGAAGGTCACATTCTGATGTTCTGAGATGACATGAATTCTGGGGGGACACTAACCTATGATGGTGCCCTTTTCATGTTTCAATGTGGATGCCACCTGCTTCCTGCAGGGCATCTTGTAATTGTGAAGCTGTTGGTTCTCAGGTGGGCAGGAGGGGCATCTTGTGACCTGGCTTTGGCGAGAGACGGGCCCCCCAGGGAGGAGAGGACGGCAGCATAGCCTCAGCCCACATTACAGTCAGTAACATTCATTCGGTCTACACGCACTGATTGAACGCCTGCTGTATGTCAGGCCCTAGACAGATGAATGTCCCTGCCCTTGTGGAGCAGACACTCTGGGACGGGGGAGGCAGCCGCCAAACATGCATGAACCAACACGCAGATGGTGAAGGCTGCAAAGAAAGACAGAGAAAACGAGATGGGGTGAGACGGGGTGTATCTGGCGGGCAGGGAGACTGCTGTTAGGAGGAGACGCCCCATGCACTGGGACAGGAAGGAGGAGAGGCAGCATGGAAGGAGCTAGTGTGGAAGTGTTCCAGCCTAGCCAGCGCACAGCCCCTGAGGCAGGAATGCAGTGGGCAAGGTGAACAAGGGCCAGACCAGGCAGGGCCTGAGTGTGGGGGGAATGCGTTTGGATTCTATTCTAAGTTTATTGGGCAAAAAACATCAACTGGAAAAGCATTTCAGCGGGGGCAGTATTTGGGCAGGAGCTGGAGGTGGAGGCTGGGAGTCGTGGCTCAGCTGTGTGTGCTCAGGCAAGGCCATGGCCTCTCTGGGCCAGTTTCCTCCTCTGCAAACTGGGGAGGAGGGTTAAGGAGAGTTAGTTGGGAGTGATTAGGCTGGACAGCTCCTATCTCTGCATAAGGCTGCTGGGCTGACTTGCAAAGGAGGCAAGGCCAGGTTGAGCAGCCAGAGTGCTGTGATCAGCTAGTGATGTCTGCTTTGGGTGAGTGATTTGCAAACAGCGTCATGTGTGTTATTGTCTGTGTTAGACCCACAGCGTTTTTCAGACTTTCCCCGTGAATCACCAGGGATCTTGTTTCAATGCAGAGTCAGATTCAGTAGGTCTGGGGTGGCGTTCAAGATTCTGCATTTGTAAGCAGCGTCAGGAGGGGCTGGTCTGGGGGCCACACTCAGTGAGGGAGCAGGGAACCCATCACCAGTACGTTCTCTTGTTGTAAACGTAGTTAGTGAATGCTGACTCGGAGGAAGACAGAGCTGTATTTGAGTCCTGCCTCTCTGTGTGCCCTTGAGCAGATGGGCACTCCTCCCGCAGGACAGGCAGCAGACGTGATGCCATGTGCCCTTGCCCCCCACAGGTCCCAGGAGCTTCACCTGCGACCCGAGTCGCACTCATACCTGCCTGAGCTGGGCAAGTCGGAGATGGAATTCCTGGAGAGCAAGCGCCCTCGCCTGGAGCTGCTGCCTGACCCCCTGCTGCGGCCCTCGCCCCTGTTGGCCGCTGGCCAGCCCGGGGGCTCCGAGGACCTGTCCAAGGTAAGGCCTGCTCAGCCGGGAGCTCCTCTGAGGGTTTGGGTGCTGCTGCGATTGGGCGGGGAGCAAGGGAGGGGGTAGGCGTGCTGGGCTGGGGGGATGGCTTGGGCGAAGGCTGGGAGAAGGGCTGAGCCCGGGGCGTGCAGAGGCTGGGCAGCCAGAGGAGGGTCCAGGGACGAGCTTGGCTCCGTGGGCCGTTCCTTGGCTGGAGAGGGACCGCTTCCCCCACTGCCCGCTCCAGCTGCCGGAGTGTGTCCAGCCCGTGGGGATCACTGTGCCCTGGAGGCACCTGCATTTTACTCTTCTTTAAGCAGAAGGTTGAGCTGAGATGGAGCGGGAGAATGTGCACAGATTAAGCACTCATGGTTTGCTGCTGAGAGAGGTTTTCCTGCTATTTCAGTGAGCCCCAGGACCATCCACGCCAGAAGCTCATTTGCTCTCTATCTAAACGGAGGAATCACAGCCAGTGGCCCAGATGCTTCTGTCCCCTGGGGTCCCCCAGCTGCCTCAGAGGCTGTCATTTCACTGTCACTGCCTAGGGTGGGGCAGGGACTGTGGCCGGATGATACGCTCATCCTTGGCCGGCTGCGTGATGGATGTCCTTTCCGCACGTGCTGAGCAGTGCGTTTATGCTCCTTCATGACCATGAGGACGCACATTAGCTCATTAACGGCCGCCCAGCTGCTGGGTGAGGTCAGTGCTCATCTCACTGCAGTACCAGTGAGGGTGGGTGGGGCCTGGGAGCCAGGACAGGGGAGGGAAGTGGCCCACTCGGACCTGCTGGATCCTCTTCTCTGCCCGACACTGGATCGGTGGGGTTTCAGGCTGAGGCCAGTTCTTTATCGGGGGGCTGACAGGAAAGGGGTTTCCCGGGGTGGTCACGATGATGATGACAAGCTAACATGGAGGCCCTGACTGTGTGCCGGCTACTGTGCTGAGCGTGAGTGTCCTTCCATTGTGCCTTTCCAGCCTGATGAAGCCCGGTCTGCGATCACCTTTTATAGGCGGGGCCCCAGGCTAAGAGAGCCACTCACCCACGGTCACTGGGAAGTGGGGAGCAGGCCCTGAAGCCCAGGCAGCCCGGGTCTGTAGCCCAGACCTGCCCACTGGGCTGTCCCACCTCGGGCTTCCCCTCTGGTCCCCCGTGCCTGCCATTCTGCCATCCCTGTGTTAGCCTGCTCCTCATAGATTCCATCACTGCTCAGCCTCCTGGGAGGGCTGTTGCCATTGGAAAAGCTATTCCCTGAAGTGGGTCTTGGGCAGTAGGGGAGTGGGGTGCATGTGAAGGGGGGCACAGGGCCACACCAGGGATGCTTGATGTCCACCCACCACGAGGGACCAGAGCCCCGAGTGGGCCATATCCCTGTGCTCATGTCTGGTTCTGCCCAGAGAACAGGCTGACGGGTGTCTCTGGACAGCCCTGTTGGGCCTCTGCTGCCTGCCGCGTATCTCTCCAGAACTGGGCTCTGAGTCCTCAGACCTGTGGGTCCATCTGAGGGTCTCCAGGCCTGACAGTGGCTCTGTGCTTGTCCTCCTTCTTAGGGCTCCCTGGGGATGCTTCCTCTCCCTCTGTGGGTCCTTCTCAGTCTTCGCTTCTGTCTCTGTATGTCTCTGTCTCTCTGTCCCTGTGTCTCCGTCTTTCTCTGCCTGGGGCGTGTGTGTGTCTGTGTCTGTCTGTCTCCGTATTTCTGTTTCTCTCTATCTCTGTCTCTGTGTCTGTCTGTCTGTCTTTCTCACTCTTCTCTTCCTGGACCCCATGGGTGTGGGGGAGTGATGGGCCCAGTGTAGGGGCCTGGCTGGACCAACTACAGTAATTGCTCCAGGCTGTTAAGAACATTTGGAAAGTATGAGCAAATTTTGGGCAAGGGAAGAAGCCAGGGGAGAAACACAACTCTGAGGGAGTTCAGATGTTTTTTGCATCTGCTGTGTAGAATTCAACTGGGTACGTGAGATGGGAATTTGATGGGATTTTTTTTTTTTTAAACAGCACCTCCCTCCCCACCGGCCCCGGCTGTGTTCCTTTTTCATATAAAAATATGCAATATAAAAATGTCCTGTTTTATATGCTTCCGTGGCCTTCAGCCTCTGGAGTCCTGTGGCATCAGAGGCTGCCTTCGGAATTCACCAGACTTTGTTCTGGGACTTTAGAATCATCACAAACAGCACCATTTCTGAAAATCTCTTTGTCTTTTGGGGCCCCGTTGGCGGAAATGGACAGAAAACCCATGTCAAGCAGGTTTAGGCAGGAGTCCTGCTCATATAACTGAAATCGGGGGGTCGTTGGCTTCAGGCACAGCTTGATCCAGGTGACACGTTACCAGGTCTCTATCTCTGTCCATTTCTTGGCCCTGCCATCTTGCACGTGGTCTTGGTGTATTAACAAGGAGAAAGTTTGCGTTTCCAGGCCTTCTTCTTCCCACATTCAAGGCCAAAAAAAAGAACTTTCCCTCTGTCTCCACATTTCCAGGACAAAGCTGTTTATCTCCCTGCCTTTGACTGAGGCCCAGGCCTGTCCTGGAACCCATCATTGTGACTGGGGGAGAGGACTGTGGGTGCCTGAGGCTGGCCCTGCCCTTTCCTGGGTCTGAGACAGGGGGAGCCCCAGTGGGTCCTCTCCAGCCCCTAAGGCTTTTGCTGCCTCTGTGTCTGTCATTTTACATAATGAGTTTTTCTGTTCCACATTGGCCTGAATTTTTACACCAAGGGCGTCTGATGGGGAAAATGGTGCCGACTGCTACCTAGCGGTGACTGGTGAGGGTATAGGATTGTTGTTTTCCTCCTGTGGCTTTGGGCCTAAACGAAGGCCAGCAGCCATCGGGAGAACCATCTGGAGGCCCGCTAGCCAGGCTCCCTTGGTCCCATTCCTGGAAAACTCAGCACTGCAGAAAGCACCCTTCACCCTTCGGGCTTGCATCATCTTCGATTCAGATTGAGGTGAAATTCACAGAACATGAAATTAACCACGTTGAAGTGAACAATTCAGTGGCATTTAGTATAGTCACGGTGTGGGGCACCACCTCTTCTAGTTCCAGAGCACTTTCATCACCCCAGAAGTAAACCTGGTACCCATCAAACAGTCCCTTCCTCCTCGCAGCCCCTGGCAACCACCGATCTGTTTTCTGTCTCTATGGACTTGCCTGTTCTGGACACTTCGTATCGATGGGATCATGCGATCTGTGGCTTTTTATGTCTGGCTTCTCTCAGCATCATGTTCTTAAGGTTCATCTGTGCTTTACCATGCGTCTGTATGTCACTCTGAATCATATTCCATTGTATGGAGAGATCGCACTTTATCTGTCAGTTGACGGATCTGCCTGTGTGGTTTTGCTTAGAATAAAAGCTAAGCCTGGGGCTTCCCTGGTGGCGCAGTGGTTGAGAGTCCGCCTGCCGATGCAGGGGACATGGGTTCGTGCCCCAGTCCAGGAAGATCCCACATGCCGCGGAGCGGCTGGGCCCATGAACCACAGCCGCTGAGCCTGCGCGTCCGGAGCCTGTGCTCCACAATGGGAGAGACCACGGCAGTGAGAGGCCCGCGTACCGCAAAACAAAACAAAACAAACAAAAAAAAAAAGCTAAGCCTGAACCTTAAGGAAGAAGTCATTGAAGAAGACGGATTTTCCCCATCAAGAATTTAAGAAAAAGTTTCCAGCAACTTTTCCAACAGTTGCTAGCGGTTGCCAACTGCTTCGTCTCACCCCTGCGCTGCTCCTGTCGGGTTTGGGGATGGAAACCTTCTTTTTGCTCATGTCATTTTGAGAATTATCCCTGGGTTGGATGAACTGTTTCAGGGTGCCCTGGCCCCAAAAGCCTTCTGTCCACAGCCCTTGTTCTTGCTGTGCTCCTCTCCGTCCCTTCTCAGTCCTGGTGGAAGATCAGAGGTGGGCAGAAGAGTGGTTTCCTACAGCAGGTAGCAGGACTGGGCTCCAGGAACCATATCGCCAAAGCCTTTTGTCTCAAGAAGCCTGAGAAATGGGACTTACCTGGTGGCACGGTGGTTAACAATATGCCTGCCAATGCCGGGGACGCAGGTTCGAGCCCTGGCCCAGGAAGATCCCACGTGCCGTGGAGCGGCTGAGCCCGTGTGCCACAACTACTGAGCCTGCGCTCTATAGAGCCCGCGAGCCACAACTACTGAGCCCACGCGCCTAGAGCCCGTGCTCCGCAACGAGAAGCCACTGCAGTGAGAAGCCCCGCGCACTGCAACGAAGACCCAACGCAGCCAGCCCCAGCAAAAAAAAGAACCCTGAGAAATGATTGAGGCTGTGGAGGGAGACCAGCCAAGCGCCCTGGGGCACAGAGGGAAGGGGCAGATCTCAGTTAAGGGCTGGGGGAGGGGGCGTGGATGGGGGGGGTCTGATTTCAGGTGGCAGAAAGGTGCAGTTAGGAGAGGGAGTGGCTGGTACAAAGGTCCGGAGATGCCACGGTGCGCAGGCTGCTTCTGGTCTGGCGTGTGTGGGGTCAGGTGCCTGCAGCCCCTGTGTCTGCCCTCCGCCCTCCTATCTGGGAGCAGTTAGGGCCAAACAAACACACACACACACACACACACACACACACACACACTCCTTCTGAGTATTTCTCTAGGGGATCTGTCTTCTGTGCACAGTTTTGCTTCTAATTTCAGGGGGTCTTAGACCCTGGAAGGGATCTTACTCTTGCTTTTCTGCCCAGACACATGGTTCTGAGGGATGAATGAATGCACGGTGGTGACCCCGCTTCTGCTGTGGGACCCCCAGCAACCTGGTTGCATGCTCTGCCTGCTTCTGGAGAGTTCTGAACGAGGCCTGGTCTCTCCCGTCCTGTGCCCTCCAAGCCACGGCTCCATCGCTTTGTGGCTGGTGACCTCGGGCACGTCGTTGAATCTCACTGGACCTTAGTTTCCTCATCTGGAAAATGGGGAAAACCATATTTTCACTTCCAGGGTGGGCTGTGACAATTATGTGAGTTAAGAGCACAGGTTGGCAAACTCGGCAAGCTCCAACCTGGCCCTCAGCGTGGGTCTGTAAATAAAGTTTTATTGGCACTCAGCCATGCCCATTCTTTCGTGTCCTGTCTGTGGCTGCATTCCCACTACAGTGGTGGGTGAGTAGTTGGGACAGAGGCCGTCTGACCTACAAAGATTGAAGTGTTTTTCCACCTGGCCCTTGACAGAAAGCGTGCCGACCGCTGGCTTAGAGCCGTGCCAGGCCTGTGCCTGCAAGTTCCCGTACCCTCATCTGCGCCATGGGGATGCAGTGGCAGCCCCCTGGGAGAGCCGCAGCCGGGGCCAGGGTGTGGGGTGTGCCGAGGACTGGGATGGTGCCTGGTTCGGTTTCCTAGGCGTCCCCGAGGAGCCATGGGGCAGGGCCACATCAGAGCTGTTGAAGGGCTTGAGATCTTTTCTGCCTTTGCCCCCAGGGCTCTGGGTGTGTGGAGGGCCTGGGAGTCTCGACGCCAGCTCTCCCACGTCTCAGATGGCAACGATGAGGCCAGGGTGATCCCCAGACACTGGAGCCCTGTGGGCTTCGGTGGTGTGTGTGTGTGTGTGTGTGTGTGTGTGTGTGTGTAGGACCAAGACCCCGAGGCCAGGAGGGGTGGACTTAGAATGGCACAGGCTCTGCTCAACTCGAGCTGGGGGGTGGGGTGGCGCTTGGCAGCCCTGGGGCTGCAGTTGTCCCCGGGAATAATGTGTCCTCTGTCCTCTGCCAGCAGCTGCTGGCTTGGCCTTGAGGATGGTACAGGGCGGGGCTGGGTTTGGGGGCAGGACAACCGCAGCCAATGCCTGTGGAGCTCTGACAGTGTGCCAGGCTCTGAGCTGGGTGCTCTGCACATATTAACTCATTCAAGCCTCACAGCAGGCAGGAGGTGGGACTTGTCCCATTGTACAGATGAGGAAACGGAGGCAGATGATCTGCTTGTGGTCATGATGATGCTGGGAGGTGGCAGGGTGGGTGGGGATTTGAACCCGGGGCTGTACGGGTGAGTGCTCCGGGACAAGGACTGGGTTTTATTTTTTATTGAGTATCCAGCACAGCCTGAATGCTCAATAAACTTTTGTTGGTGGAATGAAGGCGTCGCCGAATAACTCAGTGAAGGATTCCCTTGTCGGTTTAACACATTTTTTTTTTTTTTTTTTCGGTACGCGGGCCTCTCACTGCTGTGGCCTCTCCCGCTGCGGAGCACAGGCCCCGGACGCGCAGGCTCAGCGGCCATGGCTCACGGGCCCAGCCGCTCCGCGGCATGTGGGATCTTCCCGGACCGGGGCACGAACCCGTGTCCCCTGCATCGGCAGGTGGACTCTCAACCACCGCGCCACCAGGGAAGCCCCTGTTTAACACATTTTTGAAAACAACTTCATTATATGAAGAGTAATACTCAGTGAAGGAAAATCAGAAAAACGCTGGTAAATTAAAAAGAAGACAGTGAAAATACCCGCCTTCTCCCCCACTGCCCCGGTAACTACTTCTGACATCTCTGTATCCCGTTCTCATAGTTTTCCTGTGTGTTTGTATATATTGTCTACACAACTGGGTTTGCACTGTGTATGATATTCTGTACCTTGCTGGTTTGGACGGAGCATCGTGAATAAGTGTTCACAGAGCATCAGTCTGGAGGTCGTGGGTCTTGGTTCTCGAGGAGCTTGGTCTGGTGGGAGGGCACAGGCGGGGTAAGTAGGGTAAGAGAGAGGTGTGTTATGGGGAAAGGAAAGAGGGAGGGCTTCACGACTTGAGGGACGGTTGGGGAAACTTGCGTGTAGGAGGGTAAAAAGGATCTGCACTTTGGAAAAGGCTGCGGGAGGAACACCTGGCAGGAGGACCAGTGAAGGCAAAGACAGAGAGGTGGGATCAGTAAACAACCCTGTATTTGACACATGGGGCCTGGCACGACAGATGCCCGGTGTGTTGGTGCCTGAAGTCATGGCCGGAAACTTGTGGATTTTGGGGGGATGGGGGTGCCCCCTGCGCTGATTCCACACCTGTTTTTCTCCACCACAGGACCGCAGCCTGGCAGGCAAGCTGGAGCCGGTGTCTCCTCCGAGCCCCCCACATGCTGACCCTGAGTTGGAGCTGGTACCTCCACGGCTCTCCAAGGAGGAGCTGATCCAGAATATGGATCGGGTGGACCGCGAGATCACCATGGTAGAGCAGCAGATCTCCAAGCTGAAGAAGAAGCAGGTGCGTGTGGGTGGGGCAATGGCGACTCTCAGCTTCCGATTCAGCAGCAGCTGCCGCTGAGAAGACATCAACACTAGCAGTTAGAGCAGTTGTGAACGCGTGCTGAGCACGGCCCATCGTACTGGCTCATTTTTATGCCCTTTACGTTTATTGGACAAGAGAGCTGTTTTCTGTGGTGCTGTCCAAGGGCGCTTTCTGACAGAAATGTTCTAGATCTGCACTATCCACAATGGTAGCCACTACCCGTATGTGACTGTTGAGCCCTTGAAATGTGCCTAGTGCAGCTGAGGAACTGAATTTTTAATGTCGTTTAATTTGAATTGAAATGAAATTTACACGTGAATAGCCACGTGTGGCTACTGTCCTGGGACGGCACAGGAGCGATGGGTGGGAGGTCAGCATTTACAGGCAGGCTGTCCAGACATGTGGGGTGGGCAGTTACTTCTCTGTGCCTCACTTTCCTCATCCACAATGTGGGGGGAGGTATCACGTGACTCTGACCCTGGCTCTGGAAGCTGTATGAGCTGGGCCTCCTAACTCTGCCTTGGAACATTCACCTCTCTGAGCCTCGGTTTCTTGTCTGTAAGATGGGCACAGATGTGACACCACCTCATAAGGTTGTGAGGAGAGAACAGAGTCATGTGGTGAAAAGAAGTCCTCGTTGTCACTGTCGAAACCAAAAGAAAAGTTAACGTAAAGATTAATAATATTAACTTTATAATTTTAGTTTTAATATTATTGATAGAAAGTTGATAATCTGCCTTTTCCTGGGTCTCCTCCTGCTTCCGTCTGTGGCATCTTCAGGTGTCTGCTCAGATGTCCCCTCCACAGAGGGACCCGCCCTAGCCTTTACAGGAGTCCTCATCCCCAGCCATCCTCTACCCTGGGGGTCAGCAAATCCAGCCAGATCCAGCTCGGTGCCTGTTTTTGTAAATAAAGTTTTATTGGCACACAGCTACGTCCATTTGTTTACACATCATCTGTGGCTGCTTTTATGATACAGCCTCAAAGCTGGGTGGTCACGACAGAGACTGTGTGGCCAACAGAGCCTAAGATATTTACTTCCTGGTCCTTTACAGAAAAAGTTTGCCACCCCTGCTCCAGCCCGTCATCCTGCCTGATGGTGTCACCATTTGAACGAATACATATCTTGCTTTGTGACACTGTGGTCGTCTCACAGTTCTTGTCTCCTGTTCCCTGCCGTGCTCCTAGCAACGCCAGCATGTAGTGGGTGCTCCTTAAAAACTGTGGATTGAGATAGTGTGACACACGTGTTGACCCTGGGGGAAGCAGGGTCACACCCGATCCCCTCCAGGTGAGGATGTATGGGCTCCGTGGAGGTTCAAGGACCCACTCTGGCCACCATGGGCAGTAGAGGGAAGGCTGGTGAGAGATGCTTCCCGGAAGCCAGTTCGGGGCTATGAGAGTGGAACTGGAAAGATGTGCAGTGGGAGGGAGCATTGATCCCAAGAGGCCTCGGGGCTGTCGTTCGCCTGGGGGGACCTGAGGATGGTCCAGAAGCTGGACTGGCCAGCGAGGCTCGGCCAGCTGGGGGTGGTAGGTGGGTTTCCAGGATGGCAGCTCAGCATGTAGGGGGGCCGGGCCCCAGTTGGAGTCAGGCAGGCGTGGCCAAGGCCCGTGGAGTGCTGGGACCTTTAGTCCCCCTGGGCCTGGCTTTGGGCCCAGGCTGAAGCCACAGGCCATGTGCACACGTTTGTGACTGCAGCCAGAAGCCACGTGGCTCAGGGCAGCCCTCGATAGAGTTTTGGGTTTTAATTCCACTTTGGCATTTTTCTTTTTTAACTAAAATTCACAAAACATAGAATGACTCATCTTAAGGTGGACAACCCAGCAGCCTTTAGTACGTTCACAGCGTTGTGCAACCACCCGTTCTATCTAGTTCTAGTTCCAAGACATTTTCATGACCCCGAAAGGAGGCCCCGTACACATTCGCAGTCACTTCCATTTTCCCGTCCCCACCAGCCACTAATCCGCTTTCTGCCTCTATGGATTTGTCTGGACGTTTTCTATAAGTGGGATCAGACACCGTGTGGCATTTTGTGTCTGGCATCTTCCACTCAGCATCATGTTTTCAAGGTTCGTCCGTGCCGCAGCCTGTGCCAGTGTTTCATTCCTTTCACTGCCAAGTAATATTCCACTGTATGGATGGATGGACCACGTTTGTTTATCCATGCGTCAGTTGATGGACGTTTGGGTTATCTCCACCTTTTGACTACAGTGAACCACGCCGTGAACTTTTGCGTTCACGTTTTTGAGCACCTGTTTTCGATTCTGTGGGTCTGTACCTAGGGATGGAATTGCTGGGTCCCGTGGTAACTCTGTGTTTAACGTTTGGTGCCTCGGGGAGGGGCACCTTCACTGACTGGCGAGAATCTCCTTTCTGGCCGTGTATGCCTTCCATTTCTTGCCTTCGTTTGTTTCGCACTGTTTGGAGGGATTTCAGTGTTTTGGCAGGGGCTGGCTGCCCTTCTGAAAGCTACCAACAGGGGTCACTGTGGGACTGAGGCAGCTGGGCTCAACCCTCCAGGCCTTCTGCCAGCAGAAGCCAAAACGATCCTCTGGCTCTTTCTGCGTTGCTCTCCTCTTGGCCGTGTTTTTGAGTTCATAACGCTTTGCTCCCTGGTCAGGGGCAGGATGTGTGAGCCTTGTGAGCAACGAACAGTGTTCTCATCTCGCTCAAGATGGCCTGTCAGATTGTACACCTGCGCACTGGCCTCCTGTGTGACCTTGGGCCAGTGTCTCAAGCTCTCTGGTCTTTGCTTTGCCTTTTGGGTATAAAGCAGACAGCAGCACGAAGGGAAGTCCTTTATGGTGTTTGGAGGAGGGGGGTCCAGTATGAAGACCGCAGGGCAGATGGCGATAACGACGAGGATGAGAAGCTGCCTTTTAGGTGCTGAGTGCTTTGCGTGTGTCAGCTTGTTTCATTCTCATAGCAACTCTCTAGGATGGAAACTTGAATTATCCCCACTTTCCAGATGAGGAAAGTGAGGCTCAGGAGTTTAGCAAGCTCCCAAGCTTACACAGCAAGTAAATAGTAGAAATAGAGTCTGGTCTGGACAGTTTGGGTCCAGAGTTGCCACAGCCTCTCCTGAGGATGACGGTACTGATGGCGGAAATAATGGATAACGGCTGGCCTTCAGCGAGCCCCCAGTCTGCACAGTACATACATTAACTCATCAGGGAGGCACAGCCACGAGCCCCACTTTACAGATGTGGAAGCTGAGGCACAGCGGAGTTAAGCTGCTCGCCGATGCTCACCTAGCGGATAAATCGCCACGGTTGGACTTGAACCCAGGAAGGCTGGCTGCAGAGCCCGGAGTTGGCCCTGGTTGGGCCCTCCCCTTTGGGAACTGGGGCCTCTCCGGGGCTCGGAGTCCCTGCGGGTGACTCAGGGGAAATGGTTAGCAGCCTGACTTCCTGTGTGGGGCCACCCGCCCTCCCGCCCAGGGGTGCCGCCCTCCCGCCCAGGGGCAGGGGGCGCTGTCTCTCCTTCCTCCTGCTGGCGTGCTCACCACTCCACTCTCCCCGCTCGCTCCCCACAGCAACAGCTGGAGGAGGAGGCCGCCAAGCCACCGGAGCCCGAGAAGCCCGTGTCGCCACCACCCATCGAGTCAAAGCATCGCAGTCTGGTGCAGATCATCTACGACGAGAACCGGGTACGCCCTGACCTGCCCGCAGAGCCCCTACACCAGCTTCTCCTGCTCTCCCTGTGCTGGCCACCAGGTGGGATGCAGGTGTCGCTGTGAAGGGCCTGGCTCTCTCCCGGGGCCTTGGTGTTCCCATCTGTGAAATGGGAACCTGTATGACCACCCCCCCCCACCCCCACAAACCTGGGTGTGTGTGTGGGAGGGGGAAAGGGTGCCCAGTGGAGACCCATCTTGGTGTGGCTGTGGTCTGTTCTGCTCAGACATGCCGACTGGTGTGGACCGTGGCTGGCCTGTGGGATGCAAAGGAAAATGCAGGCATCAGGTCATAGGAGAGCTTCAGGGGCCAGTTGATCAGCGGGGGGAACGGGCAATCACTTAGGTACTCATGCAGAAGAAATTCCTGTAATGCAGAAAACAATAGTAATATTCATCACGACAGCAAACATTAGTTGAACAGCTCCTCCAGGCGATGGGCCAGGTGTTTTACATAGCAGTCCTCTGAGGGTAGGTATGGTGATTGTCTCCATTTAACACAGGGAGAAATTGAGGCCCAGAGAGGTTAAGTGACTTGTCCAAAGTCACACAGCTGGGAAGCGGTGGACCTGGGATTTGAACCCGTGGGCCATCAGATCCCAGGGCCTGATTCGTCAGCACTGGCCTCTGCTTACATTTAGCCCTGGAAAGGGCTGTTGGATGGTTGAACGCAGGGTCTGTAGCAGACAGTGGGGACTTACAGAGATCTGTGGAGGGCAGCTGCTGGGTGTCTGGAGGGGGAGGGGCTCAAGGTACCCAGAGCAGAGTGTCTCCCAGGGGCTGAACCCCAAGGCTTGAGCTGCTCTAGAGCCTGGGAACGTGCTTAGGGCTATAGCTCCAGGCAGGAAGCTATTGGATCGACTGGTGGCTCTGCCTCCACCTCTTGAAGCTGCAACAGATGCAGGATGAGACTGAACCTGCTGGAGGCCTGGGAACGGTGTGCTGGGCCTTGCAGGGCCGGTCACCCTTCCATGCCCTGGCTCCCTACCCCAAATAACACTAATAACAATCACAGTGATAGGAGAACTAAGGGGCCACGTGTGCTTTAGCCAGATGTCCTGGGTTCAAATCCCATCTCTGCCACTTCCTGGCACTGTGACCTTGGGCAAATTAATTAAGTCTCCCTGCAACCCATGTTCCTTACCAGTAAAATGATGATAATTATAGCACCTACCTTATACCATGGTGTGGGGATTAGATGAGTTCATTATGTAGTGCCCTTGGAACAATGCCTGGCACCATGTAGGTGCTAGCTGGCACTATTAATTGTTGTCATTGTTGTAGTCTTTGTTATTCTTTTCTTCTTGTTATTGTTTATATTTTGCATGATTTCATTTTTTCCTCTCCAGACCCATTTAAGATGGGTACTATTATTCTTTCTATTTCACTCATAAAGAAGCCATGGCATTAAAAAAAAAAGAAGCCATGGCTCAGAGAGGGAAGGTGACCTACCTGAGACTGCACAGCAAGTGAGCTTTGAGGCTGGGGATCGGAGCCAGGGTTGAGTTGGCTCCAGGAGCCTGTGGTAGGGGGACAAAAGCGGAGCTCTGGATCTGTCACCCTGGCAGCCCCTCTGCCTGCCCTCCCTGATCCTTGGGTGGGAAAGCAGGCACAGTTCCTTCCAGCAGCTGTGGTGGCAAGTTGATGGCTTTGCCCAGGATGTCACCACAGTGCCCTTGGCCCTTTTTGGGGGCTCAGTCTTTTGGGGGCCGGCAGACTCTAGCAGGCTGGAGCCCTCAGCCCTCCCCAGCCAGACTCGAAGGCACAGGCCTTTGGTGCCCCCTGTGGGAAATTGGCTCCATGTTCCATCCCAGCCACTCGTCCCCACTTCCCTGGGGATTTGGGGGGTCCCCTCCGGGTCTCACCAGGTTCTCCCCAAAGAGCTATAGCTACAGATCTGATTGGTCTTTGGTTCCTTGGCCTCAGCACTCCTCCTCCCCCAAGAGCAGTTAAGACACCCCTTCCCGGGTCTTACCCTGGGTGGTCTCCCTGCCAGAATTCCCGCTTCCTCCCGCCCTGATTTTCTGCAGCTCTGTGTGATGGAGGGTGGTGGGTGGGCCTGGATTCCAGTCCAGCCTGTGCCCTCATGAGCTGGGTGGTTTATTTCACTTCCAGGCCTTCCATCGTCCTGGGTCCTGGCCACAGTCTTTTTTTTTTTTCTTTATTTTAAATAAATTTATTTATTTCATTTTTGGCTGCGTTGGTCTTCGTTGCTGCACACGGGCTTTCTCTAGTTGCGGTGAACTGTGGCTACCCTTCATTGTGGTGCAGGGCTTCTCATTGTGGTGGCTTCTCTTGTTGCGGAGCACGGGCTCTAGGCACACGGGCTTCAGTAGTTGTGGCGCACGGGCTCAGTAGTTGTGGCTCACGAGCTCTACAGCGCAGGCTCAGTAGTTGTGGCGCACGGGCTTAGTTGCTCCGCGGCATGTGGGACCTTCCCGGACCAGGGCTCGAACCCACGTCCCCTGCGCTGGCAGGTGGACTCTTGTCCACTGCGCCACCAGGGAAGTCCCCCTGGCCACATTCTTGAGGCCACAGAATTGATGTGGCTGAGACGGTGACTGGAAGGGCTTTGTAAACTGTGAAGTGCTGTGCCAGGAAGGGTCCAGGAAGTCAAGATTCTTGGGTACAAGAGGCAAAAACTCAGCTCAGACTGGTTGAGGCTTAAAGAGGGGTTATTGAGTCTCGCGATGAAAGTTGGTGTTAGTTTACTTCAAGTATGTGTGGACTCAGGTGCTCAAACAAAGATGTTTGGGAGCGCTCTGTCCCCACCTCTGCTCTCTCTGTGCCAGTGTCATTCCCAGGAGGGGTTTCCCAGGACATGGAGAAATGACTGCCCGCAGCTCTAGGCCCACTGACCACTCCCAGGCTGGGTGGGAAACTCTTCCCAGACGTCTCAGCCACAGTCCCAGGGTTGGCTCTCATTGGCTGGCTGGAGTCACAAGCCCACTTCTCAGCCAGTGGAGGCCAGTGGATTTGAGTACGCTGATTGGTCAGGGCTGGATCTTAGGCCAACCTCTGGAGTCTGGTGGTGGAGTCAGCCCCCTCCCCGCCCTGCCCCAGGGAATAGATAGAGGAGGGGGGCGCTTCTCCCAAGAGGAGGTCAGGGGCAGTGGAGCGGAGGCTGGCGGGGCCTATGCAGCCTGTGCCCCCGACCCTGGGCTGGTGCCTACCAAGTTGGGGTCCCAGAGCACAGGCATTGTCCTCTCTCCCCGCCAGCTCCTCAGGCTGGGGGCTTTATGCCCGTTTATGTTGATTTCATTCTGATGGGGTTCTGACAGTAAGTGGGAGTCAGCACCCCTACTCTGTATTGTCAGATGAGGAAATAGAAGCCCTGGTTAATTTCCCTGCGGCCTTTCAGCTAGTGAGTGTCGGGCTAGGGCTCCAACCCTGGTTCCTGGGATTCTGAGACCAGGCCTCTGCCTGGTAATTTCAGGTGCGCAGGGCCTGTCCATTCATTCATTCCTTCAGCAGCCGTGTAACTGGACATCTGCTCTGGGCCTGCCACTGTTCCAGGCACTGGGGGTGCAGTGGTGACCTCGGCACCAGCCCACTCACGTTGGCTTTCTGATGGGGGGAGACGGAATCACACTCAAGCCACCACATGCAGGCACAACGAGGGCCTGAGGAAGTTGCCCCTCCTTGTCCCGATCCCCCTTTCTTTCCTTTCATCTCTGCCTCACTTTGCCCCAGCCCCGTTGACCCTTGTGTTTCCTGACTATGCAGGCGTGCTCTTGCCTCAGGGTCTTTGCACTGGCTTCACCCTCTGCCCGCAGCTCCTTTTTCCCACTGGGCTCACTCTCTCACTCTTTCAGCTGTTTCTTCAAATGTCCCCTTTTCAGCCAAGGCCCATTTTGACCCTCTGTTTAATCCTGAAAACCGTCAACGCCTCCTCTCCCTGGCTTTAATTCTGTCCTTTGCCCTTGTTCCCACTGGACCTAATTCATATTTTCTTGTTTATTGTGTTTCTTGTGAACAGAGGCTCTGTGAGGACAGGGATATCTGTCTTTCTCTCCCAGCTATATCTCTAGCACCTAGAACAGTGCCTGGCACACAGTAGGTGCTTACTAAATGTCTGCTGAACAAATGAATGAATGGCAGAGGGTAGGGAGACTCTTCCTCCGGAAGAGTCCTCTGGTTTGGGGGCTGTGGGGACTGGCCTCTGCCCCCAGTGAAGGTTGGCGGGGGTCCCCCTGCCTGGGCTGAGCCTCGGGGGCCGGAAGCCGAGTGGGCAGGAGCCCCTCAGATGCCTTGGGCAGGAACAGCCAGGACTTACTGCCCCTTGGGGGATCAGTCGGATTAAATTTTAATCCTCCTTCCTTTCCTGCTGGTTCCTCTGAGAGGCGGACACAAGGGTCTGTCTCTAAATGCCCCACCGGCTGGAAAACGCAGCTTCCCGCCAGGCAGGGCCTGCGTGGCTGTTCTGCAGACTGGGCTCTGGCTCATCATCCCTTCGGGGCACGAGGACGAGGCGTCAGCGCGCCTAGGGTGGGGAGGGGGGGTGGCTGCGTGGCGGGGCCGGGCAGGTGCACACAGATGGCAGAACAGGAAACAGGGTTCTTCTAGGCCCCGAGGGGCAGGAATGGGCGCTGCAGGGCCAGGACTGGGAAAGGCCTCTTGGAAGCAGTGGGTGGGCCGTCGCCCCGAGGAGGGCATTCGGGCGCGGGAGTCACAGCTCAGGTGAAGGCTCACAGAGGAGACAGGGTCTCCATTGATCTTCAAAGGGAGTGTGTCGGGGGTGGGAGGTGGAGGTCTGGTGGGTCTGGGAGGATGCTCACACTTTGAGTTTGGGTAAAACAAACACAAGCAGCATTCGTCAGCGCTAGCGAAGGATGTGTAAATAAGGGACAACTGGCACAGCGCTGGTGCTCTAGGAATTTAGGGCAGTGGGCAATCCAGGTAGACGTCCTGGGGGAGACTTGAGCTAGGTCTGCACGATGGGCTCTGTTGGGAAAAGGTAGAAGGATATTTGCAGTGGAGAGGACTGTGGCCTGTCCAAAGATGGCGAGGAAGCAGAACTCCTGGAGGCCCTCTGATGGCTGAGGGCGAGAAGGAAATCAGAGAGTAGGACCCAGGTCCCCTTTGGTCTTCGATTTTAAGCATCTTACTAGTAAAGTTTTTTATCCAGTGTGATTATGACTAAGCAGGACAGAGACGAGCAATTCTCTTGGTAATGACCAAGACGGTGAAGCATTTTGTAGAGCATTCTGGGGGTCCAGGCACCCTGATTCTCAGCTTCAGACTCCCTTCCACCCGAGTCGTGATTCGGGGCTTTCAGAGCAGCGGCTCAGGCCCCGTGCCGAGCCGGGCCCTTGCCTCTGCCTCTGCGTCTGGCCGTCCTAACTGCTCCTGGCTTCCAGGGCTTCCTCCAAATTCCTCCGCCTACAGGGAGCGTCGTCCTAACGGACTTGTGAACAGGAGTCCACGAATTCCGCCTCACGCACTCAGTCGTCTCCGTCACACACCCGGGAGGGCTCTGGAAGGGGTCTTCCGGCTGCTGGTACAGATGAGGACGCCGGGCCTCGGGGGTAACTGCTCCCCGAAATGCTGTAGCGCTTGGCACCTGGACGCGGTGTGGAGGGCTGGGCAGCGGGGGCCTAGCGGGAGATGGGGGCTGGGCTCCTGGCTTCCTGGGTAGGCGGGTGCTGCCTTCACTCTGCAGTAGAGGAGGGTGAGGCCGGGAGCTCAGGCTGGAACTGACGGGCTAGAATGGGGGCTCCAAGGGGCGGGGCGCCGGCCAGGGGGCTGGTCAGCGTGAGGTCCGGCCGCCCTGCTCATCAGGAGCTGGGATAGTGTGTGTGTGTGTGTGTGTGGGGTGGGTACACGTGCGCATGTGTGTGGGTTCGTGTGTAACTGTGGAAAGCTGTGCTCACATGTGTGCAAATGGTGTGCGTGGCTCAGCCCCGGTAGAGCCCGTGACTTCTGTGCATTTGTGCATCCACGCACATATATGTGTGGACACACGTGTGTTTGGGTCGGCACGTGTGGGCGCAGCTGTGGTTATGTGTGCGTGGATACACCCGGGCGTTTGTGGGTAACTCGTTAGCTCTGTGGCACGTGTAGAGGCACGTGAGTGGCTGTGCGCACGTGTACGCAAAGTGGCTCGCATGGGGCACGTGTGTGACTGTGTGTTTATACTTTTGCACATGCACGTGTCCGCTTGGGTACACAGTGTATTTGTGCATGCTGTGCGCATGCATGTGTGAAGGCGTGTGTGTGTGAGTCGTCTGGTGTGACACACGTGTGTATATGTTTGTGCTTTTATAGATGTAGACGTAGTATTTGGTCATGTGGGTCCACGGGGCTCGTGTGCACCTGTCTGCACAGGTGACTGAGGTCTTTCGTGCCCCAGGTGCTCTGGCCCCCGGGAGGCCAGGCCGCTCGGACCCTGGGGTCCCCAGCAGGAGGAGTGCCGTCTCCCTGTGAGACCCCAGCCCGAGCCCCCAGTGTCAGGCAAGAGCCCTGGCGGCGGGTCGAAGCCAGGGGCGGGCGGTTTGTCCCGTCCTGTTGGCTTGTGCTCCTGGTTTGTCCCCTGCAGCTGAGCAGGGTGACCTCAGGCAGTGACTTCCCAAAGGCTAGGCGCTGTGGGAGACCCGGTGGGCCTTGGCCAAGAGTTTGGCTTTGGTTCTCGTGGGGGCGAGAAGCCGTCAGCCGAGCGGGTGGGAGGGAGTTCCTAGTGTGGGTCTGAATCTGTGGCCGTGCTCCATTCCAGGGTGTTGGGGGGAGCCTCCCCTCCCTTTGCAGAGGGACATTAAAACAGAATCGACAGCATACACTTAGTTCCTCGTAGAACTTCCTTGAAAAGGTCCTGGGAGTTTGGTACCCGGGGTGAGCGCGGCTGTCGCGCGGATGGGGAGACTAAGGTCCAGGCGGGTGAAGCGACTTGCCGAGGGTTAGAGCAGAGTGGACTCCCAGACGCGGGCCCCTGCTGGACAGATGTGTGTTTCTTGAAAGGCCTGCCTGTCTGGGGGAGGGGCCCGGGAGGCAGGACATCCCCGCCAGCTCCCCGGGAGCTGACAGCAGATTTCGTACCCACCCCACACCCATACAAGCTGGACCCATGAAGCCGGGAGCGGGAGTGTGGTAGCACGAGGTGGAAGAAGTGTCCCCACGAAGACGTGAAGAGGTGGGGTGCCGGTTCAGGGCCTGCCTGTCCCAGCCTTTAGCTGCCACTTGAGCTGCGCACTTTGGGTCGGCTGTGTGACCCCAGTCTCAGCTTCCTTGTGTGCAAATGGGGCTGATGCTAGAACCTTCCGCAGAGGGTTCCTGCAGGAATCCACACAGACGGGGCTTCTAGAGGATCCAGCCCCGGCACGTGTAGGGGGTCACCTGGTGTGAGCCGTGACCTTGTCGTTATTGTTGACAGCAATAATCATAACAGCCGGCCCTCACCCAGCTCCCACCGCGTGTCAGATGCTGATTTTCGCGCGGTACGTGTGTCAGCTCATTTAATTCTCTTAGTAGCTGCATGGGGCGGTGCTGATGTTATCCCCGTTTCGTAGATGAGGAAGCTGAGGCTCAGTGGTGAAGGGACTTGCCCAAGACCACGCAGTTGGCAAGTGGGTCAGAGCCCAGGCTGGCTGGCCGTGTAGTCTTGCTCTTGGCCGCCCCGCTGCCCCGTGTTCCAGTGTTGCGGCATCTTTAGGACTGTTCTGTGGCAGGTTTCTTCTGGGTGAATCGTAGGTGTGCAGCCTTTTGGAAACTGAGTTGTGTTAAAAGGCCCCAGGGCCGCTCAGGGCTTAAGAGCAGAGCCTGGGGGAGGGTCCGTTAGGGAGCAAAGGAACTCTCACGCCAGGTGTATGACGGAGAGTTGGTGGCTCAGGGTACACCTGGCCGCCTGGGCTCCCCGTGGCTTTGGCAGGTAAGGAAGGGGCTCCTCCCTGGTCTCTTCTCCAGGGGCTACAGGAAGCCCCCTCCCCAGGTGCCTGTGTTCCTGAGACAGTGAAGATGTGGTTGAAGATGGAATGCACTCTGGTTCATACGACACACACAGGCTTCTAGAGGCCCTATACGGGTCCCAGATCTGAGACCCAGGCCCAGTCGTGTGATGCGGCAGTTTCCAGTGGCCCAGTTGCTCCAGCCCTGCCCTTCCTGTGTTTGGCATCATTCCTTTATCTAGATGGGCAGTTGCTGCTGTTCCTGACAGAGCCTCATGAGTGCACACAAACTCCTATTGATCCTTCAAAACCCAGCTGTGTATCCCTCCTGTTACCTTTCTGGAGAGAGTGACTCTGACCCGCTTAATGCCTCCCCCGTATACCACACGTTCGTTTCCTGCCTGAGCATATTAATCTGCCATCACTGCTCATGACCAGCTGCCCACTAGACTGGGTTCATTGTAGGCAGAGGCCGATATCATTCATTTTGTTTCATGCCCTGGTGCTTAATACAGAGTGAATGCTCAAATGTTCGGGAAGCTACCCTGTTCCCTCCTCGCCCTATACCTAGTCCTTCACTTGGTCCAGCTAGGGAATTCTTCCATCTTTGATACCCCATGGCTGACACTTTCTGGCTTTGAGGTGTGGCCAGGCTGGAACCTCTCCCACTCCGCACCCCCCCTCCCCCAATAGAAGACGCTGGACCCATGCCTAGTGGAGGCCCTGGATGGGACCAGCCCATATCTTTCTCCCCTCTTGGAGCTTGGAGATCAGAAAAAGGACGTTTCCTTACATCATCTTTCTGTGCCTCAGTTTCATCAGCTGTAAAATGGGGATACTCCTTAAACCTGCCTGACTTCGTGTTATGTGTGATTCAAGTATTAATAACGCGTGCCGTGTGCTCAGTGCTTGGCTCATAGTAGGTTCTCAATAAAATGGCCATCGTTACAGTAATAATTTGCCCCCTGCTCTCCCGGCCCCCAGCCACGCTCTGAGGCTGCTGCCCTCAGGGTTTTGGCTCGCACAAAGGGGGCCGAGATCATGGCTTGCTCTTGGGTGGGCTGGGCCCAGGGCTCTAGGCGGAGCTAGTTCTAGGCGCCAGCTTGAGCCCACCTACATACCTACCCTCTGTCATGGGGGCTGGGGGAGAGGGTGAGGCTGGCCTGTTGCCAGCACCGCTCCTCCCTGCTACGACACCCGAAGCCTGGGCCTCGAATTCTGTTGTAAGCAGGGCTCTGGGTCACCCGCGTTTAGTGGGTCTGGATTTGGGGGTCATTGCGAGACGGTTTCGACCTGTTGATGGTGTCTTGCTTGGCTGGTCCTGCCAGCCCGCGCTGAGCCCTGGATGGTCTTCCTGAGTTTGGCTGAGTCAGGAGCACCCAGCCTTTCCTGGGTCGCAGGAGGGGCTCAGGTCTCCCACGTGTGTGCCGTGGGCACCCCGCTTTCCATCTGACAGAGACCCGCCCTGAAGTCATCACCTTCCACAGCTCTCTGCCCACCCCGTCCCCAGGCTGGCCCGGCTGAGCGGGCCCTGTGGTCCCTGCCTGGGGGCCTGGACCAGACACAATGTCCGCCTTCACGGCCAGGGGCCCCGGGGGTCCGGCCTGTTGAATTCGCAGCCGCTAAGCCCTTTCTGCCATATGTTCCTGTTTTCCTAATAAGTCCGGGTTGTGAGTGGGGAGGCGGGGAGGCCCCAGGGCAGCTCAGAAATAGTCACATGATTGTGAAATACAAGAATCCTAGAAAGGGTATCTCCCAGCGCCTCTATCTCGTCCTCCCTCCCCCTCCTCCTGCCCCCTGACTGCGGAGGTAATTGTAGACACCCAGCCGGCTTCCAAGGCGCAGGAAGGCATCTCGGGCCTGGCGGGAGCTGTGCCCGCCCCAGGCCCTGGGGGGCGTCAGGCTGGGGGCTTCAGGGGCCCGGCGCCAGAGAACAGGGTGCGTTTGTTCGAACCGAAACTTGGCGGGTTTGCCAGGGCCACTGCGGGGATGCTGAGGCCCTCTGTGTTTGTCTCCAGCCCCGGGAGGGCTTGTAGGGGGACCCTTCCCCGGCCCCGTCTCCGCCCCTGGGCCTGGACGGGCATGCTGGGCTGGGCAGCTGCCTGCTGGTGTGTGTGTGTGTGTGTGTGTGTGTGTGTGTGTGTGTGTGTGTGTGCGCGCTGGTGTTTTTTTTTTTTTAATTCCTCCTCTTCTCCGTCACCCTGCAGAAGAAGGCCGAGGCTGCACATCGGATTCTGGAAGGCCTGGGGCCCCAGGTGGAGCTGGTGAGCTGGGGAACAGGGTGGGGCGCTCTGGGAGGGGGTGGGCAGGGGGGCAGGTGGGGGTGAAGGGAAGGAGAAGTCGTCTGTTGCCAAGCCCTGCCCTGTCCTCGGAAGGGGGCACGAGATCCACCCTTTGGATGAGAGGGGCGGGCAGGTAGCGACGGGCAGGCCGCACCGGGGGTGAGAAGGGATGCGTCGGCGCTCCAGCTACGCTCCCAAGCCCAGCCAGTCGGGCTGCAGGATTCATCAGCTGGAGTCCAGCCCGTTTGGCCCAGTTTATTGTGGAAAGCCCGTGCTCTGGGCCCGGTCCTCTGAGTTCAGCTCTCAGGTCTGCTACTTAATAGCAGGTGTCTTAACCTCTCTGTGCCTCAGTTTCGTCATCTGTAAACTGGGACTAATAATAACACACATCCCACTGGGCTGTAGTGAAGATTAACCACACTGAGTTTTGGAAAGCCTGATGGAGAGTAAGTGCTGAGCGTTAGTTCTTGCTGTTGTTATTATTACTGTTGTCAGTATCATTTGACTGATGGGAAGATGCCATGTCAGCAGCAGAGCTGGGAAGCAGACTCAGGCCTTTTCTCTCTCAGGCACCCATCACCCTATGTGTCACCAGAGATAGGAAACAAGGGAGCACCGAAACTCCCGGCTGGTGGCCTTGGAGTCCTGGGAGAAATGGCCAGAGTGCCCACCTGCCTGGGACCTCGCTGTCCCGCCGAGCGGGTGGGTGCAGAACCACGGGGGGCAGCGCGTGGGGACACGCACACAGGGTGGATGCGAGGGATCCCCGTGCGTGTGCGCGTGTGCAGGCTGTGGGGCAGAAAAACATCGGACGCGTTTGGAGCCTAATTTTAAACTTGGCTTCACCGTGTGTTTGCCGAGTGGCCTTGGGAAAGGGACTCGGTTTTCTCATCTGTGAAATGGGGAAACCGAGGATCTGGATGAGGGAGTGCTGAGTTGGTGCGGGGAAAAGGCTCACTGACGCAGCTCTTGGCCTGTGGTGAGCATTCAGTGGCGTGGACCCTTAGGAGGGAAGAGCTCTTTGCTCCGGAGTTTCTTCTGCAGTGACAGCTGCCCCTCAACCTGGGGTCCGTGCGCTTAGGCCACTGAGAAACTGTGAGCAGCTGGCCTCTTACTGCTCCCAGGTCCTCTCAGGGGGCAGAGCCAGACAGGGAGTGGGGGGCTCCTACGGCTCAGGGGCGGGCCCAGGACCTCTCCTGGGGTGGGTGACAGGCTCCCAGCCTGCGGCCTGGCTCCCCTTTGGGCATGCTTTCTGGGATGTCTCTAGCAGCCTCTTTTTAAAAAAATTTAAGTAGCGTTATTGAGATGTGATCCACATGCCGTACAATTCACCCATTTAAAGAGTACAAGGTAGTGGGTTTTCGCACATTCACAGATGTGCACAGCCATCTCCATGATCGATCTGAGAACATTTCACCATCTCAAAAAGAACTTTGTTCCCTGAAGTATCACCTCCTTATCTCCCCTCCCCCCCTCCCCCCCACCCCCCTTCCTCCCCCTCCCTCCCAACCAACCACTAGTCTGCTTTCTGTCTCTATGGGTTTCCCTCTTCTGGGCATTTCGTATCAGTGGGATCATACAATACGTGGCCTGTTGTGTCTGGTTTCTGTCACTCAGCATCCTGTTCTTAAGGTTCATCCACGAGGTAGCCTGTGTTGGTGTTTCATTCCTTTTTATGGCTGAATCGTATTCCATTGTGCGGATGGACCACATTTAGTTTATCCATTTATTCATTGGTGGGCGTTAATGTTGGTTTAGCTTTCGGACATTATAAAGGAAGTGGCTGTGAACAGTAATGTACAGGTCTCCATGTGGATGTGTGTGGCCCTTTCTCTTGGGTAGATACCTCGGCCTGGACCTGCTGGATCGTGTTCATTCTGTGTTTACTCTCTTGAGGAATTAATGACCAGACGGTTTTCCAGAGTCGCTCCACTGGTTTCCATTCCCACCAGTAAGCTGCTGTTCACCTCGGTTTCCCTTTCTTGCCAATGGGGCTGGCAGGACTAGAGGCGTAGCCCAGCCATTTCCAGACCTGGAGGCTCTCCCTCTCCCCTTTCCTGACCTAATTAGTCCTGGAGGCTCCTGGGTAGGGGGCTGGAGTGTGAAGGGAGCCGCTGAGAACAGCAGGGCGTCTGCCGGGCTCACGACTTCAGTGATTCTTTCCTGGGTCTTTGGGGGTGACGAGACTGTCCTCTGCTTGGTGGTCTCACAGTAGAGGCTTCCTCAAGGCTGGTGGCGCAGGAGGCCGAGGTCTGGGGGGGCGGCGTGGCTGTCGCCGCAGTGCTCTAGGAGCTCTAGAAGGCGGTGGGCTCTTGCCTTGGTGGCCTTCCGTGGGGCTGGAGAGGGGCCTCACGTTGCCAGGGCACCTACTGTGTGTCAGGCCTTGTGGAAGCGTCACCATCCATTTTCTAGGTGAGGCTCAGAGAGGGCAGGGCCTTGCCCAGGGTCACACAGCACGAGACGAAGCGGGGAGGTGTGCTGAGCCCGTGGGGTCGTGGCTGACCGCTTCTGCACTGGTCTGCCCTCTGTCTTGGTTCCCACAAGGCCCGAGTGACCAGAGGCGTCCTCCAAGCAGAGGCAGCTCTGAGGCGCACCCTCAGCGGGGCCTGCTTCGGGTCCCCCAGGAATCCGAGCTCAGGCCAGGAGGAAGGGCCCGGGGCTGCTCACCCCGGGTCTCGGGTCCCTGGGCTGCACCCCGGGGAATCCAGTTCCCTGGAGGTGTCTCCCATCTGCAGCCCAGGGAACAGTCAGCCGAGGAAGACAGTGTTGAGTGCTCTGTGACCTCCCTGGTGGGGAGGCCTGGGCCCGGGAGAAGCCCACGTGGGAGAGGAAGATGATGAACAGCGTGGGCGGCTCCAGGCAGGGCTCTGCGCCCTGGGGACCAGGCCTGGCCCCTAGCGGGCAGCAGGGGGAGGGTGTGGGCAGCCCCATCCCCCCGCCTCCTCGCCCTGCCGCTTTGAGTACTGGTTTCCTTCCTGTTCAGAGGTGTTATTTTAAGAAGCCGTGTCACCAGAGGGCTGAGGGCCAGCGCAGACACTCCGTTTCTAGCAGCTCGTCCGCCTGGTTCTTCTGGGCCACCCGCCGGCCGCCTGCCGTCAGGTCTGGAGGGGACCCTCCTTCCTTCTCCCCGAGACCCAGCTTCTCTTCCTTAGTCACTTCTGTCTGGGGCCTTACAGTCTCGCACATCCTCCCCTTTGTGCTCCTTCTCCCTCCGATTAGTTGGCTGCACCCCCATTTCTAGAGGAGGAAATGGAGGCATGGAGGGGGCGGGCCTTCCTGCAGGTACCCTAGGCCCCCCAGCCTCGCTCCTCTGGGGTCCGCGGCAGGGACTTTCCCTCTTAGGTCTCGCGTCCCCTTGGCGGGGGCTGGAAACCTGGGAGGTAGCAGAGAAAGCTGCTGTGGGTGTGAAGGCCAAGGTGGCCGCGTGGCCGCTGACTGGGGACATGCCTCCTGGGACAGAAGGAGGCCTTGCCTGGCCTTGTGTGTTCCCTCGCCTGCAGGTGGCGAGGAGGGGCGTTAGGGGGGACGCCCTGTGGCCCCGCCCTCCCCTCAGCAGTGCACCAGCCAAGGAGGTGTCACGATCCTTCCTCACCCCCGACCCACTCACACGTCTTCCGAGGCGGCAGCCCGTCACCATGGCAACAGACAGCCAGCGGAGGCTGCCCTGGGCCCAGAGGCTTCCCTTCCCACCCAGGTCTCAGTGTACCTCGAAGGATGCTCAGCGAGTGCCTCCTTGGGGGACAGCCCCCGTGGTCAGAGGCAGCGCACCCCACAGTGTTCTCTGACTTCTCCCTGGCCTTTTGCCGAAGGCCACCCGGAGGGGCACGGTGCTGTGTCCTCCTCTTACCCAGCGGGGCTGGAGGGTGAAAGTGATTCCTTCCCCTGCGAGTTTGGCGGGTCAGAGGCGGGCTGGGACCCCGCTGCCCTCCCAGAAGCCAGTCTCCCCTTTTCTGGCCCATCCCATTTTGTAGAAACGGGCCGCCCCCCCGCCCCCCGCCCATCACTGGCACCCGGGGTCTCTGTGTGTGGTCCTTCAGCCCCTCCTGGCCTCCTTAGACCGTGGAGACTTTGCCATCTTTAAAAGCAAAAAAAAGCAGCTGAGTCACCACGTGTGACATTCCCTGGGCTACTCGAAAGCCCAGCGAGGTAGGTCCTATTTGCTCTACACCCATTTTCCGTATGAGAAAACCGAGTCCTGGAGTGTTGAAGGCATGTGTCCAAGGTTACACAGCTAGTGAAATTGGGGCGCATCTGTTCCTGGAAACCGAGCCTTTAAGCCACACTCATTCCCGCCCGGCCTGTGTTTTATTGGCTTGTGAGGAACGTAAAGGACCGGGCGCAGAGTCACCTGGGGTTAAACGTGGGCATTTGAAGCCCTGGAATTCAGCACAGGCATCTCTGTGGGGCTCCTTGCTGTCCTGAGATGTGGGCTCTCCACCATGTGCAGTAACGTCTTGCCCCTCTCTGGTTGGGAAGTTTTGCAGTGAGTCTGACGGTGGTCTCCCCTGTTGCCTTCCTGTTCAGACACCCAGAGTGGGGGTGGGGAAACCTCCCCATTTTGAGCCAAGCACCTTGGAAGGGCGGCTGACCCAGTGTGGCGGGACATGGCCTGTGCTAGCCGTGAGGCGACATCTCCATCCCAGGTGGAGCAGCTGGCCTTGGGGCCTGCAATTGCCTGAGTGATGGTGAACTGTCATGGAGGGAACCTGGGGGACACTGGGAGAGAGGCGCCGTTTTCCTCAACCAAGGCTGCCTGTGATTCGCAGGGCAGCAGAGGCCCCTCCTTGAGGACCCTGCCCTGTCCACAGCGAGCAGGAGGCCTGTCCCTGGGGACATGGCAGGTTGGACCTGTGGCCATGCTGCTTGTGGGTGGTCCCCATCAGCTGGGATGATGTCAGGAGGTGTATTCAGGTCCATGATCAGGGAGAAGTTCAAGGGTGGGGCCTGATGTGCCCTCTTCCCTCACCCCGGGGCCCTGCCCTGAGGCTTCAGGACACCATGTCTCCATCTTCACCTGCCCAGCCTGACCCGTCACACTCTGTACCTGGTTTTTGTACCACAGTCATCCATGGCTGTCTGGGAGGCTCCTGCTACCTGTGTGGGTGTGTGAGACAGAGAGGGGGAAGGAGGGGAGAGGGAAGGGAAGAGAGGGCAACACAAAAAGAGACACACAGAGACATAAAGAGGGGGACATGCAGAGAAGGGAGCAAGCAGAGAAAGGGCAAACCCCTTCCTCCAGGGCTGGAGCTGAGAGGCGGGATGCCTCATCTCTTACCAGCCAGAGGCAAATGTTTTAACTTCTCAGGGACTAGATTTTCTCACCTGTAAAATGGGGATGGTAATTGTATCAGTCAGCGACTGCTGTGTAACAAATCAGCCCCAAACATAGTGGTTTGAAACAACAACATTTTGCTGTTTTCCGCGAGTGTAGAAGTCAGCTGAGTAATTTCTCTCGACTGGGCTCAGCTCACTCACATCCGTGGGCAGCTGGGAGGTCAGCTGGCGGCTCACGGTTTTGCTGGGATGGTCCTGCTGTCCTCCATGCAGCTCTCTGCCAGGCTACACTTGGTCTCTTGACGGGGGTTGGGGGGGGCAGGCAAACAAGAGAGGAAGAAAGAGCAGAAACGCCTCGTCTACTTTCATGAGGTTTGCATCTGTCCCATTGGCCAAAGCAAGGGCGTGAGTGGGTACGGGGGGAGGGGCAGGAAAAATTGCTTCCACGAATGCAGTCACTGCACCCTGATGGTGATAATGACCCTGAGACTTCTTGGACCTCTCAGTCTGCCAGGCGCTGGGCTGAGGGCTTGCACACATTACCTCCTTTGATCTTCACAACGACTCTCTGAGTTTAACTCCATTTACAGATGAAAACCTGGGGCACAGATGGCTTGAGTAGCTCACCCAGAGACACACAGCTGGAAAGTGGCAGAGCCGGGATGCGAACCCGGGGTCAGCCCCTAACTGCAACGCTGCCATCCAGCCGGGAGATAACACGACATCGAGCTCAGCTCTTGCCCCATCGCAGATGCTGCAGCAACTTCCTCCTTTTCATTTGCGGATTTGTTGCTGCATGTGCACCCAGTTCATTCATTTCTCACTGCTGTGCAGTCTTCGAGGTGTAAACGCGTCCTAACTTATTTCTTCCTCTTTCTGGAGGTGGACACTTAACTTGCTTCTAATGCGTTGCTGTCATGAACAACGCGGTCCGGGCATTCTGGCGTCCATCTCCTGGCGGGACACAGTGCCCGACCGCTTCCAGGGCTTCCGCGGTAGGGGAAGGGGGTCGTAGGGCACACGCATCTTCATCCTTTCACATCTCCGGGACACGTGTACCTGCGTACGTTTCTATCGGCCATGTGCACGCCTTCCAGTGTCCTCACGTCTTCACCAAGCCCTGGCACTCTGGCTGTTTTATCTTCTGCCGGTCAGCGGTGGTGACGGGGCATCTCACGGTGCCTTGGCAGTCTTCCCCGTTCAAGACCATTGCTGATCTCAGCTTCCCTGGGATGTGTGTGCTTGTCCCTGGGCGCTCAGGCCAGCCCTGCCCGTGCCCTGCAGAGCAGTCACGGCAGCCACTGCGGTGAGGGCTCCTGGTACCCACAGCTGTGCCCAGAGCGTTACAGCCTGTTCCTCGCCGGGGCTGAGGGCTGGGTCCCCGTGTTCCGTTTCATGCCTGCCGGCAGCTGGTTCCCACACCAGTGGATGGCTCCCTGGTACCAGGGCCTGGGGTGCTGCGGCTGAGGGGCCCCAGGGCTCTGCAGTGGGGTAGTAGCCGGCCCAGCTTGCACCGGCTGCCCACAGCCCAGGCCCGGCTCCGACGCGCCTCCCTGTCTCTTTCCTTGCAGCCATTGTACAACCAGCCCTCCGACACCAGGCAGTATCATGAGAACATCAAAATGTGAGTACCTGTGGGCAGCCGTGCAGATGCACAGCAGGGTGGGGGCCTAGGGTGGGATGTGGGTTCTCAGTTCCCAGCGGGCTCCCAGCCAGGGCCAGGTGCTGGAGGAGGGGATGGAAGGGGGCAACCTGGGCAAGAGTTCCGGGCCTAGGATGGAGAGGTCTGCGAGGCCAGGGGAGGGGCAGAGGGCATGGCCCCGTGAAGCTCTGGGAACAGACCTGGGCTTGGGGAGGGCGGGCCAGCTGCACGCACAGCTCTGGAGAGGTGGAGGAGGGGGGCTGTTAGAGGAGGAGCAAGTGGCCGGGCGGGGGCGGCCATGGAGCGAGCAGGGGCCCACGGTGTGGCCTCTGATGGAAGCATATTCGGGACTGCCCGATGGTCTGCACAGGGTGTCCATCTGTGGCACAGCCCAGTGTGGAGCAGCTGGGAGCACTGATCCAGACCCAGAGGCTTTGGAGGGGCCGAGATGACGTATCCCAGTGACGGGGCCTTTTCCCAGATGGATGCTAGAAGCGAAAAGATATCAGTGAACTGCCCCCCACGGTTGGTGTGGGCCGAGCTGGCAGAGCAGGGACAGCCGGACCGTGCTGGGGACCAGTGGCTTTGTGTGTTTAAGCTGGGAGCCAGGTACTGGAGGCGTGGCTGCCGGAGGGGGCTGGCTTTTTTCTCGGGACGCATTAGTGGGTGCATAGCCTCCGTGGCTGAGGAGGGGATATTACCTCATGTTGTTAACCAGGAGCCCAGAAGGTAAAAGGGGTCCTGCCCCTTGAGGAACGTGTGGCTGCGAGGACTCCGGGACTGTTAGCTTAGAGGAGACCCTTTGGGATCACAATCATTGAACTGTTCAAGGTTCCTTTTTTTTTTTTTTTTTTTTGTGGTACGCGGGCCTCTCACTGTTGTGGCCTCTCCCGTTGCGGAGCACAGGCTCCGGACGCGCAGGCTCAGCGGCCATGGCTCACGGGCCCAGCCGCTCCGCGGCACGTGGGATCTTCCCGGACCAGGGCACGAACCCGCGTCCCCTGCATCGGCAGGCGGACTCTCAACCACTGCGCCACCAGGGAAGCCCCCAAGGTTCATTTTTGTGTGACCTCAGGAGGGCGGTGCTTAGCTGGTCCAGTGGGCAGTCCAGTTTGGTCTGATTGTCTGAGCTTCCTTGGGGTGGAACTGCAGGGTGTACGTGCAACAGTGAGCTCCCCATCCCTGGAGGCATGCAAACCTCCCGATGGTTTTAAACTCCCTGGCTCTGGACTAGTTGTTGCAGAGGTCCCTTCTGTTGTAGTTTCTGGACTCGAGTGACTAGTCTAGGCTCTGGTGACCAGCACGGCCACCCACCCCCGAGTCTCTGATGGAGGAACCTAGAAAATCCCGTGCTGACAGCGAGGTCCTCGGCCCATTTGGGCTCGAGAGCACCTGCCGAGGATGCGTCACCTGTATTGCCGGCCGTCACTCAGCCTGTGGCTGGCAGGGGCTGCGGAGTGTCCTGTACTGGGAGCACTGGTGTTGTGCTAGGCTTTCTGAGTCCCATGTGGCCTGTGCTTTTGTCTGGCCTTAGAGCGTGTTCGCTGCTCAGGTGCCAAATCCGTCTCAACTTTACACGGTTTATTTTCCAATCAGGCCACCGTAGTCTTTATAAGCTTCCTGGGACCTGCCTCATCGTGGGGACAACTGCTGGGAGTGGGGGAGGCCCAGATGGGTGTCAGGTGAGGACAAAGGGGCCTTTCGGGCCTGTCACGGCTGGTTTAGGCGATGGGGGTGAGGTGTTCTCATCTGGGCAAACCTGCTGGGAACATTCGCTCGTTCAATACACACTTAGTACACTTACTATGTGCCAGGCCCTGTTCTAGGGACCTGGGGATTCAGCTGTGAACGAGACAAAGTTACCCATACTTTCATTAAGTTTTATCTAGCAGGGGAGACAGAAAACAAGTGAGTTAATAAGTGAATAAGAAAACGTCAGCTAATAAAAAATACTGGGGTCACATAGCTATCTTAAGCTCTTTATGCTTTAATATACCTAGTTTTATTTTTCCTTTCATCATAACAGTTTTGATAGCAATATTATTACACTGAAACTTTTGCATAAGTTTTTTCACTAAACTAAAAATGAGTAATGTTTTAAGCCGAATAATGTGGATGATTTCAGGCTATAAAAACAGCCATAGAGTCCAAACAGCAAAGGAAAAAGGTATCCCTACAAATAATACTAGCAAACAAGGTACTGTTACGTCTCCAAGTAGAATTCAACTCTAAGCTTACTGAACCAACGCCCTATTTTTATATCCCATAATCTTCATCGGAGGATGGCTCTGGTCTACTAGAGTACATTTTGGCTATGTAAGTAACCGCCTAGTGAAATTGGTTCCAAATCTAAGTCACAGATGAACAGATGTTTAAGTGTAAAACATAGAGGTAAATAATTTTAAGATTGTTCCTGTTATAAGTGGTCAGCTTGATGTTAGAAAAATGTATTTGTAAGCAAGTTATTTGAACTGATTTCTTCTTAGAACTTTAATTTTTTTTCATAGTTTGCCTCTGAAATCCTAATCACTTCTGTAATTTTAATTTCAGTGTGGTCACCATTCAGTCAGTGCAGTCATGTACTTTAAAAAATGCTGTGAAGATGGCAAACAGGGTGATGGGAGAGGAAGTAAGGGGGCACTTTAGCCGGGGAGATCAGGGCAGGACCTAACAGTTGAGGGAACCTTTGGGGACTGTGCAGCAGCCTGAGTCCCCCCAGGCAGGTAGAAGAGGCAGTGCAAAGGCCCTGGGGCTGGACGGAGCAGGCGGGTATGTCCCAAGGGGGTAGGTGAGGGAGAGGAAGGTGCCAGCCAGATCGCCCAGAGCTGGTGAGGGGTTTGGGTTTTATCATCTGTGCGAAGGGAGGCCAACGATGACGTTTATGCTGAGAAGTGATTGGATTGGATTTTGGGGAGCCGATGGGCCAGGGGCATGTTGAGAGCCCCAAGCATCTGGCTCGTGTGGCTGGTCACTTACTACCAGTGCCTTGGTTGCCCCATCTGTGAGATGGGTTGCTGAAGATTCAATGAATTACCATCCCTGAAGTGCTGAGCTCGGTGTCGGGCGTGTAGGAAGTGTTCTGTGATTTTTGTTCTTTTTACTTTATCAACAGAGACCAAGAGTTATCCCTCAGTCATTCATTCAAATATTCAAATATTTATGAGCACCTGCTCTGTACCAGCCGCTGTTTGGGTCCTGGGGAGACAGCAGTGGATGAGGCCCGCCATTCTGGTGCTGCAGACGGACCATAAATAAATACGCCTGTGATAGAAAGACAGCTTGATAAGGACAACAAGACAGATCAGGGCGCAGCGCTTCACCAGGTCACCCCAGCCGGGCCTCCCAGCCTCTCTCCGGCTGCTGTAATTGCCGCCAGGTGGAAGGTTATCCCCTCCCCAAGGGACCTTGCCCTGTCACTTTAATTTCTCAGTGTTTGCGCGCTGGGGCCGCGGAGTTAAAGTTCATTTCACGCTTGACTTCCTGCTGCACTGGCAGTTGCGGATGTGTTGAAGTCACCTGTACCCACCTCAACTGCTGTCCTCTGCCACCTGCCTCTTCGGGAGGTGTGGGGATGGCCACCCCTGCTCCCGGCGGGGTCGGGGACGGGGGAGGCGGGTGACTCACTGTGGGGTCTTAGCCCCAGGCCTCGGGACTGACTCCTCAGACCTCCCAGGCTTTGGGAAGCAGGGGAAAGGGCAGGAGATGGGGGCGGGGGCAACCCCAGAGCCGCATCAGCCCGTGCTCCGTGGAGGGACTGGCCTCCTCTCTGCAGGCCGGACCTGCCGGGAGAGCTCGGAGCTGAATTCACTGGGTTGGGGAGCCCCCAGGTGATTCGGTGGAAGGGCATGGGATTGAGGCAACGGTGATGGTTGAGGCTCCTGTGTGTTCTGCTATGGCCACCCCTTCACCTGGTGTCCCCTCCTCCCCTCGGGGCCTGGAAGCCTGCTAGCTCCTGGTAGCTCTTCCTTCCCAATTTTCTTGTCTTCAGACTGATTTTTCCCCCTCCTCAGCCCTCGCTGAGGGCTGGCTGATGCCCTGGGGCCGTGCAGGCGGAAAGGGTGCTCAGGACCCAGGTTACTGTTAACAGGTCCTTGTGGTCTTGCTCTGGAGGTTCAGAGATGTTAAGTAACTTCCCCAGGGCCTCACAGCCAAACTCCTAGACCAGCCCAATCTGCGCACCCACCCTGCTTCCCTCTCCTGGGTCTGCAGTCCGGACTCTGCCCCTCGCTAGCCCGGTGACCTCGGGCAAGTCACATCACTTAGCTTGTCAGTAAGTTGGTCTCCTTGGAGTCATCTTGCATGGGAAAAGTGCTTGGCCCCTAGTAAGCATGTTTTGGACCATCAGTCACCCCAGTCTGACAGGCTTTTCCCAAAGCATTCAGGGCCCTGCATGGGCTGCTTCCCCCACAGTCAGGGGTCTGGCTCTCCCTGAACGCCCCTCCTCACTCCCCCCAAATTCACTGTCACCCTTATTCCCCCGGAACCCAGTATTCTCCTCATTTCCCTCTGCCCACCCCATTCCTTTACTTCTCCCAAGCTTCATCTCAAACCTCTCCTCCTCCAGGAAGCCTCCCCTGATTGCCCCCACACTTTCCTTTTTCAGAACTCCATAGACCCCAGGGCCAGTCCCACCCAAGGCCTGGCCAGACTCTCCTTGGACGTCCACAGACTTTCCAACTCCTTTTTCCTCCTTCCTGGTTCCCGTTTCTCCCCCTAGTGCAGCGTCAGCCGACAAGGCCCGTATTTCTTGACAGGCTGTGCTTTTTTAAACCCTGCCTTCTCCAGGAGATTGAGATAACCTTTGCACCCTATAAATGCCTCCACCGGCAAACTCATCACACTGCTGGTCTGTCGGTCCTTCCAGAGCCCTCTGGACTCTGTTCCCTATTTTTGGACAAAATCTCAGCAGAGAAGATTTGTCTGCAGTATGCCATTAGCAGCTGCAATACCTAAACACTTCTTGGAACAAAATAAACACTCAAAAAGTGTTTGCCAGAAGAATGTTGGACAAGTGGTCACCCCAAACCAGATGTCTAGGGGCTTGCGAACCACGCAGATGCATGCCTCCAGGGCGGGAACAAAGTTAGAGGGGAAAGGGCTGGTGGGAGGCGGTAGGGAGTGGTGAAGCCTGGGGTGAGTGGTGAGCTCCTCATGCTTTTAAAGGGACAGTTAGTTCTTAGTTCCTCGTCTGTAGCCACGAGGGAGTGTGGCCAGGCTGCCTGATTTTTTTTTAAAGAGAAGCTTTATGTTGAGCTTTTTATGCAGCAGCTTCTGATTTTCAATACTGGCAACAAATTCAGATTTTTTAGAAAGCACCGCAGTCCAAACACAACAGTCTCACGAGCTGGCTCCACTCCGTGCACTGTGCCCATTTGCAACCTGTGGACTTGACATTTGTCCTCTTTGGCAGTAAGCGGATGCTTCTGGGTGCCAGCCACGGTGCTTGCTTTGGAAGGAAACCCGGATCAGCAAAAGGGAGAATTCGTGCCCTCTGGTAGCTGTGGGGAACAGAGGCGGCTCCGTGCATCACCTCTGCCCCCACGAGTCTTTGCTCTCACCGAGGCCTCTTCATCTCGAAGTCACAGCACCGTGCTTGTCGAAGCTGTTACAGGCTGTGCAAGTTTCCTCGGGCTGCCAGAGCCTGTCCCAACCTCCTGGGTGCCTAAAAACTAGAACAGTTCATTTTCTCTCCGCTCTGGAGGCCAGAAGTCGGGAATCCAGGTACCGGCAGGGCCTTGATCTCTTGCAGACACTAGGGGAGGATCCTTCCGTGCGTCCTCCAGCTTCTGGTGTCTGCTGGCTTCCTTGGCGATCCTTGGCCTGTAGACACTTCTCTCCAGTCCTCCGTCTTCACGTGGCCTTCTCACTGTGTCTTTTCATGTCATCTTCCCTCTGTGTGTATCTGCCTCTCTGTCCAAATTGCTCCTTTCTATAAGGACACCAGTTGTATGGGATCAGGGCCACCCTGTTGACCTCATGCTAACTTGATGACCTCTGTCATGACCTGATTTCCTGATGCGGCCACATTCTAAGGTATTGGGGGTGGGGGGTCAGGACCCCAGCATCTTTTTTGTGGGGGGACACATTTCAATTCATAACATACACCAAGCCCCCTGCTAGCTCTCAGGTAAATTGTCTTTGATCTCACTATGGCATTTCAACATAGGTCTTGTCCCTCTTTCTTTTTTTTTTTTTTTTGCAGTCTAATTTAAAATAGCTAGATTTACAGGAGCATTGCCGAGGTAGTACAGTGACGGGGGGTGGTTGCAGGAACCCCGTGGATACCAGAATCCGCAATGCCCAAGTTCCTCATATAAAGTGGTACAGTGCAGTCGGCCCCGTATCTGGGGACGTGGAGCCCATGGACCGTACTAAGAATTCCCCGTGTACCCTCCACCCAGCATCCCCCAATGCGAATATGTGAGGCGAACAAGGTACATTTATCAAAACTACGAAAGGGACAGCGGTACAGTCCTATTAGCTAAACCACAGACTTCCTTTGGATTTTCCCACTAATGTCCTTTTTCTGGCCCAAGATCTGATCCAGGTTCCTGCTTTGCATTTCGTCCTCATGTCCCCTTGGTCTCCACTCTGTGATCATGTCTCAGTCTTCCTCGATCTTCCTGACCCTGACCCTTTTGAAGAGGACTGGTCAGGGTTTCTGCAGATTATCCCACAATTTGGGTGTGTCTGATATTTTCTCAGGAGGACGCTGGGCTTGTGGATTTGGGGGAAGAGTCCCACAGAGGTGAGGGGGTGCCCTTCCCATCATGATCTATCGGGAGCACCCGACACCCCTGACTGGTGGTGTTTATGTCACTACAGGTGGTGTTGACCTTGCCCCCTTGCTCAGGGAGGTGTCAGCCATGTCTCCACCGTTGAGTTGCTGTCTTTCCTGTCCCTACTCTGTGCTTCAGAAGCAGGTCACCATCCAGCCTACTGTCAAGGGGAGGGGAGTCCAGCTACACCTCCTGGACGGGGAATAGCAAAGAATTTGTGGGCACAAGTTAAACTGCCACAATGATTCGTAAATGTTTGGGGGAAATGCTTCGAGGCTATGCAAATTTCCTGTCTCTCCTCAAAGTTTTGCTGACTGATTTCACGTTCACGCAAGGGTCTAGCCTGCGGTAATTAGCACCGTGGTATCTAATAGTGATTTTCAACTTCCCTCAGTCCTTCTACGTTTATTAACTGGAATTCTGTAAGGCACATTTGTCCCTCCTCCCTCCTTTATTTATTTATTCGGTCATTTATTTATATCCGTGTGGATGCGTGGTTATTTATTTTATTCTTCGGGCTGTAATCTAGTGCTAGCGTTATTTATTTTGCCTCTCAAATTGTTCCAGCTTTGGCCGTCGGAAACTCTTTCTTTACTTAAAAATGTTCTGGGCTCATCTTGTATATTTCCTGCCGCAGCTCTGGATGCAGCCATTCCTCCAGGGAGAAATGGCTCTTTTTTTTGTTTTCCTTTGTCCGTGCTGCACGTGCAGCATGTGAGATCCCAGTTCCCTGACCAGGGATCGAACCCACGCTTCCTGTACTGGAAGCATGGAGTCTTAACCACCAGACTGCCAGGGAAGTCCTGAGAAATGACTCCTTTTATTGGAGAATGGGGTTAGACACCAAGACCTTGGCGCTAGTGGGCTCATTGCTCTGGGCTGTCATTGCTTCTTGGCCTTCTCAGCTGCCGTCTCCAAGTCCAAACCCTCTCCATTGCCCCGACCCACAAGGCCCTGTGCAGCCGGCCCTGCCAACCTCTCAGCTGTCCTCCTGCTTCCTGTCGCTCCCCTCTGTCCCTGCCCAGCACTCTCCAGCCACATGGGTCTTCTGTCTGTTCTTCAGACGCTCTGAGTTTGTTCCCACCTTAGGGCCTTTGCACTCCCAGTGCCTTCTGCCAGGAGTGCATCTCCCCTTGGATCGCCCCACAGCTGGGTCCTCCTGGTGATCAAGATGTCAGCTCGCAGCCGTCTCTGAGAGACTTTTCTGCACCCCTGAATCTAAAATAGCTACACCCTCCCCTCCCCCAGTCACTCTCCCACCCTCCACATAAGTTCCTGACTCCAGGATTATCTTGCTTATTGTCAGTGTGGCCCCTCTAGGCGTCACCTCCATGAGGGCTGGGGACTTTGTCTTGTTCACCTTTATGTCCCCAGGGCCCAAAACAGTTCCCGGCGCATAGTAGGTGCTCAGTAAATGTTTGCTGAATGACTGAGGAGATGAAAGCGCAATGCTACTGCTCCCATTATTCGGGTGAGGAAACTGAGGCTGAGACCATCTGAGATTTGTTCAGAGACACCTTGCCGTGGAATGAGGGGTTGTGGTCTCAGCCTGTGTGACTGAGGACCCCCAGCGCCCGTGCTGCTGGGGAGGGGGAGGCTGATGTGAAGTATCGAGACCTCGAGGCGGGAGGCCTGGCCCATGGGAGGCGAGACCGGAATGACCCAGGGAGCCCAGGGTCCCCCTCACTGACCCTCCTGGAAGTGGGCGTGGCCTTTCCTTGTCAGGAGATGGGTGGAGACAGGGCTGAGCTTGGCTGGGGTCCGCAGGTGAAGAGGGACCATGCGGGCCCAACAGCATCTCCGACTTGAGACCAGGTAGTGGGGATGCCGACCTCCTGCTGGAAGTCACCGCGAGGCCTGGGGACCCTGGTCCACCCGGGGACGAGGTGTGCTGGCAGACCCCGACAGCCGCTGGGAGGTGGGTCTCTGAGGCCGTGGTGTCTGTTTGCGGGGGATGAGGGAGCAGAGAGCGACTCCCCACGGGGTCCCCAGGGCAGGTTGGTTTCAGGCCCTTCAGCCCCCGGGAGGCGTGTGTTGGGGGCTCTTCCTCGTCCGTCAGGGGCTGGAGTGTCCTTGTCTTTGTCTTTTTCCTGAGGTTGGGGTCCTGGGGGCCCACAGGTGCCACACCTCCTGGAGGCTGGACGGGGCGGGGCTCCCGGTCATCAGTTTGTAAGCTTTTGGTAAGAGTTTGGACGCAGCTGAGAATGTGAGCAAGTCAGGGGACCCCTCCCCAGAAAAGTTGATCTTGCTGTACACCTGGCTGGGGGGCAAGCAAGTTCACGGGCCTGGTGGGCTCTCCGGGGCCTGTCTGTGACCCCCGCAGGCCCCAGCTGCTACACGCTGCTGTGCGTCGGAAGTTGTGGGGAAAGGGCCGAGGGGAAGGGGGTGCTTGGGGGTGAGTCTTCCGTCCTCTTCCGTATCGGTCCGCATCTCTGAGTCTCCCTCTGCCTCCTTCTGGGCCTCCATCCCCCTTAATTTGTTTTTTACTTTATTGAAGTATAGTTGGTTTACAATATTGTATTAATTACTGCTCTACAGCAAAGTGATTCAGTTACACATATATGTACATTCTTTTTAATATTCATTATGGTTTATCACAGGATATTGAATATAGTTCCCTGTGCTATACAGCAGGACCTTGTTGTTCGTCCATCGCCCCCCCTTTCTTTGAATCTTGTCTTCCTCTGCCTTTCGGCCTGTTCTCTCTCTCTCTCTCTCTCTCTCTCCCTCCCTCGCTCTCTCTCTCTCTT